>NC_143396.1:237368714-237677214 GCF_052110815.1 Crocodylus siamensis | reverse complement strand
GGACTGCAAACAGACTGAAGTTTTGGGCTGTTCAGATCAGGGTTTTTTGTTTTCTTCCTTGTAAGAAAGTTAGCAAAACTGAGGTTTGCAGCTATATTTTCAACGCCCCTAAAATGTATTGGGGGTGTTGGCTCTAGAGTTCTAATGCAGATTTCTCTCTGGTCTGGTCACAATTGAAAGGTGTAATGCTTATGCATTATGTTCACTCTGTTCTCAGTGGTTAGCCTCTCCGTATCATCTGCTGTTATTTTATAAGAGTAAATGTTTACTTACACACAAAACATGACCAGTGTTTGGGGCTTGCAGGCCACAGTATTTATTGCAGTGATGGCCAGTTGGCAAGCTATCAACCTAGGTCAGACCAACTATTAAATATTAAGTGAAGCACAAATAAAGCTCTGATAATAACTTGAGGGATCTTCACCTCATTATATACATTTAAAAAATTGAGAAAGCAATAGAAGAGAATAGAGACAGCACTCAGATATTTTGGGGTTTTCTTTTTTCCTTTTAATTTACCAGAAGCAAAGACCTATGACTAACATGTTTTATTGTTCGGAAAAATTGTGTGATCTTCTAGGAAGAAAGTATATTAAGCTAGCTGAGGTAAACTAGGATTTCTTTAAAATTTCAAGCTCTTCCTAGATGTCCTCTTAAATAAATTTTAATTGAGAAAAAACAAAGCCCTTCCTGAATGTAACAGTACTTTAAAATAGTGCATTCATTTCATATCTGGCATGAAATGGTAATGAAAGCACTCTGATGTTGTGGCTCCATTGTCGCAATCAGAGGAGCTTACTTGAGCATAAAATATAAGGGGGAACAAGGCTAATAAGCACAGCTTAGAGAAATATCTCCAACCAAGGCATTAGTTGTATTGTACTGGGCACTGTAAAGCAAAGTAAAAATGGCCTCCTGCCCACCACTTAGTTTTAATGATTGCAGAGTAATCTCCCCAAACCTCCTATGTCCAAAGACTGAAAGGCTTTACTTAGAAGCAAGACACATGCATAGATGGCTCCTTTCCTGACTTCTCTTTCCAGTGCAATTGGCTTTGAATCACAGGATATATCATGTGTGATAAATTATACTTTGCTGAAATGTTGCCTTGCTAAAATATGCTAAGAAAGCTGTGAACAATATTTACAAATAGTTTAAGTGTCACAACAATACACCCACCACTCAGGCTTTCATCGATTTTGCTATAATAAGAGTTGTAATAAAGGATACCACTTTTAAGTATTATGAATGTATGCCGTACAAAGAAACATAATTGGGAGAAAATCTCTAAAATCTATATAAAAATCATTTTCCAGATTCTGCAGTCTCAACTGTCAAGAAAGCAACCACAATTTCTCTTTTCTAAGACGCTTCATCAGACACTGTTCTGTTATTGCCTGTTTTTGTTTTTTCTTCCCCCCAGTAACTTGTTAATTTACTGACAAAGCTCAAGCTGAGCTACTGCTATTTTACACTGTGGAAAATAAGTTGGTATGAATTAATTTAAGCTGTGTCATCAAAAAGATGTTGCAGAGCTATCTTTTACTTTCAAGCCCTTGTTTACAAGAGGAACTACATTCTCTTGCCAGGTACAGCAAAGTAGATTTGATGCAACTCCACTAATATTGATAGAGTTGTATCAGATTTACAACAGCATAAAGGAAAGATGGAACTAACTATTGCCTTCAACATAATGCACTCTGGTATTTCAGGCTGACCCCACCTAGCAGTTTTCCTTGCGTGTAGCCTTTCTGGATAAAGAAAAAAATCATCCTAAGACAGGCTAAACATTTCTATTCTTTTCTTTTTTTAAATTTGGACTCTAAAAACTCACAGAAATATTTTCAATTCTGTAAGACCAGTTTCAGTCATTGGCATCAATGTATTACAACAGGGATGAATTTGGCCCAATTGGTTTTGTTAGAGAAAGTTACTGTAGCCGTTGATCCACACCACTTAGGTTTTGACAGAAGCATAATCATGTTATATGGGAATATACTGAAGAAGTAGTTAAAGTATATTTGAAAACATATACAGTGAAGTGGATGCTTTTTTTCAGTCTAAGAAAGTAAGTACAATTTCAAGACTGTTTCTCTAGCTAGTGTTTACCGTTATTTGGTTAACCAAAAGCAAATATGGTGTAATCTTGTTGAGCGCTGTTGCTCCACCTTTTCCACTAAAATGAAGCTATAGATGCAGTGACTTTTTTAGCTGTTTCTCATTCAGAATGTTATACTTCCAAAAAGAAAAGCCTGAATACCCAGACCCACCAGTGTAGGTGAAGACCTAGAAACAGATATGGCCAATCTACAGTACAATTTAGATTTATTTTTAGCATAGCAACTGAACACAGTCAGGTGAAATGTAAACTAATCAGCCCCACTATCAAAACACTTTCAAAGCCTCATCTGAAACATTCATATTAATGTCAATATTTAAAACACACTATTTTCCCTCTGCCAAACTCTTGCCTCTGTAGAACTTTCAATTTTTCTCCTACAAAAGCAACCAAAGTACAATAAGAATGGTGGTTTCTTTATTATTATTGTTGCCTATAGAAATGGGGTTGGACTGTTGTGTTTTGTTTTAAGATTTACATATGATAAGACAAACTTCTGAGAGAAATGGCACATACATTTAATGGCATGCAAGAATTCAAATAAGCAGGTAGAGCATTTGTTAAGAGGACCTGGAGACGGATGGAATGGGAGGAACTCATGGGTCTCTGTTTAGTATTAAATTTTCAATCTTGATATGATTGTATTATTTTATGCCTGTGAATTTATCACATTTGATGTATGGTTACAACCTGATAAATGTAACAATAAATATCACATTTGTATTCAATTTCACATGTCTCCTTCCCTTCCCCCAAACCAAGAGCAATAGGTGTGATCTTACAAGGGACTGACTGTAAAAAATCTGGTTAAATACAAGTTTACTGATGCACTTACAGTATAGAAAATCACAAAAACTGTAGAAAGAGTCAAGCCCCCAGACCAGATGTCTTCCCTTGCCTCAGACAAAGCAGGTGTCTGATTGTGAATGGCTGTGTGAAATCTATTTTTGTTTTTCTAATAAATAAACTATACATTTACCATATCTTTGGGGATTTCTTTTGGGGGTATTTAAAGGAATAGTTGTCAAGGCTTACAAATTGTTGGATACCATTCCCTTCTACATTTTTAAATATGTGATTCAGGAAAATATAGTTCTGCTGATTGAGAATCATAAAGCTATGTGTTATCTGGAAGATCAAATATGATATCTCTATTAAAGTGGCACGTGCTAGCTCTATTGCACTTAAAGGTCTGGCAGTATTTCCATTAAGAAACCCATTTTTCAGACTTTTAACACTTGTCTATATTCACACTAGAGTGAAACATGGCACTCAGGATTATAGCCCAGCAGCAATTTGTGCTGCTGTTTACAAATGTCTACTAGCATTCATTCTTTAAAATATTTTCCTATTGAATCACTTAAGATTATTTCGTTATTTAACATGTAAATAGACATGGTATTAAGATGAGAATTGTGAATAGCATAACAGTCCTGTGCTGCAGAATGATATAATAAGTTTATCATATTAAATTAATGTGTTGTCTAACTGGGTTTTTTTTTTAAAAGACCCTTTTGAAAATACTATCTTCACATCCATATTAACAGTTACTGTCTATCAGGTAAATAATATATGCTTAAAACATTATGTATGTCCATTTCTATATACTAGGTACCAAAAAGTCTTCATATATTCAGTGCGTTTCAAAAGTTCCCTAAATACATATTTACATTCTTCAGTGGTTTATCTCAATAATGCACACACCATTAGTCTGTCATGTCAATTCTCATGCTTTTCCCCATATTTTCCCTATGTTTATTTTAACTTAATAATATAAAAGCAAGAATACTTAATGTTCTAATTAATGTTGCAACACCTAAAAAACAGGATGGATAAAGGACTGTCCATCCTAATTCAATTCCTTTATTCTGCTCCCTCAGCATCTGAATATAATTTTCTTGAGATTTAATTAAAATATATGACCACTGTTTTGTGTATATGGCAGAACTTGTATTTGCTCTTTGCATATAAGCTTCATCTATTATCAAGTCCTGAAACCTGTCAACATTTCTGTCTAAAAAGAATAATATATGACTATGTACTCACTTGAAGTAAATCAGCAGCTCTATTGAGTTCAACAGAATTACTGATTTACACCAGTGGAGGTGTACTCAATACAAATATGTATCACTAATGAGTTTAGGAAAAGATACGGTTTTAAATAGTTTGAGAAAAGTTGTGGATGTGCCATTTACCGCTCCTGCTTTGAATAGATTTTTTAAAAAAATATATATAAGCAAAATCAAATAGGATGCTCAGTGAATTTTTAAGATCTCCTATTTGATTGGGGTTCTTAATTTTATATAAATATCTGTGGTCTGAGATAGCAGTTCTGTAGGATGCATCATGAAAATGTTGTAAATAAAAGAATAACATGACCTCACCATTCCATATGCTATCAGGTCACTGGAGATTTTAGGGAGAAGAAACACCATGTTGTTCCATTTAAATTCCAGAAGTATTTCTTTAAAGCAGTTCCACTAAATAAAATGATTTGTAATGTAGACTTTTTCTTCAATTTTGTAGTTTCTGTTCCTCAATTGTGAAAAAAAGTATATAGGGTTTTTTTCTAAGTACTTTACTTTTCACTACTGCAAACCTAATTTTTAGTCTTGGTGTTCTAAGAAATCAAAGGCTATTTAGAATACAATAAAGAATAAAAGTGTGATCAATTGTAAGAAGTATTTCTGTGAAGTCTGAACAAAGTGGGAATCTGAATTGCAGCCCCAAGTATTTAAATAAGCTATTACAAAAGGAGTGCTAGGAACCATTATATTGCATGATTTCTTGTGAATAATAGAAATGCTCTCTATCAGGTATTTTTACTTAAATGGAATAAATGTTTGAGAGGGATGGTGCTCAGCCATTGTAACCTTTCACGCCACTACTATTAGTATTGTTATAACTTCATCTATTTAAAAAATATGTCTTGAATCTATTAAAAATATTCTAAAACTTAGAAAGAAGTGTAGTTTTAAACCCCCATACATTAGTACCTCCATCTTTTGGTAGTGTGTCATTTATGCTTTAATGACATCAGTGTAGAATTTCAGCATTCTTATACAGAAAATGCCTGTCATATACAAACAACATTATGGCACTTTTAGTATAATATGCCTATAGTAGTGCTATTATTTAATGGCGCGCTTTTATATTGCTCAAGGAAGTTTTTAAAGATAAATGTATCTACAGAAAATATGGTGTCTAGTCACAGGGCTAGTAAATGGGACCACTTGCTGTGAATTAAGCAAATGAGGTTTGAACCCTATCCTCATGATGGTCCATGGTCATGATCCAGCATCACTGAAGTTATAGGAAATGTTGTCATTTAATTCAGTGCAAGAAGGAACAGTGATTAGGGTCCTAGTTCAGCAAAGTATTAATGTACCTGGTTAAGTCCATTCCTTTTCAGTGATGGGACTTACACATGTGCTTAAGTGTTTTGTTGAATAGGGATTGTTTTCTGTATTATGGCCTAAGGGGCAGAATCCTGTGTTCTTTACTTGGGGATAATCCAGCTGACATCAAAGCTCCTACTGGCATCACTGGAAGTTTTGCCTGAGTAAGGACTGAAGAGCTGAGTCAAATATTTCCTGAGACTTTGAAATTAAGATAAAAGATAATCCAGTTGCAGTTAATGGCACTCCAAAGCATAAAGGCTGAATCCGGCTCAGTATCATCAACATGAGGGTCAGCTATGGAACAAAATGGAAAATGCCAACTTTCATGATAAAAATAACTAGGCCAAGTTCCCTATTGGTAAGTTCAATAACTAAAACACTGCCAAATGGTACTTCATAAAACTGGAATACACATGTGTGTGCATTATCTGTTGACCCGGAGGTAGTGAGATCCAGTGGATCAAAGCATACACATTTCCTGTCAACTTTAATGCTTGTGCTATACACTGACCGATAGGGAAACATTTCTTTTATTTAAATTCATTCATTCTAAACCTCCAAAGATGCATCTAAAAGAATATAAAGCAAAAGAATTCAGTAGAAATGTGAACTTTCCACACTTTTACTAGTAGGTAAGAGAATAACAGAGAAGTGTTGGCTGTTTCTAATAATGTGAGTTTTATTCTGAATATAGATTTTCTCATCCAAAGCAAAGCTAGTGAAATATGTTGTATTCTTCCCAAAATGATTTTTTCCTGCAATACTGTTTTCATTACCCCTTCTCTTTCTTATTGTATATTCTTATTGGTATTTGTTCTGGAATACATATGGTGCTCCTTCATTGACAAAAATTAACATTTTTCTGCTTCCCTGATGGCACACAGCAATTATTCTTTAGATCATCAATAGATATATTTTAGAAAAGTAAAATTACTCCTAAAACTGACTGAGAGATTGAAAAGAGTATAAATGTTGTCATTAAAAGCTGTAAAATTTGCTATTTTTTTAAATATTAACGACTTAACATTCTTGTCACTTAAATTTAAATAAGTCTTGGTATATAATGAATAGAGGGTCAGGGCTTTGGGCCTTAATGAAGCCTAATAAATATGGAGGTAGGAGTACTAATCATATCAGTCATCAAGGAATATATCTTTTAATAAAGACATTTGTTTCACACATAGTAATTTAGTTAGATTCCATAGGAATATTACACGTTACTAAAATCTTAAGGGCCAAACTTTCATACCCAATTAAATACCTCTCCTAGGACCCTCAGTACTGGATTGGAGAAGGAAAGGCTAATCATTTTTTAAATCCTATTGACTTCAGTGGGAATTGAGAGTTCTTAACACACCACCACCATTGAAGTCAATGATGTAGCTCTAGTAGTGCAAGATCAAGCCAAAATCAGGCACCTCAGTCACAGTTTCAGAGCCTATAACCAGTGTTTAGTAGTTTGACTTAGGCGAGTAAGTTTGAAATTATTGCCCCAAGTGGATGTTAGGATCATTTTCCAGGTTAGCAGCTAATAGATGTGTGCACATATCCCATAGTTATTTACTTCCATAGACTTATAGATAATAACTTCTACTGACCAAACAATAACAACTCTTAAATCTACATAATTCTATTTTTAGGTTTTTTTAGCTAATATATTATAATAAAATTTGTGTGTGCAAATTGTAATATATAATTTGTATAACCTTTGAAAGTGATTGCATGTTGTTCTGATAATACAGATTCTCTTCCACTGAGACTCATTTTAGGATTGTGATCTTAAGCTGCTCAAGGTTAGTTACATATTACCCACACAAGATGAGTAATAGCAGATATAGTATTGTCATTTAAGGCCTTGTTTCACTTTCATACAGTGTTACTGGGCTCTTTGTTGGACCAGGTGGGATATTTATATGAATAGGAGCTCTTCAGTCAAAGGATATCATACACAACACACCTGGCCTATGTTTGGAAAAGAAAGTCTCCCTTGTTTTGCTACAGAGACAGCCGCAAAGAGCCAAGACAACCTTAATTTCTCCATTAGGAATGTAGGCCCATATTTAAGAGTCATCAGCAATAAAGGAAAATATACGGAATCATTTCAAGTGCATGCTAATCATTTAATGTAATAAATGGAGCAACTCTAATTATCTCCTGAGGAAATGATTTCACACTAAAACAATGGAAATGAAGAGGTTACTTCAGGAGCATTATACACAGCTGAAAATTACTCATGTGAATCTAGAGGATATTTCACATAAATAGAAAGGAATGCTCCTGCCTTTTAGTATTTCTCTCATATTATTAAATGAATACTCAAATGATGTTAAAGATATTTAGTAATTTGCACATAGCCTGTGATGATTTCACAGGTACAATTACACAACTGAGCACTGTTTCCTGTTTCACTGAAATGTAGGTTAGCACAAGATCAATGTCATAACTGCAGGTTCTTAATGTAAGATAGCTGAAGAAAATATAAAACGAATATATTTGTCTATAGGTTAATTGCAGTCTCTATTATATAGATTTGTAATTGGCTTTATGTGGGAGTCTTTCCAAGAGGCCCTTAAGATTCTTTATTCCTAAATGGTAAATAAAAATCTTTTTCATTTTTTTTCCCCTCACAATAAATCTCATGAAAGCTTATTTTGGAAATGTTGCACATTTTTAACAAACAAAGAAAAAATTAAAAAACACACTTTCCAATAAGATGGAAACATTTCTTAGGGAGAGAGGGGTTAGAATGGAGTTTAATGATTCAGTCCATTCCTTCCAAGGGAACGGATTTCACTGTAAGCTAAAATGTTTTGTTAAATTATATACTTCAGTTGCTTGGGTGTTATGTCTCTCTTGGAGAAGCACATGAAATGAGCACTATCCTCCTAGGCATTTTAAAAACACATCCACATTAAATAGAATATATATACAGTGGTTAAGCATACAATCCCTTTAAACTAGATAACAAAATGATTTTTGACTTGTTTTAAAATCTTTTCCAAATCTAAAACTAAAAGACAGATAATGTGGACTGAAAATTTTCCATCTTGCTTTCAGTTTTGCAAAGAACAGCATGTTATAGCTATTTTTCTTTCTATAAGAGTCTCACTGAACCACTAGGAAAAATACATCTGTTTTGGCTACATTTAATAGCATGCTTTCCAGAACTTCTTGTTTACCTTATATTGATATATCAACTGTAGCTTGTTTAATTTTTGTCCATTCAAGTACCATACTACTATTAATGTGATTAGTAGTACTTACTCCTAAAATTGGCTAAAAGAATAGAGAATACAACTCTTGTCTACAGAGGAAGATATGACCTAATTCAAGAAAAATTAATGCACAGTGATTGTAAAAGCATAAACAGAGGAGTATAACTTTTTGAAGGTCTGCATTTATTCTAAAGCTGACATCTATATTTCACAAGGGAATACTTAGACAATTGTTTTTTTATCATAAGATTACTGTTCATTGTGTACAAGAAAACAATTGTTATCAGGTCTGAACTTAATTGGAATCAACTGTACCAGTCTTTACAGGAATTTACCAAAATGTCTGCCATTCAGAGCTGGCTTACCATAATATTCTCTATGGAATAGTTGACCACAGGATTCTCATTCACAAACAGCCAGGTTAAACAGTTAAATGCTAGCAAATCCTGCATAGCCCTGTGGGAAATTTCACTTTAATCCTGAACTTATAAGAGGACAATCAAAGCCCAAAGCCTGGGTAACAAATCTGATCCTCTGTTGCAATCTGTGTCCTCATGGGAAGGAGAGAGATGCTCCCTGTACAAGCCTGAGATGGATAAATACCTAAATGATGAGATAGATGGGGAATGCAGAAGAAGCGTCTGGCTTCAGCCATTCGCTTCCAATTTCACATTACATTGTGAAAGGCAATTCTTGTGCAGCTCGGGAACAGCCAGTCCTGATTACTATAAGTTGAAGTGTGGCTTAAGGAATGATTAATGACAGTGTCAGGAGAAAACAAAGCACAATGAGAGTTATCTCTAATCCACCTGCTTGCAGATGCTATAGTAAGGGAATGAAAATGGCCCCGGCGAGCCCTGATAATAAAAAAATCAAAATAGAAAGGTGCAAAGCTGTAGATATGTATTAATCTGATATATAAAAACTAGGTCTTAGCTTGAATAAAGCATTAGGCATGAATGGAGCCCCATAGGTGATAGATATTAGAGCATAGTGGACTTCACATTGTCTGTATTTTTTAAATCAAACAGAACTGTTCCCTTCAGTATTGCCTTTGACATTAATAGGTTGGTATTTGAAAAGTCACAGTTCACTAGATGAGCAGGCTTGTGAGTTCAAGCTCATTAAACAAAACCTCTTTTTTTTGTTGTTGTTGTTGTTTTTAAAAAAATGACACCATACCACCACCTTGTGGTTTTTTAATGCATAAACACAGAGATGAGAAAATCAGATGTTTCCATTTCCAAAGAGGATACAGTCAGATCACATATGATTGTAAGATCTACTTTCTTTTTTTCTAAACATAGATGTATTTATAAACTTTCTTGGCTAAGACAATGCATCTGAAAGAAGACAACTAAACTAAAGCAGTGTTTTGGATATGGTTCACACCAGTTCAGTCCATTCCAGGGATATTAGCTCTGATTCTAAACTCAGAGGAGAAGATTGTTGACCATAACTGTGACTGAATACACAAAATAGAATATTTTGCTGCAATTTAGTACTTGCTGCTAGGTTTCTCTCCTTCCCCCCTGTACCACTTATCTGGATATTTATAAGAGCTGAGATTGAGCAAGACTCACTATATGGAACTGAAATAAACTGTCTTTTACATCTTGGTCCTGTGTAATCCTAACTAGATAAGTTGTACCTAATAATTTACTCCAAGCCAGATTCCAATCACTGGTAGTGCAAATAACTGGTTTGATTTGAATTCTATGGTCTGCTTTAACCACAGTAGCTTAATGGGCTATTAGACTTGGGAAGACCTTTGACTTGACTTTGATTCACGTATGTCCTAGTTGTTTAGTTTCTCATTATTTTTAGTAAATGAATCAATCTGATAAAGAATACATCTTGTGATAGTCACATTTTGATTTCATGTGGAATACAATTTCTCTAGTTAAAAGAACCTAATTTTCTTAGAACTCTTAGCCTGACTTTCAATGAGGATTAGGTTCCTAATTCAGTTAGGTGGCTTTGAAAATTGTAGCCAGGGTCATCCAACGCTGGAAAATAATCACTGCAGTACTTCAACATAATCTCTTTATTCTGTATGAAGATACTGCTTCTACTTAGAGCTAAATACATAGTTTGAATTCCTGGTCCTAACGAAATTAATAGGAAAATTCCTATTCATTTATTTAGGCCAAGTTTTTATACCTGTTTTTCCCCTTTCTGTTAATATGACTAATAACAACTTAAATGTTAATTCATATTTCAAGGAAGTGTTTTAATATTGAAAATCTAATGAAGATTTAGCACTCGGTTTTTAATGAGGCTGACATAACTGTCGTAAAAAAGCAAATACATTATTTTAATTAATATCAATTCATAAGTGCTCCTGATTTATATATTAAACAAAGAGAAAGTGTCTTGTCATACACCACAATTGATTCTGTATTCACCCATCATTTACTCGGAATCTTTTTTTCACGTGAAATGTATGATGGAAGCTGCCATGTAGAATTGTACAGCTGCTGCATACACTGTAAGTACTGTGATCACATCACCCTTATTTTCTTATGACGCGCCTCAACTCAGTTCTATCCATGTGTCTTTGTCTCCATCTGACACCTCCTGCTATCAGATGATCATGCTGTATGGTTTAGACTAGAGCTTAAATGTCTTGTATACTGTATTTTCTTAATAACACCAGGGAACCAGACAGTTTGGGAATTATGAAGAGTCATTGTTATAACTAGTGAAGCACCCGAATCATGTAATTTTGGATCCAAAGTTCAGGCATGATTAAATCTTGAGTTTTGGTTTCATCCATTATTGAGACCTGACAAAAATTCAGATCAGAATCCAAATTTGGGTTCTGAGCTCTATCTTCCATCCCCATTAGTTCAGCAGGATCAAGCTATTTTCTTTTATTGAAACCCATTTTAGTTATAACCAATATATTATAATAAGATTGGGGGAGGGGGCCCCACAGGAATGCAGCCTTAAATCAGAGTAGGTTAAAAGGAGCTTTATAAAAAGAAAGGCACATACCTGTAATTTGTGCAACTCAAAGCAAAACTGTTGAGCAGGAGTCACCTAGGCAGAACTATAATGCAACACTACATTGCTGTACTGTAACAGCTGTGTTTTGTTTGGCTGTGAAAAAGTTTGAGCTCAGATTTATGTACAAGTCCAAAATAGACTGCAATAAAAATTCAAGTCATGCTCTGGGGTGTTGAGGGTAGCCAGAGCAAGGACACTGAGGACTTACCCGTACTTCTCCAACCTAAAAAGGATACAGGTTGAGGGGGTTTATTAAGAATCAGCCTGAGGTTCAGGATGAAACAAGCCTATTGTATTTACCTTTCCCAAGCTGCTGGAGCAGCATCCTCATTCATTGATTCAGAAAGCACCTCTACTAATGATTTAGACAGATTTTGCATTCATGTTTTTTCTGGTTGAAACTCATTCCACCTTCAAGAGTCAGAAATCAGTCAAAATTAATATGAATAATTTACAAAGGGATACTGGCCAAGCTGGAATGCTTCTTGCCAAACCAAAATAATTTGATTCTGAATACTTCATCACTTGGGTAGAGTATGGATCTAGAGAAGAATTTCAGGTCATCCCCATTTCTACCATTTACTTTACATTCACTGAAATTCCCCTTTACCTTATTGGATTAAGGTATTTTTTCCACTCACTGCCAATCCTTAAATTGTGTCATGTTACTAGTTCCATTATAGTTGTTAATAGCTACTTCTAGATTGGATCTCACATTTCAAGAGCAGGTGAATATTTTTTTAGTCTGTAAATGTCTGTGTATAAAATCAATAATAATATTTGATGAGAAATTCTATCAAAATATTATCAAAGAAACTACATTTACATCCTGTAAAATAAAGCATTGCCAAATTATTTACTCACTTATCACAAAACAGAGGAAGCCTTACTGTGAGTGGCTGGACAGTTACCCTATTTTCAATGGCATTACCATGTACTAGTTTGGTGGTAAGTCAGTAAATCACTCATGTCACCGCTCTGTCCCATTTTCAGATGGAAGATAAAATGCTATTTCTGCTTCGGTGCAAAATCCTAACAGCTGATGTAAGGAGGTGTTCAGATTCCTATCTTAATTACATGCCAGGCAGCATTAACATTGTTCAGAGTGTTATTTATCTAAGACCTGAATATATTTCCAGTATATTAGACAATGACTTTTAAGCCATTTCTCTTGACATGTGCTAACCTGCAGCAAAATAAAGCTTTGACTGTAGTTCTTACATGAGACAGCATGATATAGAATTAAGTTACATTTACCTTAATTAAAAATAATTCTAGTCATATAAATGGTTCTTACCCCTACTGGTGACTACATAGAACAGAAATAAGGAGGCATACAAAGACTTAGAAAATGAGTTGCTCATTATTGTTCAGTAGGTGGCAAATATATATGGGCGCATCTACACATTCATTAATGTGCAGTACTTAACACGCATTTAATTTTGTACTTGCTTAATGAAGTAGTAACTAAATGCAGTTACTGCACAGTAGTGCCAGGGCATATGTTTTTAGTGATGCTTACTGCGCAGTAGCTAATACTGCTGTGCAGTAGCATAGTAACACAGTTTTGGCACAGCATGCTACTGTGCAGTGTTATTAAGCTACTCCGCATTAAGCTTCTCATGTACAAGTGCCCATATTGTACTTCACTGCTGCAGCATTTGGATTGGATGCATGAAATCTGATGTTTGAGAACTGTATATGTTTTGTGGTTGTAACTGTTAATGTTCAGTAAAGGCAGTGTATAAAATGTTTACAGTGGAGTTGTGACACTCCTGTATAAAACCGAAAAGTCACTGATAGTTGTTCCACACACAGTTTCTGAATCAGTTTAAATGTTACAGGAGTGATTTTTCTTTCACAGTGACAATGTAAAATAAAAACCAATGTGAACAACAACTAAGCATGTAACCCATTTTCCCTCCTATACATAAGTAACCTAAAGCACTGTGAGTACATTTATACTGGTATAACTGAATCTAAACTATAGTGTGAAAGGCTACTTTTATGAAGTCAGTCAACGTGTGTTTTTTGGAAAAGAACTGAAATGGAGCATAAGCTGAGAGTAACTCACTTGCATTGAACAACTGCAAACAAAAACTGGTGTTCCCTTAGATAAATAGATTTCCATGTGATGTTCCTTCCCTCTCCCTTTGTTAAGCGTGGAGTTCTCTTTTTTTTTTTAATGTGTGGCAGAGCTGCTCCTGGCAGTATGTTATGTTCACCCATTAGTTTATTTTTTAAGACTAAGAAGAGATATTTCTACATTATAAATTATTTATAAACATAAGAACAAAGGGAGGCTGTCAGGGCTGCTGGTACTTTGAGAAAACAAAAAAAAGTGATGAATTTATGAAGAATACAATTTTATACAGAGTGGGGGGGACACGCAGCTACTAATTATTAACATTCATCTGCAGACAAAGACCTGAAAGGATAGGATTAGAGGGATACATTTACATCTGTCTGTCACAAAAAGAAATCTCATTAATGGTTTACTAGACTGTCACAAAACTTCTTCTAATGTTAAGCTTGAGGGTCTGTAGCAGGGGTGAAGGGGGGAAATATCTTACTTTTGGTCTATTTGAAAATGAAGTGGTTTTAAAAAAAGATGGAGTTGGCACTTTTCATAACAGCTGTAGTGCAAAGGAAGTTCTTTAGATGACAAGAAGTTATATATGGAATTGAAAAATATTTTGCACATCACTGAAAGTTTGAACAATTTTTGTTTATGCCTCCATGTGTTATTTGAGATGGGATGTTGCTGCCAGAGTATTCATGGCACAATAGCTTTAATTCTGAGAATTTCCTTTCATCATCTGGAAATTTCTTTTCATCTGTAGAAAGAAAACTGTGATAGGTTGGTTTGACTTCTTGAGACGCTGAGCTACAGTATCTCCCCTTTAAAAATCATTAAAACTAAATGTATTTAAACTATACCAGAATAATCACACATGGTATACAACATATTGGGCACATCGACACATGCCGCTATGGTACCATTGTTACTGTGCAGCTATCCTTTGTCATTTTATTTTTCATAATAAGTTTCTGCTATGTTTATATTAAATACACATCACTGTATGGGAGCTCTGTAGCTCAGGGCAACTGTCTACAGACTGGAAGGACCTGGGGTCAATCCCAAGTGAGGATGGTGGGTTTCTATTCACTGTTTTCATTTTCAGTGTAGCCCTCAGCCTACCGAAGCTCCTAGCCAATAGTTACTAGGAGCTACCTGGATGTAAAGGCAGCTGGAGTGTGGTGCTGACTACATCACCTCTTTCTAAAAGAAATAATGGAGGCCTGGTTCTACTTCCCAATGACCTGTAAACAGCACACCTTTTACTTTCACACATCACTGTAGAAGAATCTAAATCAGTAGTTTGTTTAACTTGAGCCAATATGGACATGCATGCTAATGAGGTCAGTACTTGTACTTGATGTTCATAGGATCTGATAAAATTTTCTCCTGATAGTGCACTGTAGTATATCAAAATGGGATTTATATGGCTGGATTGATTAGAATGCATCATGCCCCACAGGAGAGTATTTCCATCTTGAGCTTTTTATTACAACCTTTTAAAATAGGCAAAGTAAAATTCCAAAGCCCTATTAAGGGTACTTCATATCCAAAAGCTTGTTCACATCCCTCCCAACTATACAGTTGGTCCAGTAAAAGATATCACCCACAAAAACCCTTGCCTCTTACAAAGGCTATGGAAAAATAATAGAATCAGAATTCTTGCAAATAACTTAGACCACAACAGGTTGAATGCTTTTGACACTATTGGCACTTGCACACATGATAAAAATGTCACTTTATGTGGCTTAGTGGTGTCACACTGTACACATACAAGAGTTTTGAGCGTTTTAAATGAGTTTGCATAATTGCAAACTAAACTACATCCAGATGGAGAGGCAGGCTGGCCCCATAGAAGGGTGGCTGGGTTTGTTGGTGGGCAGAGAAAGAGGCAGGGATGGTGCACAGGGTGCTGGAAGCCTGAGAGGTGCCTGATCCACTGTTTCCACAGGTCCACCTGGGCTTCCAGTGACCAGTGCACCATTCCTACCTTCTTCTCCAGCCACCAGGAAACCCAGCTGTCCTCCTGCTGCCTTCCCATACTGCCTCAGGGGCAAGCCAGCCCATTCCCAGGTAGCCCCAGCCATCCTGCCAGCTCAAGGAACCTGCTGAAGGCAGAAGCATTGAGGGCCCCAATCCTTTTCTTTGGTGGAGCCTTCCCACCTCTCCTGCAGCTGGGGTGGGTGAGCCGCCAGCAGGCCAAGCAGCCCCTGAGTTGTTGGGGGGCCCTGGTCCTTCCCTTCATGGCAGCAGTGTGTCCTGTGGCCGACAGGGCAGGCTGCTAGCAGCCTGATCCAACTGTTCCCTGAGCCTGCCCGCTGGAAGCCCACCAGGTGCTGCTCCCTGGGCGGGCTCGGGGAACAGTTAGATCAGGCCAGGTGCTACCGCTGAGCTGGAGCGGCACCCAGCCCACTAGCAGCCCACTTGAGCAGCCCCAGGGGGCACCGCCACCCTACAGGGAAGGACTGGGGCCCTGCACAGCTCAGGGGCTCCTCAACCCACTGGCAGCTAGCCCCCCTGGCCATAGGCAAGCTGTGCCTCTGACAAAAAATAAAAAGGAGTGGGTCCCTCACCTTAACATGGCAGAAAAATTGAAATGCTGTGTTTCGATGAATAACCCAGGAAGCCCAGGTAGCTTTGGGGAAGCATTGGAACCTCCCAGGTTTTCAATTTAGGGGACATAGAATAAAGTCCTGAGGACTAAACCCCTGTCATGTGTACAAGCACCCTATGAAGCGTTTTTTTAAAACCTTGGCTTTGTCTTGTGAATCATGCATAGGCGTTTGCACCTAACAATGCTAATATTGCATGGTATCCTTAAAAAGATCTCACAGCACCCCAGGATGCTATGGCACCATAATTGAGAATCACTGATTAAATCAGTCCATTGGCAGCACAGGATCATTCTCTTCAGCCTCCAAACAGAATCAGCTCCAAACCTTCTGAGGGTT
The DNA here is from genome assembly GCF_052110815.1 of Crocodylus siamensis. Lineage (NCBI taxonomy): Eukaryota > Metazoa > Chordata > Crocodylia > Crocodylidae > Crocodylus > Crocodylus siamensis. The sequence continues at coordinate 237,660,436 of NC_143396.1, read as the reverse complement.
AGCCATCATTATTTACATCTCTCTTCATAGCTTGCGAATTTCTCTTTTTAGATGCCTAACTTCAGATGCCTCAACGGAACTTGATTTTCAGAGGCTGGCTGTGGAGTGCTGCTCTTTAAGATGTCTCAGCTTGGGCACCTAAAATTTGATGCATGCAAAATCTTAAAAATGTAGGCCCATATGTTTGAGCATGTTGCACCACTATATATGCAGTCCCTGGCACTGCTGAAAGGCACACATTCCCCGCAGCCCTCCTACACTCCTCCCTCTGTTCTTCCTCATTTAGGTCTGTATACATACCAAGACGTGCACACTAATCTGGATTTCAGGTAATTTGAGTAAGAATGCTATTTTATTCAGGACAGTGAAAGATGAGAAAGTCAAGGTTTGAGCCTACTCTGTAGCAGGCTTTTGAGAATATATATTCTATGTGTATAACATTCACTTGGCATTCAAAAGGACGTTGGCACAAATAGAAAATACATAAAGGATGTTTCATAAAACTGAAGTTGGTAAGCAATAACAAGATATTTTATGCTTTATCTCATTGTTCCTTCATTCCTGCCTAACACTTTCCTTCACCCAAACTTTGTTCACTGAATAACAGAGCTGTTTAATCCAACTGAGCCAAAAAGAGAAAGCAGGGTACTCCCACTGTAACCTCAGGAAATACCATAATACAATATTGACTGATTTTTCTAAATAACACAAGATCCATATAGCAGAGTCCAGCAGATGCCCCTTGTGGTCCAAAACATGATAAAAAGTAGAAAACCCTGAGAAATTCAGAAATATAATAAACAATCATTCTCCTAATCCTCTTTCCTATTCACATATCCTCCACACTTTTCATCTTTACCTCTCTTATGGTTCTTAGCAACTCCAGCTTCATGTTCTAAGAGGGGAAAAAACTATAACTCTAAATATAGTTCCTTTGGAGGAACATTACTATTGTGTTTCTACCACTTTTCTCTTCAATGTGTGAATCAACTGCTCTAGCCTGCAGCCCTTATTATCAGACAGTATATTTGCTCTAATTCTACACTAAAGAATACACAGAAATGCTCAATCTCTTAACATGGATTATACTTCATATCTGTACAACTGGAAGACTCTTTTCTCACACTTGTAGAGGACACAAATGAAGCCAGTCTAGGAACAGAACTGTGATAGATTGAAAGGAAAACAAAACCACAGCTCCGTATTTATTTTGCTTGTTTTCTACTTAATTTCTACAAAAGATATATGAAGGCCAAATCTTTTTTCTTGCTTTATCTGGAGCAAAATATACTTAACATTTTTGCTGCTGGAACAAATATGCCTGGGATGAGTAACCTCTTTAACAAGGATTCCATTCTCCTGAAGTATGCTGCTTTGTCACAAAACAAGAGTAGGTAGGAAAGGCATAGAAGCAGGGATATCTGTTATGGAAAGATTTCTTCCCATAATTGAGGATCTCAGTTGAAAACCAAATACAAATACTTGCAGGACTAGTGCAAGACACCCTTATGCAATGTTTCATAATAAAACCACTGAATTTTAAACAAAATTATTCTGTCTGAAAGCTATTTGTTATTCAGGTCTTTATTTTAGTGGGTAAAAATGAAACATCATGTCTACACATAGGCAACTAGAGACTGAACTGCAAAAAATTGTGAGAATAAAGTTTCTGCAAGCCTGTGGCATTCCTCATGGGCCCCAGTTCAAGGAAGCTCCTTTTTCAGATACATATACTTATCAGCTGTCAGGAATCAAGTCCTTTGTAAGGAATGGTAATATTTTGCTGTCTACAATTACCTAAATGTAGTGAATATGCATATAACTAGAATACTTAACTCATTAACACATTTCCTCTCCTAAAAAGGGAAGGGGGAGGGGAAGGAAAAGAAAAACATGTATTTAATTCTTACAAGGCTACATATATACTTGCTTACTTCTCAGGTTGATGACTAATCCTGCTAAGTGCTGAGAACTGCTGATAAATTCAGAGGACTATTAACTCCCTTTATAATAATCCTTATATAGCACTTCTTACCTTTGTCAAAGTGCTTGACAAAGCAGGTCAGTATAATTTTTTTCCATTTAACATCTGGTGAGACTGAGGCACCGGATGGTGAAATAGCTTGCTCACACTCTTTCAGCAGCCCAGAAGCAATGCCAGGAATTGAACCCAGGTGTCCACATTCAGTGTTATATCCATTAGACCACTGTGAGCATTTAGGCCTTCAGGAAAGATCTCTGTGTCTTGCAGAATGAAGCCCTTACAATGGATGTGATTTTGATCCGACTCTCATCAATGTATATCAGCAATAAGTCCCTGAAAGTTAATGAAGTGACTTCAGTACCAAACCAGTAACTAAGATCAAAACCAGGCCTAACAAGTAGAGCTCAAAAATGAGCAGTTAAAATTCTTCACAACCTGGCCTCCAAATCAATGAAACTGCTGTTTGATAAAAGATGCATTTTCAAAGAGCTACTTTGGAAATGAGTGTTGTGTGTGGGAATATAGCCATTTGTTACTGAGATCAGGGCACCAAACACCAGCCTGTCACTCTAAAATTCTATTGATATACATGTAATTGATGGAGTCTGGGTATAACATTTTATTGTAGTGACTTAAGCAATAGGTGACTTTAAACACTCTGACAAATTTTAAACTAATAAGGAAGATTATATTACCCATAAAACAGAAAAAATCAAACAAAAGATAAAAAGAAATGTGGTTATTACTGTAATTTCAATTTTAAAGCTACTTCTTGAATTCCAGTAATACATAGTTCATGCTGTAATAGGAAAAGAAATATGATAATAAGAGAGTTCTACGGGGTAGGAACTGAAGATATAACAAGATTCAGTGGCTGGAATTGGAACTATACAAATTCAGACTGGCAAAAAGTGTGCATTTTTAATAATGAGAATAATTAATCATTTGAGCAACTTGCCAAGGGAGGTGGACATTCCCCAGACATTTTGAAATCAAAATACAGTAATTTTGTAACTAAAAAGATGTTCTAGTCCAAACAGAAATTAATTTAAAGCAGTATTATGGCTTGTGTTACACAGGAGGTCAGATGAGATAATTGCAATGGTCCCATCCAGCCCTGCAACCTATGAATTTGTGAATAATCTGTTTCTCCTTCAGAACACTGTCATACAGTCACGTAATTTCCCCCTAAAAGTATCTATACAGTTATTTGTCAGTGAAAGCCCATTGTCTAGGGACAGAATCTGCATTTCTGTTTAGTGTGGCATAAAGTGGGAGAATGTTTCGGAAGCACTGTTGAAAAAGTAATCTGAGTACTCATAAATTTGATTATGCTGTGGCCTTTATACTAAGAGCTTCAGGTGCCCTCTATTGGCATAATAGAGGTACTGCAAGAAGGTATTGCTTTTTTAAAAAAGAGAAAAAACTTTTGAATATAATCTGTTTAAAACAAATATCTTAATTTATGAGAATCCTAAGAAGAGTTTGCTTCTATAAAAGCACTATCTTTCATGTAAAGACTCATTATATGATGCACTTCATCATTAACTTCTCATGTAGCGTCAGATTATGCATCTCCATTCTTTGTACTCTCCAGATGAATATTGGGTTTTAATGTGCTACTTCAAGAAATATATGTACTTAAAATCAATATACTGGCATGAGAAAATGAAGATTTATAATTCACAGAAAGTTAGGAGCTTAATTTAAATATATGCATATACCAAACTGTCTCTATGCCCTTCCATAGTATGGCAATTCACTCAATGAAATACTTCTTTCTTGTTGCCAACTACAAGCATATTATGATGGATCCAAATCATACTTTTTAAAGATATGCATAAGAAAGCATGATTTTTTTATGATGTCACTTGTGCACAAATTTTATGCATTTTATTTAGCATTTATTTTCTCAGCATATGGCACTGGCAGATCTGATTGTAGGTGGTACTTCTTTCTCCATGTGTCTGGCTATCCTAGAACAAAATTCTAGCTATGCAGATCAATAATGTTCTGTTCTCTGAAATCTGGCTTCAGAAATTATTCCTTACTTTTTGTTTATATCTGGTACACATTGTTATACTTTACAAAGGTATAAACAAACTCCCTGGCCATTTCTTTTTCCCACAGTTACGCTGATCCCCTTGCCACCTGCAAATAATATCTTCATGGTTCTTGTTCAGGAGCTAAACTTTTATGTGCACTAGGTGCTAAATAATCTAGGACAACAGTTTGATTTGATGTCAGTTTTTAACAATTAGCATTTAAGGGCCACATGAAGTTATACCACTGTTGAAGTTATGCAAAAGAAGGCCATTGAGCAATGCACTTTAGGACATGTAGGATGATGGTTGGAAGGAGAACAGGTAGTAGGACAATGATTATTCTTTGGATCATACTTTTCATAGTGAATAGAACAGCACTGTAGCTAAGACTAAGACGAGGTGGTGGGGGTGCAACTGGGGGACATATTTGACAAATCATGGATTTACATTAACAAATGCACCAATGTCATTCAGCTATTTTCAGATATATTCTCATCACTCACCAGGCAAGGCAATTTCCACTTCTTAGATCATATGAACACCAGCAGAGAGATTAACAAGTCAGTTCTTTACTTTTATAAGCACACAGCCCTGTTCAATCCTCATGGGGGTGCTTCAGTCAAAGACCCTTTTCAAATTGGTATAAGAATAAGGTTTGAAGCAGGAAGTGAATACAGCTCATGCCATCCATTTTCACTATCAATAATAACAGGAACAGCCTCTGTATCCATTTGTTGGTGTTGATGTTATCCTTGAAAGGATGTGCTGCAATTACAGCTGCAATTAACTGAATATAGAGTATGAATGGCTATAGCAGTTCCAAATTTAACATGAATAGTGGCACATGCAGACTGAGGGCAATGGGCCACACTGTTGCATCAATTTTTAATCAGAACTCTCCAGTTAAGTCAATGGAGACAACTGCTTACAAGTCAATAGTATAGTATGACCCAGTAGCTGGATCTGATCCACATGCTCAAAGGGTAGTTGAATTCAAGTAGATTGGAGCATAAGTAATGGAGGTTGCTTTCAAGCTCTCTGAATCCTTTGGCTTCCTGTAAAAGAAAAAAAAAACCCAACACAGCTACAAACTCCAGAGCTGATGGTTGAATTAGGCCACATTTATATATACATTTCCTATGTAGGATGCAATGAATTATTCATGACGTGGTAAAGGACTAAATAAGGTAGGGCAAAACGAGGCATATTTTTTTTCAAGCAGATAGGAGATTCAAAAAATGGACTTAATGCTCCACAAATAGCTGTGGAGTAAGTATAATGTTACTTACTCCACAGCTATTTGTGAACATTATACATTATTTTTCTATTTCCTTCGTACACTGTGAAAATTCATGTGTTTGGTTTCTAAACAAAATGGGCTTCCCTATATACATTAGCTATACACTGCAAGAACCTTTAAAACTAACTAAAGTTAGTTCAGTATTTAAAGTATTTGCAAGATTTTTCATACTAATGTAACCCTTCTTCCAGGTACTGTTTGGCAGCAAAAAGGACCAGGTTCATATTTTGGGGTAACTCATAAACTATACCAGTGGCTCAAATTCCCACTAAGAAATCTCAGAACACTAAATTTGCCAGGGCATCCCATATAAATGAAAAACACCAAAAAACCCTCCTCCTTTCAAGCATTGTAAGCACAAACACCCACATTTATTATAGTGAATAAAACAAAAGAAAATAAAATATTAACTGTAATTTTAAAACACTATTAACTACAAAACAAAGTCTATAGGTGGCACCCTCTTTGGGAAGGCTTCACCCATGCCCAGGCAGTTTGAGACATGGGGCTCCCCAAAGGGTAGTTCTGGGGGCCTGCACCCCTATACCTGCCCTTCAGCAATGGGCTGGAGATGGGGGCCCACACTGGAGAGTCATATGAGCTATTCATTGGGTTCACTGAGCCATTGGGAGCTACATGAGAGCATGGATCCTTCTGCCTCGCAAGGGGCTCCATTGCTCCTGGAGAAGTGGTATAGTGCTGATCTTTTCTCCCAGGGAGAAGCTGGTGGGGGGAGTGCCTGCAGCTCCAGCCAGTATGCACACACCCCAAAATATCTGGGGTGGATTATACGGCCTGCTGAAACAAAACTGCAGGACAAACGTCAAATGGAGCCAGGTTGATTAATGGCTACAGCTGGCCTAACCACACAGCTTGACTGGAGCAGAAGACCATCAAAAGAAACAAAGGAAAAAAGCCAGGCCTGGCCTCTAGTCTTGGGCTGCAGGTAGTTTGGGTCCACAGCTCCACTGGGAACAGAAAGCTGCAAACCTCAACCCAAGCCCAAGGCTGGCAGGATCAGAAACTCTCAGGTTTCAACCCTGTTTAAAAATTCCAGGCCTAATTTCTGGCCAGCCAACCCAAGGAACAAATACTCTCTTCCCCAGTATTAATCTTTTAAAACCTCCAAAAAAGGGGTGGGGGGCTGCAAATTCCTTCTCCCTTCGATGAGTCTTCACTCTTCAGCAGTCTCAAGTGGCTTCTTCTCCTCCCCAAACCAGCCTAGCTCACTTTATATCCTTCTGCATAATATCACCCTGGCCTTGTCCAGTCAGGGAGTACCACTCTCCAGTCTTTCTTCCAACCAATCTGCCTGAAGAATCTTCTGCTTCCTCTGGCCAATGAGACCAGAGGGTTTTATATATTTTGCCCAGCTATAGGCCCCAGCTTGCCATGTGCTGAGCACATGGCCAAAACAACAGGAGCCATCTTGCTCACATAAAAACACATACACACAAACCCCCCCACAATACACAACCCAAGTGTGTACATGTGGGGGGGGGAGGCGGTGTTTCACTAATTTAGAGAAAGAAGAAAGACTCTAAATATATGATATCTTGTATAGACAAAGCAGATAGGAAGGGAGCTGAATCTACTGGTATTTACTTGAAAGATTAGTAGCCCTATATCTAATGATCTTCTTAGAAGTAGGGTAGCCATGACTAAAGTCCCCAAAATGGAAGAAATGACTTACAAAAAAGAAAAGAAAAGACCTTTCAGAGTAGATTAACTGGCCTACTGCACAATGAATAGTTCAACCTGCTTTAAATAGAATCAGAAAAAACTAGGGCTGGAAGGGACCTCCAAAGGTCATCTAGTCCAGTCCCCTGCCTGAGGCAGAATCAGACCCATCCAAACCAGCCTACCATCTGTTGTCTGTCCTATTATTAAGACTACACAGTCAACCCTGACACAGTCACAATGAATAACACCCTAACTTGCCACAAGTAAAGCAGGGAGCCCACAGTGGCCAATGTCCTGCTACTGTGAAGTTTATTAAAATGAACTCAAGAGTTTCAAGGAAGAGGGCCAAGCCCCCTGCCACAAAGGGAGGTATTACAGGGACCCAGAGGTTTCTGTTACTGTAACAGATGCTGCAGCGGCTAAGCTAGCTGGGTGGGAGCTGGCAGGCAGACGGTAACAACAGCATAGGAGTGGAAGCTACAAGCAGCTGAGCTAAGCCACAGCATGGAAAGGCAGACTGGTCATCAGGCCCAAAATGGAAACCCTTTTTGGGAAGCCAAAGAGCCACCTGACAGGGAGGGTTGAGGCGCTGGAGATATGTAAGGCCAGTGCCTGAGACCAAGAGGTCAGTCTGGCTCCACAAGCTGCATAGAGAGGAGCTCCTAAGCAGGATGGCTGTAGGAGAGGGGATTGATTGGCACCCAAGATGCTTCCAGGAGCTGCAAGTAAAGAGCTAAGAGGGGTTTATAGCTTACAGGGAAATTATGATCCACTGTGGGGTGAGTTTTTGTTATAGGGCCAGTGGGATTATGTTTATGTTCTGATTAAGAACTGGATGACTGGGTTGTGGCATGGAGGCCAAGGAGGGGTGCCTGGTGGGCACTCAGTAGCTGGAAGCCTAACCTAACCCTCAGGGACCCAGAGGGCTGAGACAGGGCTACAGCCACTGTGTGAGGGCCAGGGGCCCAGAGAGTGCAAGGCTGAAGCCAGAGCAGGCTAAGATGAGGGCCAAAGTCCAGGGAGGCCCAACACCAAGGGCCCAGAGAAAAGAAAGGCCCTTGCCAGGACCAGGGGCCCAGCAGACTGATGACAGACAGGCCAGAGAGCCCAGTGCATATCTTAAAGTAACATCTGAGAAGCATGGGCATGGCTGTGGCAGCAGAGGAGGTCACAAATATCCCTTTAGGCAGCTGATGCCCTGAGGCACTGATGTAGACGGGGAAGGGGCACTTAGGGCTTTCAGGGCAGGACCGGAGTCATCTGGGTACGGAAAAGACCCGCTGGCCAAAAACAGGCTAGGACTCACTGGGACTCTCAGGCAGCCTCCCTTTTTCCAACAAGATAATTCCATCAAGGCATGGCGGGTGAGAGGAAAAGGAAGGTTACCCCAAGTAACTGGAGTGGGGCAGGAGTTGCAGCCACCAGGAGGTGTCACTCCTGCCCCTGTGGCCCAGTCCTGCTACAGGAGGCAAAACCACTCACAATCCATACCAGTCTGAACATGGGGTAAAATTGCTTTCTGATCCCAAGTGTGGCTACTGGTCTGATCCTGAGCGCAGGGGGCAAGATCTTCTAATCAGGAACCTCCAGATTTAAGTCCTAGAAGGAGCACTGGCACACCCCAGTTAAAAACCCCAGCCTTGGAAGCAGGCAATACACAATGCTTCTGAGGAAGGCAGAAAAACCCCCTGACACACAGAGCAGCAGGAAGGGGAAAAAGGTCCTTCCTGGCCCTATGTGGCTATCAGCAAAGCCCAGAAGCATGGGAAATACCTGTAGAAGAACATAGACACAGCTACTCCAAGACTGAACAGGAGTTGGATTTTTTTTTTCTAATTTGTTTGATGTAAGATGCATTACAAGGTGAACATGTATTTAAGGGCCAAATCAGAAGTCAGTGGAGTCAAGCAGAGTGTAAACAAGGGCAGAGTGTAAACAAAATTTGGCTCCCAGGTCAAGCCTTTTTTTAAAAAATGGTTTAACAAACCTCTTGTTACAGTGAGATTTTCCTATTCAGTCAAAACAAAATCCTTTGTTCATCTTTCAGTTTCATCATTCCAGAAGGCTGAATAATTGTGAAAAAAACATGGAACTGCTTAGAGGATTTTATATTTTGCCTAAACATTGTTTCATGAGCTCATCTGATATTATGTAACAAAGTATACAAATTCCCAGCAAATACACCACGGCTGGTAACAGTTAAACAGGGCTGATTGTGGAACTAAATTCTTGCTTGTAGACTTCAGATGTTATGAAATTCTTCATCAGCAGTGAGTTTAATCCATGTCAGAATCCCTGTCTATCTACCCCACTGATATAAATATATTTTTCTGTATGATTCCTATAAGCTATTGATACAAGTATCCTTATTTCCTTAGCAATTCATGGCAAAACTTGTGTTTGCCAAGTAAATAGTCTTACCCATATTGGGTGCATCTTTTAAAGCTAGAGAGCCAATCTTTTGGGCAGGCATGCCACAAATTAGCCCTACACCTCCTCAAGTGCTACTCCAATCCCATTCCTCTGCCTGATCTGCTCTTTGAACTGTGCTCCCTGACCAAGCTGCTGCTCTGCTTTCTGCTTCCTGTCCTGTGATCCCTGCCTGATTTGATGTTCTGATCTCTGCTCTCTGCCCCATCTGCCACAGTACTTCCTGTCCTCTCCCTGGTCTGCTGCATGCTAACAGAGACTGTCCATGTCACTTGTGCCACAGGTTGGCCACCTCTGTTTCAAAGTATTCAGTACAGAGTATTTGATCACATCACCATTATTTCTTGCTTTCTGAAATATCATATAGTAGTACTGGCAATTCTGAATATTCAAATTGTAAGTCAGGACCCCCAAATCATGAAGATGTGTTAAAAATTAATGTTAAAAACTAATATGTTTTGTGGGGTTGTCCCTTGGTGTCTAAGTGTTTAAGGTTCACATTGTTTAGATGTTTCTGTGACTGTGAAAACTTCCTTTGCTTGTATTAAGGAAATTCAAGAATCTCACTTAATCAGCTGACTCCAGGACTCAACATTTTGAAGAGGATGACAGCCTGGTCCCATTTAGATCAATGGAAGCTTTACCACTGATGTTTATAACCAGGATTTCACCTGCAGCATAATGACATTGATAAAGTCATGAGAGCTGGCAACACTGATACAAGTAGATGTTTTTCAGGTGGGTATCAGGAACTAGTTATTGCTATTGTTTAGAGCTTGCAATGATTAATATGTCCACATTGAATCCTGGGGCTTAACAATGTGCCTCAGGCTGCATCTTCAGCAGAGGTGTAACTAAACTGTTGTGTGTTCTGGGTGACAGCAGCAGCTGCTGTTCTTGCACCCCATCTCAGTCGGTACCCCAGAGCTGGTGTGCGACTTGCCTAACCCTAGTTCTACTTCTGGCCTACAGGGTAAACTTACTGTGCTTGCTAACAATGCCTTCAAGTACATTGTGCTGTTCTTGTCAGGCTGGCTCATAAACAGGAAACAGAGTACCTGTGTTCATATGGTACCATGGGCAGGATAACTAGCTATGTCACTCAGCATCACTAATTAGTCTGAAGGGCTGCGCTGATAAGATTATATTGCTTCTGGTTTAGAAGGCAGCACACTCACAGCAGTACATGTGCTGTTAGACACTGTAGGTTTACAGTATGGGTAAGCCCTGAATATCAAAGATCCAAATTCTGGCCTGGTTACAGCTCTGTTGAAAACGGTAAAGTTACATCAGGGATGTATTGGCTTTGGAAAGTATGTTTATGCTAACTGTAGTCAAAAGAAAGGGTATGGTCAAGGCTCTCCTGTTACTTAATTAACAATGGAAAAGTTACATTTAGTGTTTATAGTGTTTATACAAATTGTCTCTTCATATCCTTGAACAGATCATTTTCCAAATATCTCACTATTGAAGTAAATAAAAATCTTCTGTATGCTTCTGTAGCTGAGAAAAAGAAGTGGAATCACAATAGCAGCTGATCAGCTTTCTTCTTCCTTCTTGAATAAAAGTCAAGGAACTATCCTATCTTTGTCAATGGGAATATTGCTAACTTAGTGTCACACAGCCCTGATTGAGCTGTCCCACTCACACTCTTACTTTGAATAGGCTGCAACATTTTTACTTTCTTTGGTCCTTCCAGCACAGTTCAAGGAAAATGGTATCCTACAGCTCAGCTGTACTACATCCCTGGGACCAGTGCTGAACACATGAACTGTCCCAGTAGGTTAAGCATACCTTATTCTAGAGCTCTGTGATACTTGAAGCAGACACATGGAGTTGATCCTGCTCACCTATTTGATGCCAAATCACAATCCTATCACATCCTGTTTTAGTCTCTGAAAATTTAATACAAGTATATTTTTATCTTAACCATAAAACTAAGTCACAAAAGCAGCAAACAGGAGAACCTGCCCACTTTTCATGAGAGTTACAAAAAAAAGTCCAATCACTCCTTACTTTGTATAGCAGGAGGAATAAGCAGATCTATACAAAATAATTAACACATGCATATCCATGTCTCAGTTTCCTCAGTCTTGAGCATCCATTGATCTTGGGTAAGAGGCCTTAAGTCACCTTTTCACTCAACTTCTATCACAATTCATAAAGTATACATCTGTCTGTCTTTTCTCAGTAGTCATTTCCTTTTTCTTTCTTGAATGGTCTCACAATTAAATGAGGTCCCTTCACTAAAAGTGAATGGTTCTTGCTTCTTCTCTCCTGCCCAAGCAGTCTATGTCTGTATGAGTCTTCCTGACTTCCTCATTGTCATTAGTTTTACTAGGTCGTCAGTTTTCCCAGTTGACCACAGGTGATCTATCGCCTAGTTGCTACCTCTGTAGAATTCTTTTTGAAAAACTGATTTGATCTTTGTGATAACCAGCTCTTGGTATAACAGGTTTTCCGTGTTCATTTAAAAATCTTCTTTTGTCACCATCCCAACTTAAAATGATTCTATTCCACCATCTCCAAATACTGAAAATCCATTGATGCATCTATCTGGTAGCATACCACCATCTTACCCTTAAGGCTGCATCACAAACACAGCATGTAGGAAAAGGAGCACCCACATTTTGTATTAATTACCACAATGGAATAGATTTGCACTTAAGCACCTAAGTGGGTTGCAGAGCAGAATGGAAGGTTTTTTTCCCATGCTTCTGGTCTTTTCATGGTATGTGTTATATCGATATATCTAGTCTTAGTTGCCACATGGAGCTATGAAGGAATTTTTCCCCTTCTGTTGCTACAGGTCCCAGGGTTTTGTTGTTGACTTTTTTTTCACCTTCTTCAGTAGCACTGGGTAATGGCTGCACCCAAGGCTGGGTATTTAGACTGGGGTGTACCAGTGCTCCTGCTGAAAATAAAACTCAGAGGTTCCTGGTTAGAAGGTCTTGCCCTTCCACTTAGGATCAGACTGGTCGCCACATTTGGATCAGAAAGGAATGGGCAGATTGGTATGGATTGTGGGAAGTTTTGCCCTCCCCTATACTGGGGGACATGGCCCTCTTCCTTGGATCTCAAGTATATTTTAACAACTCTTGCAGCATCAGGACACTAACAGCTATTGTCCCTCTGCTTTATTTGTGGGAGGTTAAGATGCATCTAGTGTCTCTGGGCACTATACCTTGTAGTAGTGTGTCAGGGTTGATTGTGTAGTTTTAGGAAGTTTAGACAAGGACTTTTAAGGGAATGTTTGGCAGAGGGGGTTAGACCAGATGACCTCCTGAGGTCCTTTCCCGCACTACTTTTCTGGTATTTTATGATTATACTTACGTGCCTAATAGGTAGACTAGAATCTGGCCCAAAATTGCTAATGGCCAAATGTCAAATTTTCTCAGGATATGAAAATTGTTTTCCAGTCAGCTTTAATTAGGACATAGGATCAATGGAAATTGTAATAACTTATGACTGAGAAAAATGTGATATTTCACTGGTCTTGAACATTTAATCAATGATTGAATTCATTCAATTTACGTTTATTTAAGGGATCAGAAACCAGATGTTTTGTCTCATTCATTTTGTCATATATGATCAGAAAGGTATTTTATATGAAAAACCTAGAAAACCTGATTTCTGACAACTGAACTAAGTCTAGATATATTCATATACCATATGCCATGAAATGTCCACTAATGACTGAGGCAGACATTCTGGAGCTGGTCTAAGGAAATCTTTTAGGTTTACTAAGGTCAAAGATTACTATGAAGGTAGAAAAGCTATTTCCCAGTGAATCAAAGTGGGTTTATCAGAAAAGCTAAGAAAGAAAAAATACTCATCTGATGATAAGATAATTCAATAAATACCTTTACAAACCTATGACTTTATGATAAATCTATGCTTCCTTAATAAAATATTTAGATCAGATACAAAGATTGCAATTATATTAAAGAGATTACAAATTTAAAAGATATTCATCATGAAAAAAGTAAGTAACACACTTCACTTCATATCCGTATCTGCATATTGCAAAGGCTGTCTGTTAGACAAAAAGAAAATACACTGTCTCATTTAGAAATGTGAAATTCTTTAGTCCCAAACTTGCAGTCAATGTAACTTGGTCTAGGTCATGGTTTAAACGTAGACGCGAACTCAGATGTATCTAGGGCCAAAAAAATGTGGGCACTGTGAACATCTTGTTGAACTTTGAAGGTAAACTTACTTTGAACTTTGAAGGTAAGCTGTATGTGAACAGGTTTGAAATCTGAGACAGTGTTTTTCATTGGGTGACTTTCATTCCTACAAGTTACATTTTAGATTCTAGCTAACAAGTGTATGGATGATGCATAACCCAGAAACTAGATTTCTGCAAGATCTATAGAGTAAGGGAAAAAATAGCAAAAGTGAGGTTTTTTGTTACTTAACTTATCAAATATATTTCTGTAACTACAAGGAACAAATCTGCTGAGTAAGAAGGTGTAATTTTAAATATTTACAGTTTTATACAGTTTAACTAAAATTACCATCTAAGCATTCTTTAAAAGGTTGCATTTTTTCATGACAGATTTGAGAACTTGAGGAGTTTGTAGTGACTTAGGATGACATCCTGAATTAAGGCCAAGTTTTTGTTAGGTCAGCTGTTGCTTACTCATGTTTATAGAGAGGGTCCTCCTCAAGAGGCTTGGCAAACCCTGTGACCGTTTAACTCTTTCATTGTCTTACAACGTTGATATTCATCCAGGAAGAAGCATGAATGTACATGTTTCTGCCTCTCTAAAGCTAGTGTGAAATACTACTTTATTTTCTTGGTGTGCACAAAGTTAGGACACAAGGTAAGTGACAGTTGACTGTCCTCCTAAGAACGTGTTGTTTAAGAAGTGTGTGATAACCACAACCATGAACTAAAACACCTTCTCTGAGGCAACTGAGAAAGAATAAACAGTTGTACATGAACTGCCCTTATGGTATGAAACTTCAGAGATCTTCAGAGATGCCACTACTGTTTTTTTTATTGGTAAAGGAACTTCATGATTTTTGGCTAATAATGTTCAAGTTTAATCTCTGAAGAGTAGGAGGTGTCAAACCTTGGAATAATGCTGGTTCATCTAGTCATTTTAACTGAAACAGTGAGCTGCGAAGGGGACAGAGGCAGTTTCAGTAAGAATAAAAGTATATTGCTTCAAGATTTTTGTTGTGGATTTAAAGTCCAATCATTCTTATTGCTGAAAATATAAAGAGCTAAACAAGAATGCTGAGCAAATATTTCACATCATTAACTAGATGAATTTAGCCATCCCGGAGGCTGGTGATTTATACCTGATTAAAAGAAGGTTCCCTCAAAATTGTTAATTTGTCAAGAGGGTTTAACCAATTTTGTTTTCAAAATATTTTACCACTGTGGAATAATCAAAGTTTTTTGCAATGATTCGGTCTTGTGTATCCATACTGTTTTGAGGAGCTGTTATTGGTTAGGTTTGTTGCCTAACTGGATGGCTGTGCAATATCCCCAGCCAAAATAGCCGTGTGAGTCTAACACTTTCAGGGAATACTTGCACAAATGACTTTGCAATTCATTTTCTGTGAGCAAGTGCATAAGCTGATTGCACAAACATGTAAACAAAAAAGAGCATGAACACTGTTGGAGTGAATGCATTTTAAAAATACGTATGACTGATTCACATTGCTGCTTGGAAAGTTATTTACTAACATATTGCTCTAGAAGTGATGTTACCTGCTGTATTATTTCTATTTGTGATTCCTTTTACAGAAGCATGGCTTCTGGGAAGTGAAGATTCTGAATGAGTGCTTCAGCATTAATAATTCTTGTAATGTTATTGTGACTAGGGCTAAGTATAGACAATCAAAAAGTCCAAGACTGAATCGATTCAGTCTTTGCAGGTTAGTCCTGCAGAGATTACACTGAGAAACTACTAGACAGACATTCCCTTTCAATTCAGGAAATCCAGCCACATGCCACCAGGGAGTGCTACAGTACAGCTTTTTGGCACATAGCTAGCATCATCACATTGCTTCCTCTTTGTGCTGCCCCTGAGATCTCTGGGATTTGCAGTCCAGAATCACAGAAGCAGGACTCTGCAGGGTTGCTCATCACTTCCTTCTCCTGGTCCAGCTGCCTCTGGGATTTGTAGTCCACAGTTGTAGCCAGAAGTAAGTTTTTAGCCAGACAGAGCAGCTCTGTACTCAGGCAACAAAAGTTTAACACCCCACCCCTCCCCGCAAGGCCTCAGACCCTAGCCAGGGTTTGCTGGGGTGGGGGGCAGTCCCTGTCTTCCCCTCCCCCCCACACACACATACTCTTCTCTGTTGGAGCAGACAGCACAGTCCAACCCAGGGCTGGAAAGCATGCTGGGATGCTATGGGACTTCCATATGCAGCAGTTCCACCACCAACGTCCTGGCAAATTTCAGGGGAGGCATAAGCACTCTCCAGTGCTCACTGTCGGGGGTGGGGGTACCAGTGCCTCCTCTACACATTGCCTAAGGTCTGATATTACATTTAACAAAGTTCATCTTAAACCAGTTTCAGCTATTTTGAAACTGGTTTATACCACTGAACTTCTGTTCTGTTACAGGTTTAAACCAGTTTCTGATTACTTAAACTGGTTTATATGTAACTTCTGTCCTCAGCCTAGAAGTCTTTTGGCACCTGCTGTAAGGAGCCTCACACTGAAGTTAATCTCACTTTGTTGAGAGAGTCTCTTTCTTTCCTTTCTCATAAAATGGCCTCCAGCTGGACAAAGGTGCGGTAAACTGCACGTCCAGAGATCATGAGTTCTGGTCCTAGCTCTTTTACTCTCCTTGTTATAAGCTATTCAAGCAGAATTGAGATATCTAATGTAACAGGACCAAGTCTCCTCCCCTTTTACATGCAGTCTTTCAGAAAGGCCCTGACAGATTTGATCATAGTAATGCAATATATTTTTGTGGCACCCTCCGACCACGACACTGCATAGAGTCGCTTACAAGTGCTTCTGCTTCTATAATAAGGGAGCTGACTCTTTAGTTCAAGTAGGAGATGATGATCCTTTCACATCAAGAAATTCCAGTCAGTGTCCACATATGATCCAAAAAAGATCAGTTTCACGTTTGGCTAAGTTGTCTCAAGCTTCTTTCTCAAAGATTGTGATATTAGCATTTTGGGAAGTTGGAAATTTCAGGGCATTGCTAAAGCACTACATCCTGTCACCTATTTGACCTAATTTATCATAGGTTAGAAGCAGTTCCCATCTAAAGGATGTTTGATTGGCTCCCATATGAATTGATTTTGATGGGTTCCAGCTCTAGGTCTAACATCACAAACTCACCACTGTGTTCCGCGCTTGTTAATAAGCATCTGAAGGCAGGAACAGTCTCCTAATTTCTGTTTGTCCAACACAATGAATCCCCAGTGTTGCTAGAGTTTCCTAGTGAGAGATTCTGCAATAGGTGCTAAAATTATTTTTCCTGCTACATATGTATGAAAGTTGATTACACTGTTATTGTCATACTTGTACTAGGGAATGGTCTACAATCCATGGATAGACACAAAAAAACCACACAATTTCTTGATTTTAAAAAAGCTTTAAAAAGATGTTTTCATATGTGTGGCTGTGGGGGCGAGGTCTGGCATGTAATGGTTTTTAACTCTTGAGGTCAGCTATAGTCCTTTTTCCAGACAACTCATACCTACAAAAACCTCATCCTAGAAATTAAAACATTTTATCTCACTAGTAATTATTATTCCAAGCAAGCTCAGTTGACATGGTTGTCAGTGACATCCTTAATGTTTTACACTCTTTTCTTAAGTTGAATTTGATTGAGGAACAAAGGGGTCAAAAGACTTGTCCAAGCAAATCAGTTCCCTAGTCTTGATTTGAACCACAAGGCCTCATAACTTCCAATGTAGCTGGTAGTTATAATTATTTGTCTAAGACTAACAATGTGCTTGGAAGTAAAGACAGTCAGTGCCTGAAGAGCTGACAGTCTGAAACCTGCAAACTAGATCTCTGCAGAGGAACCAAGAGAATCTTATGTGTACTGCTTCCTATCTGGGGCTTCAGGTAGGAAGCAGTAGGGAATCTAGAAAGAAAAAGATATCTTTGTATTACTGGAGATTGCAGAGGGTGTGAGTTTTTGTTTTTTGTTGTTTTTTTTTTGGAGGGATTTCTCCATTATTCAAGATTTTTTTTTAAAGAATCATTCTAAAAAAGATAGACATTTTAAGAATGGCCTTTTATTTGTGTGGTATTAAGAAAAGTTTCTGGAACCGTACAGATTAATTCCAGGTATGGGGCTGGCAGTTACTTGGGACAGGAAGTTTAATTGTGCATCTTTTGTAGCATTTTAACTCAGGGCTTCAAGGGGGACACTTATGAAAGTTAGCATTTAAATTATATTGATCTGAACCAGTACTTTTAAATAACACATTAATAAATAAAACACAAAACCCAGGACTATACTGCAGTTCAGGTAATGTCAGTGTTCCGCTGACTTAGACCCCTGCCTAATTGAATAAAATATATGTATATAGAAGACCATTAATTAGGCAGCATGTAATTATTCATAAGATCCAGTAGTATATAGGACTTCTGAAAGCCTTTCAGATTGCAGCAATTGAATTTGTCACAGAGCCACAGAGTGGATAGTGGCTTTAATTTTTTTGCTCTTCCAGAACTATACCTGATAAATTTGGCAGTGTTTTTACTTTTCATACCCTCTGTTCAAATCATCCCATAATTACTCTGGCATCAAGATCAGGCAACTTGGCTAGCTCTGAGAGCTATCAGATGTTTTTCTCATGCTTGCTGAACCTCTCTTAGACAAATTTTGCATTGTTTTTTATGTCAGTTTTATCGTGGAACATCGTGCTGCCATCTGGGAAGAAAAACAACGTGGTACAGGAGCAGCTGGTGAATAAGAATGGCCAAATAAACATTGGCAGTCTCTCTCCCATTAGGTGAGATAAGAGGGCTGAGGCCAAGCCAAAAGAGATGGCTCCAGACAGCTGCCACTATCCTTCACAGTCCTTTTCCCTCTTATCTTCACTTGAAAACACAGCTACCATTCATTTTGAAGAAGGGACACCTAGCTATCAGGTGTTGGGCGTACCCTTCTGAAGCCTGGAAAGAGAAGATATCCAAAGTGGCAAAGCATCTAAAAATGTCCCGGCAGTTGGCAGAGTTTGGGCACTTCTCACTTACATCCTATTTTCCAAAAAAAAGTAACATTCCACATTTTCTATGATTCTATATTTCTTTAATGAAATAACTCCAGCATTCCAGGAGCTCAAAGCAATTTATCAATTAAAATAAATTGATCCTTAAAACAGGTAGCAGCAAGTGAGCATTTGCAATCCCTTTTTACATGCAGGGAAATTTAGACACTGAACAACAGGGGAGGGACCCCCCAGGGTTGCGAAAGGGGTTGTGAAGGGGCACCACGTGGGCCGCTCCTGAGTGATAGTGGGGGAGCTTAGGAGTCTTTGGGGTCTCCCTCTCCTTTTCTTTCTCACTACCTCCTTTCCTGTAGTGGGGCCCCTTCCCTGGAGGGCACCCAGGTAGTCTAAGGATTGCTGGTTATATTTGTAGACTGTGCCTTATAGTTTATCTGAATAAGTTTAAGCAATAGTTTGTATATTAATAGAGTTATAAGGTTGCCCAATCAATATACTTTGTTCTGGGTTGTTCTATAGTTCATCTGTATTTTTAAATAATTGGTTATGTGTGTATATACATATATGGTATAGGGTTTATTGTTTTGTAAATTTGTACATATATATATATATATATATATAATTTATGTCTTTACCCTTCAATGGTTTTATTGTAATAATAAATTTGTATACAGTTAAGTAATTGATTGACTGGACCTGACTCTATAGGGCAAGCCCTCCCAGAGGCTGAGAGAGGCCCGGGCCACTTCCATTTTTTGAGGCTCCTGGTATATTAAAAAAATATTAATTTATAGTGCACTACAGGTGGTGTGACCTGGTAATGGGACACAAGTTTAAAGTTGTATGATGAGCGTCTTCTTCTTTCAATCCTGTCAGTGTATCTCTGTGTCTGTATGTATGACCTCATTTGGAGATAAAGTCGAAAGTCTAAACTTGAGGCCCTCCATGAATGAGAGGCCCGGGCCAAATGGCCCTCCTGGCCCCGCCCCTGTGATAGGCCCTGCTATAGGGGATGGAGGTGGCTGCTGGGCTGTTGTGTCCCTCCACAGCACGCTGCCCTGCCAATTATCCCCTCAACTGGAGAGGGGAGTACAAACCCATGTACACCCAGGCTACACATGTCTACAATGAAACTGAAAAACTGCAGACATAGTTCAAGGTTTTTAATGCCAAAAGGAACTACAGTGATCATCTGCTTTTACCTCCTGCATAAAACAGGCCCCCAAATATTGGATGACTTGTAAGTCCAAAATTACAAAACTAGCAGAACTAGAAAAACACACTTACATATTGCAAACTAGTTCCAGGACTCCAAGGAGAACACCACTGCAGACCTCTGTTACTTGTTTACACAAGCAGACAATGTTAATGTATGACCAGGACAACACTGCTGCTCAACTGGTGTCTATTAAGGTTTTGAAAGAACCAGTATACCCCCTGCACTTGGGGACTATGCTGACCCTAATGGAGAGGAGTGTGCCACAACAGTTTGCCTTCTCACTGGAGTTTCCACTAGTAGAAGTCAAGAAATTAGGCAAAAGTCAGCATTGGACCTTCATGGATCTGTCCCAATCTGTGGCAAAATCATATACTGACTTAAACAGTAGGGTTTGAAAATCTAAGGAAGCAGTTTTAGCAAGGTTCACTGTAATACTTTCATAGTGGATGATATATGGGAAGAAATTTTAGCCTGAATTAATATTCTGGTAGAGGTATCATGGGTCGATTGTAATTGATGTATTTCTCTACTGGAAAACCTCCAAAAAGAGAGTTGCAGCAATTCAGGGAGGAAGTAACAAAAGCATGAATAAGTCAGAGTCTTCCTATGAGAGGTAATATAACCTTGCAGTGTTCCTGGGATAATACAACACCAGCCAAATGACAGAGCTAATATGATCATTAAAAGATAAATTGGAGTCTGTGATCACTCTGAGGGGTTTTTTTCTTTTTACCCCAGGAGATACAGACCTGCAGCTTCCTGTCACGTATCTGGATTAATGAAAGGGATGGTTTATCCCAATGTCATCAAGGGACTACTAGTTGCAGATCTGTCTTATCAAGAGTAAGACTCAGGCAGTTTGGAGGCAACTAAAAGTTATCATTTGACCTGCCTGAAGGACTTTGTTGAGACTAAAATCTCATAGGATACTAGCCAGGTGAAGAATGGATGGTTGGAATAACAGTAGTAAATAAAAATATGTATTTTAATTTGCGAAAGATTTCAACACAAGGACACCTGCTATATGGACAGATATTTTGCTAAAGGTCTTCAAATGAAGCTACAGGAAACCCAGAAGCAAAAATCAGCTACAGGCAAGAAATTGACAGAAAGTGGCAGTGCAGAATGTAAAATTTATCACTGCATCATGCCGAGATGAAACAGACTGCTGTCCGTGATAAGTAGGAGGGGGACACTCATTTTAATAATTACATGGAAGTAGAAAGAGAAAAAGGTGAGGGCCAAGTAGGAGGAGAAGAGATGAAAATAAGTTAAAAATATAGTAGGACATTAGGGAGAGAAGGAAAGACTGAAGAAAATAGAAACTAACAGCTGTTTTCATGAAAGATTGTTGATAAATGTGACCTGAATTTCCAAAGATTTTTTAGCTTTTGGCATTGAATTGTAAATATTTTACTATCATTAAACAGTCATTCCCTATGAAAAAACTCTCAAAATCCTAAATTAATAAAAATCTAAAAATTAAAAAAACCTTTTTTGGCCTACAGAGAAAATCCATGATGTTCACTCGGGACTTCACTATTACTATTAATATCAAATGAAAGAAGTTCAGATGCTATACATGGCAGTTACATATGGCAGTAAAAAACCCTAAAGTCTTCTATATCAGGTGTTTCAACAGATCTTAATTATAAAATGTAGAAACCTTTTGGGTTATAGCATAATCTGTTTTCCTTTAGGATGTTGCTTCTTGTTTTTTTCCTCTTCCTTTAGAAGGATACACATTCTCAAATTCTGCTCCGCAGGAAATATTTTTCCTGATGGTGGGGCTCTTCATTCCAGCCCCAGTCCTAAGCTTCACTTTCCTTTCCAAGTTTGATTGGATGAAACATCTCAAAGGAAAACGTAATGGAAAATGGTTTCATAGCAAAACCCTTGCAAAGCTTACAAAACTGTAAATTGACCTGGGAGACACCCTGAAAGTGAGACAACATAGCCTAAGAGGACAATGGACAGAGACAGAGGAGTGATGGGTCTCTGCCACTGCTCCTTGGATCACCTTAGACAGCTAACTTCATTTTCCTGTGCTTCCATTTCCCATCTGTAAAATAGGGAAAAGGGTTCTGATCTTCTTGTAAAGAACCATAAAAGAGCTGGATAAGATTATACACATACCTCAGCAAATCAGTGAACTTGATATGAAATTCTAGCTTGTAATAAGATAAAAACCCACCACGTTTCATATGGTTTGTGGGTTTATTGTGAATTTCCACTTCTCCCCAAACAACTTCCCCTATCAAATTCTGTTATCCATACACTTCTCTTCCTTTACATACTAAATGTATTTATTATTTATTTGTTACAAGCATTTATATGGTATCCGTTGTTAACTGCAACTTCAGTATTTGACAGGGTTGCCAACCTCCATTTTTTTTCCTGACAATTTGAAAAGTTTTGACATATTGTAGCAGGGCACCTTTAAGGGTGCAAGCAGCCTGTGAGGCCACTTGCAGATGGCAGGGTGGAACTAATGAGGGACTCGCCTGACCAGAAGAGGGCTCAGGCTTGAGCTGCACTGATCAGTTAGGGGTCTGAGAGCTCAAAGAGAGACCATGTAGGGGATTAGGGCCAAGAGCCCAAGCAGGCCAAGTATACAGATAATTAACATCAAAGAGAGAGAACACTCTTGAGGCTTGGGGCATGGTTTCAGGGAGGAAATGAACCCACGAATGCCCTGGGGAGGCATAGATACACATGTAACCCTTGAAGCTACAGGGGCCCTGCAGAGTCACAGGCCAGCCAAGAAGGGCTATTGAGCTTAGGGGTCAAATCAAGGTGGCTGAGGGTCCAGGAGGGGCCTGTAGCACTGCAAATGAACTAAGGCCCATGGGCAGCTTCCCTTATTTAACTTATAGTAAGAACAAGGCATGGTGGGTGAACAATTAAGGGAGGGGCCATAGAGTCTGAGCCAGGCAGGGGTTGTATGGCCACCAGGGGGCTTCACAGCTGCCCCTGAGGCACAAACCTGCCACATATGGTGTATTGGCTGGGAAATGGCTATGCATGGGGAATGACCCATGCCCCTAAGAGGAGAGAATGAACATTAGGGATGAATTGGAGAACCCAGAAGTCTCAACAGTATAGGACTGGTGCCGGGGCCCAGAGAGAGGGTTCAAGGGTGAAGAACATATCTGCTAGAGACTGGTAGAACCAAGAGAGTCCAAGAGCTTCAACTGACTGGAGAGGCAGGGCCAGGGTCTGGGGGGAAACCAAAAGGTTCAGGAGGGACCACAACCAGAGGCTAACAGGGAGATAGATTTAGGTCCAGATCAGGGGATTCCTCACCCCAGTGGGGAAGGGACAAGGAAGGAGTAAGGACTGGAGAGAAATCATGGCAGAGAGAAACCATAGTGTTTGAAGCAGGAGGCATTCACTTGGCAGTTGTGTGCTGATGAAGGAGAGAGCTGCCTGTCTACTGTCAAAGATCAAAGTCTTTGATTTCAAATGCCGATGGCAAAAGGTCAGATGGCAAAAGGTCAGAGACTAACACAACAAACTCTGTAATTGTAGTCTCACACTATTATTTTTTAGTTTGTAACAGTGCTGCATATACACATCCCTGTCTGTGCCTCATTTCAAATTGCTTGAGCTTCTCATACAAGAGAGAGAAACTGACCTTGACAGCCCAGCATGAAAGCTAAAGTACCTATAGTAACGAGATTAGCTGACTTTAGTAAAGTTGTAAAATTAAATATACTATGCGCACCATCCTGTGACCAAACAGGACCAGTACCACCCAAGTAAAAATAACCCCCCTTTTTTCTGAAACCTGAGCAAACAAAGAAAGCACAAGTGCCAACTCATTAATTATTTATGGCTAGCGTATAGTAATTGGTCACCTTTGGCAAATATAACTTTGAAAGAACTTCCACCCAAAGCAGAGAACTGTGTATACACTCAAGAAGAACAGATTGTGCATCTATCCACCTACGTATCTTTCTGGCGTATCCCTGTTTATCTCTCTATCTCTGTCGTATCTCTCAATCTTTCTTATCAAGAGCTCTCGGTTATCTGCAGACTGCAATGGCTTATGTGAATAGCTCGGAATTTGTAACAAGCAACTCTCTTACCCACCCTGTAAATGCTGGGTAACATGATATCTTCATGCTGTAACTGAATAAATCAACTCCTCTGCCTACGCTGCAGCACATCAGTAGTGTAAGTAAAATAAACCTTTTGTATAACCAATACGCTGTGTTTAAATTCAACTGACTCCTGCTCACCATTATCACCCACCTGCCCGGTCATATATCCCCCTCCTCGCGCCAAGCCGGTCGTGCCGACCCAGGCTCGCAGGTCAAGGGTGCACCGGCGATAGAGGCGCGACATCTACAATGGAAGCTAGAAATAGAGAGGTTGAAACACAAGCAGGCTGAAGCAAAGGTGGCTGCTTTAGAACTATGTCTACAAACCAGAAAGAAGGAAGGAGGATCAAAAGAAGTCAGATGCCTGATTGCAACCGAGGCTGAAAGGACCCGAGCTCTGGAGCAGCTCAATCTTAATGAGGCTGAGAAGAATAGGAAGTGGAAGTTGCACATGATGCAGGAGGAGATGGCTGCCTTGATTCCAAGGTCAGTTGAAGCCCACACATCCCAGACAACCAAAAAGTCTGACCTTGCAAAACAGGTTGAAGAGTTAAAACACCTTATTGTGACCATAGAGAAACAACTGCAGAGTCAAGAAGACCAAGTAGAAATGTTGCATGAGGAGTTTGACTGCTGACAACAGAAATACGTCCAATTGCAAAAGGCTGTACAAGAAATTGAGTCAGACAAACACCAGATACAGCCAGCAGAGACAGAAAAAGTAATGTTGATGGAAATAAAGAAAGCCAACAAATGGATTAAAGGGATCAGAATGCCTCAGGACAAGGTGCTCTCCCTTGAAGCAGAGGTGAGAGGCAGAGCAGAGCAGTATGATGTGTTGTGGGCCCAAGTGCAAAAGGTGGAGGTTGAAAAGGGACAACTTGAAGGAAAGATGCAATCTGTAAGGACCCTTTGAAAGCAGGTGAGATGAGAGAGGCAGCTATATGCGTGGACAGAAACCAACTACTGTCATGTGTACATGCCAAAATAAATCAGGTCCTGTCACTAGAGCAGGAGCTCAAACAACTATGGGATATAACAGAACAATCAACCACAACTACCCAAGACACACATGAGAATGAGGCACAATGTGCATACTACCAAACCACACTCGCTGAGATGGAGAAGGTGAAGCTGGAGATGGTGAAGCTGCAAACACTGCAAGAGACCTTAGGAGAAAGAGAACAGAGATGAGAACCTTGACTGGTGGTGGCTGGAGAAGAACTTCAGAGGACTCACAGGCAGATGTAGTCTCTGGAAGACATGATAGAGACCTTGAGAGGGGAGCTGCAGGCTACAGACCAGCTGAGAGGGAAGATGGCTTTGCTGGACATACAGTTCACAGAACACATAGCAGCAGCCAGAGCCAAGTGCCAGGATCACCTTCAGAGGACAGAGGTTTTAAAAGGGCCCTTAATTGAGGTTGAGAACAGCTAGAGGCCATAAGGCTGAAAGTCCTGAAGTCCCAGGAGAGTAGGGAACTACCTGTTTGCTTGATCTCAAGGAGCCCAGGAGATGAGATGGGACCAACCCAGCAGGGGAAGAGGCAGATAGGCCCTCAGGTGTAGAATTCATACCCATATGGGAAGAGGTTCTGCCAGTGATGTTGAAGTGCCTGGACCAGAAGCAGGACAAGTTGGTGAGCAGGCACCAGGAAGCATGAGACTGAGATATCAGCAGTGACAGGCCATATCCATCAGCTAGAAGTGGAGTTGGTAGGGACCCCAGTTAAGCAAAGAAGAGGACAGAATAGGACAAGAAGCAGAAGTGACCAGTTTTGCCAAGAATGTACCCATAGGTTGAAATACCCAAAACCAAGAGGATGAAGAGTGATGGTAGTCCAACCCCAGATTCAGCATATATTAGATGGATGCTCAAAAGGGGAGAGAGCAGCTAAAGCTGCAGCAGAAAAATGAGCCTATGGTGAAGACCCAAAGTTGGGAATTGCAGGGCAAACACCCGGTAAAACTTCAGAAAAGGTAAAGCCATACCAGAAAAACAACCACAGGGAAGAGCCACTAAATATCTCAGAGAAAGAAAGGCCACCTCCATGTTTATATCAGCAGCACTCACAGGACCAAGATGAGGATTTGGGAATAGTGATCAGAGAAAAGCAGCATAAAGTGGAAAGGACCCCAAGCGAGAGTTGTAGAATTGAGACCGATAGGGAGAAACCAAAGAAGGAGACTGAGGTGACCCCAGATAAGGAGACAAGATGCCTTTCACAGCTAAAGATAACCAGGCAAGAAAGGGGACAAAGATCTGGAAGGGGGCACCAGATACATGTCAGGAACTTCCTAGGTCCAACTAAGTGGTGGACTGTGAAAAAACTATTTGAAGAGAATGTGGTGGATGTTGCATATGTGAGATGTATATACTGAGGCTAGAGGAAGGCCTACTGGCTGAGGAAAAATGGGGTTCTGGGGCAAGTACCATACCCAGCAACCTGTAAGAGTTCAGTGGGAACTTGGGGGAAGACTTTTGGACTTGCGAAGTTCCAGGAATTCCCCTGAGGATAAGAGATGGGGCATGCCACTACCTGGTACAATCAGACCAGGTGGAGAAAGAGGGTTGGTGTCCTGGGGTGGAAGAGAACATCCCAGGTACCAGACTTGAGGTCTCAGCTGAAGAACAGAGTGAGCCAGCAAGGGGTCTGCTACGAGGTAGGAAACCCCAAACCTTATACCAGGGAGCTGATATGGGCCATGGGAACAACCCCTTGGAAGAATGTCAACAGTCCAAAGCAGAGAACCAAGAGAGGAGCACAGAAACCAAGACACTTGGAAATGACGACCTCAAAAATGGCCCGTGGTCACCAGTGGGCTTAACAGCCGCCCCTGGGGCACAAACCTGTTATGCATATGTTTTTATTGATATGTGTATTATGTAATGTAAATGTAAACCTTCACCCAGGCACTGGATGGCAGTAATAAAAGACAGATTCAAATTTAGATCTTTAACACCAGCTTCCAACACAATCTTACTTGACTAAAGCAATGGTTTTGTACCATGCTGCCTCCACCCCTGGGGTTCCCTACTCTCCCCAACACTGACTGCACCTCACATGGTACTGCTGTCACCGCAGCCCACCCTTCAGTTTTACCCCACCAGTCACAGTCCCCACCCACCACTTCTCCCCACTCCTGATCCCGTAGGTCCATTCCAGCCACACAACCCCCTCCCTCTACCTTTGACAAAAGCAACTGTTACAAGCAGGAGATGGCCAAAATGGTGGGGAGGGAAGCAGGGGACAGCAGCAGCATGTGGCTGGGGACTGTGTAAGAGGCTAGGGAGGCTTTTGTGAGCCACAAAGCCCTGACAAGACCTCGCTGCAGGGAACTATTCTTTCACTTAAACACTAGGGCTA
This sequence comes from Crocodylus siamensis, assembly GCF_052110815.1. Lineage (NCBI taxonomy): Eukaryota > Metazoa > Chordata > Crocodylia > Crocodylidae > Crocodylus > Crocodylus siamensis. The sequence continues at coordinate 237,633,134 of NC_143396.1, read as the reverse complement.
GGGACAGAAATTGCATATAAACCAGTATAAGTGATTAGAAACTGGTTCAAAACTGTAACACAACAGAAGTTCAGTGCACATAAACCCCTTTCAAGATGGCTGAAACTGGTTTAAATAAACGTGGATGGATGTAGTATCAGACTTAACTGATTTAGGTTAAATAGATTTATTGAACTTCTGTCCCGGATCCCCACCAGATTCAATTTAACTCACAGTCCCTCAGCATCCCAGGATGTTTTGCACCTCTGCTCCCCTGCCCACCCCCCCACAGGATGGGTAGGATAGCCTTAGCCAAAGCTGTCTTCTCCAGCCAAGCAAGGAGGTGTGCTTCTCCCCACTGCCTTGCCCCATCCAGCTTCAGGCCTGGGCCACTGTAGGCATGTGGCTGCATTTCCATAATCAAAAGTCTCTAGCCCAAAGGTCTGGTGAGCAGGGGCAAGACTAAAAGCTGTAGCTTTGAGTTGCCACTAGAGTGCTGGTGAGCCAGGATGGGGTCCTAGACCTGCTGTATGGGTTGGAGTGTGAGAGATCCTGGGATAATGAAGGACTTCAACTTGGGCAGTACATCTCTAGGGAGTAGCTACACCTTAATGGAACAGGAGCTGGGTAGTGCAGATCAGAAATAATCCTGCCCTGGAGTGGCGTAACTTTAAGCTGCATATTGAGTATTTAATGCCACTTTAAGGTGTTAATGTGAGTGCAATCCTGATGTTAAGACCTCCAGAAGCTGCCCAAAATTACCATGTAACAAGGCCCCCAGATATTTAATAGAACTAGTGTAGCTATGCCTTTATATATTCAGACAGTAGGTACTCATGTGATATATTAATCGCATCCACAAGATGGCAGTGCACCCTAAGAATTGTGAGCCTCACATTATGCATACCAAGATTGTAAAAGTTCTCCTAGGTAAAAGAGAAACTTCATTTTGCACAGGGGAGGTAGAGAATTAAATTTCTAAAGAGGCGAAGAGTTTTATGGCGGTGTCTCAGCATCCTTTCTGAGTACAGAAAAGAAATGTGTTCAGGGGTCACTTCCATACATGTAGTTTAGGTCTGTGCAAAGCTTTGTGGTGACTCAATTTGGAGGAGATACAGCCTGATTTAGTGGCCGAATCTCTGAATCTGAATTGAATCAGGGGACAAATTAAAAGGTCCAAATCGATTTGAAGCTCTCTGAATCTTTGGGAATCTTTGGGAAAGATTCAGAGAGATTTGACGATTGCGGCAGTCCCTGCCCACTGCAGCAGGGAGCTGCAGCCAGACTCAGACCTCATAAGTAGGAGCGGGGGAGCTGGATGGGGCTGGATGAGGGGGGGAGGAGACCATGGGGGGACCCCTGCCAGGGCCCATTCCCTGCCTGCTCCCCAAGGCTCCCTGACCCCTGCATGCTTCCCCTAGCACCAAAAAAAAGCCCCACTCACCGGGTGCTGCTGTGGTGGGGTGGGATCCTCATGAGGGGCTCTTATTTTTTTTTCTTTTAGGGCTGGAAGGGACCTTGGGAGATCAGAGAGTCCAGCCCCGCCCCCCGCCATGAAGGGCAGGAAATCACCTGGGGTCATAGGATCCCAGCAAGATCAGCATCCAATTTGCTCTTGAAGGTGTTCAGTGTAGGTGCTTGAACCACCTCCGATGGTAGGCTATTCCAGACCTTGGGGGCTCGGACAGTAGAGAAAGTCTTCCTTATGTCCAGCCTGAATCGGTCTTGCAATAGTTTATAACCATTCGACCTTGTCATCACTTGGGGAACTCTGATGAGCAAACATTCCCCCAGATACTGAGAGTCACCCCTGATAAACTTATAGGTGGCCATCAGATCATGCCCGAGCCTGCATTTTTCCAGGCTAAAGAGCTCCATGGCTCTCAGCCTGTCGTCGTAAGGTCTGTTTTCCTGACCTCTGATCATGCACATGGCTCTTCTCTGGACTCAAGCTTCTCCACATCCTTTTTGAATTGTGGAGCCCAAAACTGGACGCAGTACTCCAGCTGCGGCCTCACCAAGGCCGAGTACAAGGGGAGAATGACGTCCCGGGATTTGCTTGAGAAGCATCTATGGATGCAAGCCAGCGTTTTGGTCACTGTATTAGCCGCAGCATCGCATTGCAGGCTCATGTTCATCTTGTGGTGAATGATGACCCCCAAGTCTCTTTCTTCTGTAGTGCTAGCCAGTGTAGCACTGCTAAGCCTATAAGGATGCTGCAGGTTTTTCTTCCCAAGGTGGAGAACCTTGCATTTTTCGGAGTTAAATACCAGCAGGTTCTCATCCACCCATTTGCTGAGCCTGTCCAGGTCAGCCTGGATCGCCTCCTGTCTTCAGGTGTGGATGCTTTGCCCCAAAGTTTGGTGTCATCGGCGAACTTGGCCAGTCTGTTTCTGACTCCAATGTCCACATCATTAATGAAGATGTTGAACAAAATGGGTCCAAGGACAGAGCCTTGGGGGACCCCACTGGTCTCAGGACACCATGATGATTGACTTCCAACAATTACTACCCTCTGGGTCCGACCACGCATCCAATTTCCCAGCCAGCAGATCGTGGTGGACCCAAGGCCACAATTGGCCAGTTTTGCCAAGAAGCGATCATGGGATTCCAGACTGAAGGCTTTTTTGAAGTCAAGATATATGACATCAATCTCTTCTCCCTTGTCCAGGTGATAGGTCACCTGGTCATAAAAGGAAATGAGATTCGTCAAGCAAGATCTACCCACAACAAACATGTGCTGGCTATCCCTCAGGATGTTGGCGTCGGCCAGTCCATTAAGGATGGCCTCTTTAATAAACTTTTCTAAGACCTTTCCTGGGATAGAGGTCAGGCTGATAGGCCTATAGTTTGCCAGATCCACTTTCCTCTCTTTCGTGAAGATAGGTACCACATTGGCCTTCTTCCAGTCTTCAGGCACTACACCAGAGCACCAGGAGTTCTCAAAGATCTCTGCCAGAGGCTGGGCTATGGTGCTCGCCAGCTCCTTGTGTACCCTGGGGTATAGATTGTCAGGGCCGGCTGACTTGAAGGTATCCAGCTTCTCACGGTGTTCTTTCACAAGGTCAGCATTGATGTAGGGCAGGGGATCTCCCTCACTCAGACCTCCCTGTCCCCTAGTGGGCATGGGCATCCCATGGGACTGATGAAAGACTGACACAAAGTACCTATTTAATAAGTTGGCTTTTTCCTGGGCGTCAGTTGTCAGTTGCCCCATCTGGTTCTGGAGGGGTCCAATGTTGTCCTTGCTTTTCCTCCAGCTCCCCACATATCTGAAAAAGGACTTTTTATTGTCCTTGATACTCGAAGCTAGTTGGAGTTCAGTTGCAGTCTTGGCTTTCCTGGTTTGCTCCCTGCAGGACCGGACCAGTGCAGAATATTCCTCCTTGGAGGTGAATCCTATCCTCCATTCTTTGTAGGCCTTTATTTTCAACCTAAAGAGGTCTACTAGATCTCTGGAGAGCCAGGGGGGCTGCTGTGCTCTCTTGGTGCCTTTCCTCCAAGATGGAATAGAATTAGCTTCTGCATTGAGGATTGCTCCCTTGAGGAGCAACCACTCTTCCTGAACTCCCTCCCCCTGGGCTCATGGTCCCTTAGGGCCTCACTGACAAGCCTCCTGAGCTTGTCCAAGTCAGCTTCCTGAAGTCAAGGACTTCCGTGTTGCTGACTGACTTGCCAGCTTTACGGTGGATGGTGAAGGTGATCAGCTTATGGTCGCTGTCGCCCAGCTTCTCATCGATCACTTTGCCAGTTAGGTCATCCCCAGTAGCTAGTACCAGGTCTAGCAGCGCTTTACCTCTCATTGGCCTGTAGACTTCTTGGGTCAGGTAGAGGTCATCCACACACTATAGGAAGCTTTGCAACCACTTGGATTTTGCTGAGTGATCCTCCCACGAGATATCTGGGTAGTTGAAGTCACCCATGACCACCATGATCCTGGAGCATGTGGCCTCAGCCAGTTCCTGGGCCAACTCCTGGTCAAGCTCATTTAGGCTCTGGGATTGGCGAGAGATACAGGGATGAAAGCCCGCTGCACCCCTGCTCCCCCAAAGCCCCCCCAGAGACCTTCCAGCAGCCACAGAGCCCCCTGCCAACCCCCAGCACAATTGGAGGTAAACAGGGCCCATGGTGGGTGGGGGTTAACCCCTAGAGAGTGGGAGGAGGTGGATGAGTTGGAGCCAGGCTAGGTCTCACCTCGCCCCTACTTGGCCCAGCCCCCCAGGGAGACAGAGAGATAGGGGGAGGGTACTCACCAGTCCCTTTCCAGTGGGGCAGGGTCCCCCAAATCCTGGGCAGAGCCCCCCCAGCCCAAGAGCAGCTGTTGGCAAGTCCTTTCATGGCTCTGCCATGAGTCCAGGGTTTTTCTCAGTTTTTTTTTTCTTAAAGGGCTGGAACTGGGGCAGGTGGGGCAGCCATGGCCAGGCTGGGACAGCAGTGGGGGTTGGGGGGCTCATGCAGAGCCCCCCACACAGTGGGGGGCAGTGGGGGGCAGCAAGGATTGCCCCCACCCAGCAGCACCCCCTGAGTCGGGGCTTTTTTTTTCAAAGTGCTGGGAGCTGGGGTGGGTGGGGCAGCCATTGCCAGGCTGGGAGAGCAGGCGGGGGATGGATCTGAGTGATTAGAGATTCGGCAGCAGCCAAATCTCCAAACTGGATTTGGCTGAATCAATTCGGGACAGTGATTCAAATCAGCAAATTGAATTACTGTCCCCTGAATCATCCAAATCCAAATCCAAATCCAAAGTGAATATTAGCTGCTTCGTACAGGCCTAATGTAGTTGGAGAGCAATCCCAGCCAATTATCATTGCAAGTAAAATACCTTTAAATAAAAATGCCTATGGTATATGAACTTACAATAAAGATAACATGGGTCAAATTTAACCCAGACATATAGGGATGTCCTTAAAGCCGTATCATTTACACCAGTACTGAGTTGAGCCTTGCAGACCTAAATCTGATAACACCAAAAGTGGGATTATCAAACGTGATATAAATAGGGAGAAATACAAACATGAATGAGTCCATCAAAACATATTTATTCCATCTGATCTTTTTATTTTTTGGGATGCTTCTGCTATGATCTACAGAGTTAATTTTAAACAGGACATAAAAGCTCTTATTACTTCTTGGTAATATTTTTGGATGTTGAGCAGAATACTGTAACTGCCTCATTCTTCCCTCTAATGTAAAGGAAGAGTAGCTAATTTCAAGGTAATGGAGTTACCCTTGTATAAAACCAGGGTTAGTAGGATCAGAATCAGGCACATATAGAAGGATTTCTATCTGGTGGTCTTAAGTCATATGTACAACCTCCTTGGTTTAGTTTATCCATGTTTATCTTGGATGCCAATATTGGCTCCACTATTTCAGTTCCATCATTAACAGTGGTGATGGGAGTTTGAGAGCATGAGCAAGGTTCTGTGTTAGCTGACATGGCAATAAAAAAGCATATACCATATTAATAAGGAAATTAATTCTGAAATTTCCCTGATCTACACAAAACAAAGGGCTGTTAGTTTGGGAGCGGGAATTCACTGGTACCTCTCAAAATACAGAAAACAGGGCTGGTACTTTTATTGACATTTTCTAGGGGAAGAAGTAGCCAACATTTGTGAATAGATTTCAGTACTTCAGTAACCACAGCCAGTTTGCCAGATGCCAACTGCTGCCAAGTGCCTGTTAATTTTTTCCACCGTGCTTTAATATTTGGTTTCAAAGGGGGCTGGTAAATGGATTGAATATACATGTTACAACAAGAGAAGAAAAACTGGTGTTTTCTTAAATATTTTGCTCTGTAACTGGCAAAAATCCATAACTGTATATGGCTAAATTAGGATAATTTCCAGCAATGTTTTTCTTTTGTAATTTGAATACATTTAGCACCAGAAACTGAATCTTCATTCTCTTACCAGCAGTGACTGTTTGATATAGTCAATAGCATTATGTTGATATAAAGTAGGAATTAAAACCAGGCTTATGGAATCTAATCTGCTTGTTGTTATTGCACGTCTTGTATACATTGAACCCAAACCTGCTATGACTTTTACTGGGGTAAATCTGGAGTCAAGTGGATTCACTAGAGTAAAACTGGTGCGAAAGGAGAATGATACCCTTAATTTTAGTAAAATATTTTTGACTTCCTTAGATGAAAGGAGCTGTGGATGGGCCAAGTACTATTATGTTTTACTACTGCCAAATTTCACTCTTGTTTGTATCCTGCAGACAAATGTTAAATTACTTAACAGTGTAGAAATGCAAGGACCTTGTAAATCTTTTTTTAAGTTTTTATTAATAACATTTGAGTTTTACAACACCAATAATAGGTTTCAGCTCTTTGCTGCCTTAGGGCAGCTACAGTACCTCAATAACATTCCCAACAAAAACTTATGCCATGAAATAATAGACACATACCCATATGACATATTTAACTGTACATCTTCCATACTGCAGGAAGGAAGAAAAATATTTCTTACAGATGTAACTGAAAAGAACTACAACTGCCTTGCCTCTTTTCCATGGCAGCACCTGCACCCTGCAGCAAAGCCGAAGGAGCTCCATGAATCCCACGGATATACTCATGGGACCTAACTTTCTCACTGGTAGCCCTCACCTTAGAATTCAATACTGCTTCAAACATCTGAGTCTGGCTATTTCTAGAGTTCAGCATAAAGTTTTCCACTAGCTGAATGTTGGAATCCAAAGAATTTACAGCCAAATTTTCAAAAGAGGGCATTGATTTTAGGTTCCCAACATGAAAACTTCTTTGCCTAGATTTTGAGCTTAACTTATTAGCTGTTGTGAAGGGGTCAAGGCCCCAGGGGGCCAGGGTCAGGCAGAGAACGGCGGAATTCCGCCCAACTTCTGGGTGCCGACCCGGAAGTGTGGTCGGAAGCTGGTCCTTTCCCGGAACTCGGACAGGGCCGGGCCGGGACCGACCCGGAAGAATAAAAGGAGCCCACCTACCCCAAACAGGAGAGGGGAGAGGCTCCAGTGGGAGCCTACGTCGGCGTCTGCGGAGCCGGGAGCCGCGGAGCCGGGAGCCACGCAGCCGGAGGGCCCCGGTGAGAGGGGCCCTGAAGGAAAGACCCTTCTCCGGCGGCTGCAGGCCGTTTGGCCACTTAAGAGGACCGGCGGGCGGGGAGGTAAGCCCCACGCACCCCCGGGTCTCGAGAGACAGGCAGTGGGGGTCCGGAGACCCCAGACCAGCCGAAGCTAGCGGCACCTGGCCGGGGCCAGGTACCGTGAGGATTCCTATAGGGTCCTGCAGTGCAAGGGCAGAACACCACTGCAGGACTGGTGAACCGACAAAGGGGCCAGGTGTCCCTGCCCGACGGGGCCAGAGGTTACTGGGAGTGGGAAGAATCCCCTCCGCCCCCAGAGAAGTGGGCGCCGACATTGTACGGCCATTATACTACTTTGTTTGCTGTATATTTGTTACCTAGCAGGGGTTAACCCCCTGCATGGGAGCCACCCTGACGGAGGCTATCCCGGAGGACCGGGCGAGGGTGTAGGGGAGGAGAAGCCCTCAGGACCCCTGGACTTTGGCGACGAGGGACCGCATCCGGACTGCCAGCTTCCCCGCACGGGTGAACCCCTAATTTACATCAAGTTGTGGCAGGCGAGATCGGCGGAAGCGGGAACGGACAGCCGAGTACCCCCTCCTCTCCAGGGGCCATCGAGGGGATACAGGGACTCTCATCAGGTGACACACCCCATCCCCTCACAGCTGGGAAGATTGCAAACAGATTGTCTGCCTTTTCAGGATAGCAAGTATAGTGTTTCTGATGGATTCTCAGTGAACAATCACCCCTCAACTTGGTTCCAGCCAGGACTAGAAAAAGTGCCAATAAAACCAAAAGAAATTCTCTTCTTAAGTAGCAGAGTGGGTGGAAACCTTGTTTTCAGATTGTGATGGAAAATTAGTTAAATATCACAAAAGAGAAACTAAACTAGCCCCCTTCTGAATCTGTAACTATCATATAACCAGTAAAAATCCATTAATCTGTCCTATCATGGTGAGCTAAATTGGTACTTCCCAAGACCTGCCTCTTGCAATGTCTTCTTCACGATCTTTTCTTTCATGATTTGGTAAGACCTGAAACTAAACAACATCAAATAGTTAATGATATTTTCCTTTTATAAGATCACTTTTGGCCTCTGAGACAGCACATAATGAAGCAATTCAGACTTTAGAGATATTGTTTTAAGATCTGTATGAATTCAGCTAGGCATCTTTGTATCCATTGTTAGAAGATTTTCTTCAAAACTATAACAGCTAGATACTTACTTTTCTTTTTTAACAGAACATGAGACTCTTGAAAACAGTTGAGACATCTGTCCCCACTCCAAACCCAACTAATTCTTTTTATTCTCCACTCCATGAAAGCACCTTGCCACGTGTCTGTTGTGAAATAATACCCTTATTGGTACCAGGGGATATTGTGTAGTTTGTTAACTTCTACAGGAAAGACTGTGCGCTAAGTGGAAGATGCAGATACAACATGGGTTTGCAGCCAAAGGACAATATGGGAATGTTGAGAGCAAATTCCTATGCTCGTGGCTGGCTCATGTTAAGCTATGGGACCAGTACAGTTTGAGTTAGTAAGGTCATTCACAGGTGACATTGTAAGTAGGACAAATGACATCATGCTGCTCCTAAGTTTGGTCATTTTCCATACAACACCCTTAGACATAATGAATAAAGTGCTGTGTGCATACCCACATGCCGCATGCGCTACCCCTATAAAGGGCTTTGATTGACAAAAACTGAGAGTGAGGGGGGTTTTGTGTGTATGTGTGGCTGGTGTCCTATGTGTTGGCGAGGGTACACTTGTGAGAGGGCCTGTAAGGACTGATAGAGAGACAGTAATTGAGGAGACCGAGAGGGAGTGATAGCTTGTGTGAGTGGGTATAGATCCTCTGCAGAATCTGGGTCCTCTGCGAGGAACAAGGATCCCTGGAGCAGTCAGAGACCACTCCTCAGTACACCACTGTACTCACTCAGAGGTTGGTTCCCTGACATTTTTCCCCATCAAGTTCATAAAAACTTTGGTAGCAGCCTCACTGAGTAGTTGGTGAGTATTCCCCCATACCTTGGGAAGGGATACTTTCATGAGCTGTCTTTCTGTCATATACCCTTGTAAAATACCAGTGACTGGTAATAGGGTAAGGTAAGCCCTGGCACTGGGTCTGAATAGACAGACAGAGCCGCCAATGGTGGTGGTCCAATAAATATCTCTTGTGATTGCTGTCCCTTTGTTCTGGTTATAGGATTTGTAGAATGTATACTTAGTGTTAATTGGTACTAGTATTACTGTTGTTCTTTATATGCATAGTACTAACAAAGTAGTGGCTGTGTTTGTGTTTCTTTAATAAACCGTTTCATTCATGTACCACAAGCCTTCCTCTTAGTGATTTTTAATTAAACCAGTGACAGATACAGACAGGGCCAATATCTATCTTACTGTTCAGGGAGAAATCTGGAGAGAAGCGGTTGTTTAGGCCAGCTTCAAGATTTGGTTTAAAAAGGCAAGATTTTTCCCCAACAGGGGGGCCTTCACTATAACCACTACTTGGCCCCCAGAAGAGCAAAATCAGAGTCAACCCCACATTTGTGCCTCCAGGAACCCATAATTTTCCCCTGACAGAATGGTGGGTTGCTTGGGTGTTAGTTTCATTGAACCCGAAGGGACAAAGATAGCCTTGAAGCCTCCTACTAAAAGCTCCAAGGGTATCATCAGGAATTATTTTGCTATGTTTTGCTGTAGTTAATCATTCAGAGACTGTATCTATTTCAGTGATTAAGGGTGCCATGACATCCTTTGAAGGGTGCCACAGGAAGTGTGAGTATGTAAGTGAGGTTTGAGGAGCAAATAAAGGCAGGCTCAGGCTTCAGGTGTGAGAAGATAAGGAGATAAGGGCAGCCTCAGGTTCTTCCTGCCTAATTGCTCCTTCACCCCCACTATCTGACCCCTCAACAAGGCGGTAATAAATATATATGCTTTTGAAATGGGATTCCACTCAATTCACAAAACTTACAGAGAAGCGCTTCGAGTCTGACAAGGGGTGCCTTGAGAACCTATGATCTGTCTGAACACTTTCTTTTTTCTATCCAGTAATGCATCCTTCTATATATAGTATGTATATATATTCCCATATACACTATGTAGTTGTAGTATCTGTGATATTATTCAGTCCCACCAAGAGCCATAACTTGTAGAATCTAGTAGGGAAAGATACAACAGTAGTTAAAGTATTGATGTTGTCCTATTTTGCTGTGGACTTTCTGGACAATCCCAGGCAAATCAGTTAAGTCCAGATCTTCAGCTACCTTAAAGTACTTACCTCACATTGATTTTAATTGTAGCTAGGTGCCAAAGTACCTTTCAGGATCTGAGGACAGTACTTCCTTGTATCAGGGTCTTGTGAGTATAAATAATCTAATAATTGTGGGCTAATTACAACAGCAATGGTGGTTATATACATAGCTGATACAAAGGCATAGAATTTGGAACACACACATGCTTGTACAACTTCTTCTTCTTCACAGTGGTGGCTTCCCAGTGTGCTAACAAAGCATTTGGAGTAGTGTAGCACTCAGAATGACTTCCCAGAGGGTATTAACTTATTGTTTATTAAAAATATATCCGCCAAAAACAGAGTCTTTTCCATTGTCCCCTTTCAAAATAACATAGCTGATTCCCTGGAAGCTTTTCAGACTAGTGGAAAGCCATTTGGAGTATAGGTAGTGCTCCAACTGTCCATTATTAACATCTGTTGAGTCAGGCAGGAGCCAGGAAAAACTTAAGGCCGGATTGGAGCTGCTCTTGCGTGGGCGAGCAAGGGGAGGAGAGGGCACAGGAAATGCAAGAGGCAGCCAGAATGTGTTTGGGTTTTGCTTGTTACTGTGAAAGCCCTGAATGAAAGGGAGAAGCACAGAGTTAGTTCAGCCTGGGACTCTACTTCCCAGGAAGTCCAGGGCGAGGTATGGAGAGGGGCCTGCTCAGGGCGCCACACAGGGGTTCCTCTCTGCACAAGCCAGCTCTTGACATTTATTACTGTATCAAGATCACACCGCACTGCTACAAAGGGTGTAGCAGCTGTTTTTTCCGGTGTGTATTTCCATAAGCACAAAGCCTCCAGCAAAGTGATGATGGTCGTGATAACCATACCTGGTCCTTAATATAACAAGACAGTTGCTGTTCTTTCGAAATTATCTTGGCTTTCAGCTTCTGACCTGTACAGAAGGAAGCAGTAAACACTTGCTGACTTGTCACATCACTATCAGAAACTAGCAAGATGAAAGTTCCCTGTCTTAAGAAACTGAACTTAATGCCACTTGCTTTAATAATGCTGCAGTGTGTCTGTAAGTGTGAAAACTGAATGAAACTACCGCAATACTCACTCAAAATGTATTGCTTTTTATCTCAAAGATTTTACAGAGAGCATTGGCAGAATGTACGGTCTGACTGAATCTGTTCACTTGAGGCTGCCATCTGTCATCATAATGCCATGTTACCCAATTAAGACAATGTGACTGAACTGCAATAGTTGGAATAACATTATTGGCCAGATTGTCCATGGTGCTACAGAGTCTGCAATTCCTGCTGATTGACTCGGCACCTGCTAATGCAGGCAGAGTTAAGAAACTGCGGGTTTCTAATTTGTTAACTGTGTTGCCAATAGTCTTGAGACTAACAAACATCTCTGCATTTTAAACCTGGCAAACTGTACAGGAATCATTTCTCTATTTCATAAAGAAATACACAAACGGAAGTGTGAAAAAATATGCTACAAAGACTGTATCCATAGGGTTACAAGGCTAATAAGAGTGTCAAATAAACTGGGGAGATAAATATTTTTTGGGGGGAGGGGGTGGTTAATCATCTTCTTTTCTTAATTTCAATCATATACTTTCTATACTGCTGGTTCTTTGTTTGTTCCTATCTGATGGATTTAAATTTCTAAATTAAATAGTTAATTTTTTTAATTGGTTTTCATTTTAGATTTTGCCTCATTTTATATTTCATATCCTTTCTGGAAGACCCACATAAACTTTCAGCAAAGCCTTAATTGAGCTTCAACATTTTTGACTCCTGTTTTTGAAAGGACAGATAATAGAAAATGTAACAGGGAAAGCTGTGTTTGAAAAATCTCTAAGAATAAAGATATCAACTGCCTGAAGAATAAAAATATCCATTAGCTGGGGGAATAAAGTGATTACTGCATTGTAGCCACAGAAATGTGTTAATCAAAGATCCCAGTATTTTAGGTCTGCTAAACACATTATTTTACCAGAAATAAAGCTTCCTGGAAGTTTGATTACTGAATGTATATGGTTATTAGACAAGTAGTATGTTAATGTGTGCTATAGTTTTATTTACATTATTGCTTATTAAGGATTATGTAAATAAGAGCACTGTGTTAAATCAGATTGCTCAGCCAGACATCTGAGCCTTCAGGAGTCATGAAAGGCCAGAGGTATTAATAGAATTAATTAGCCCCTACTATTCTCACAGAAGCTGGAGAGCATGTTCATACTGTAATCAAAACTCATTGGGTACAGGCAGATTTTTGTGAAGTACAGTGTCCACCTTTGCATCCAATTTGGTCCCTCAGCATAGGCATTTGTGATAGAGTGCACATTTTTAATATGTGAATGGAATTTTTATTGTTTCTTTTCATTTAAATCCCCTCCTTATAGGTTCACACATGACCCTTTAGCTTGTGTCCCACTTGCCTTTTCTGTATTTGAAGTCCTACCTCAGGTCTAGATAAGTGGAATACTCAAGAGCTATGAATTTGCTATTCGTGATGACTTAAGCTTCCCAACATGAACATCTATGAACACCTCACGTGCTAGCCTACATGCTACCATAATAAGCAAGGTGGAACATAATAAGCAAAAGATGTTCACGGGCTAATAGAGAATGGCAAAAAATATGACATGATACATAGACATCCAAATCCTTGGATGAAATAAAATAAGAATAATTCCAGTGACTCTGGTGATGCCAGCTGACACATCTATGTTAAAGAGCACTTTGGGCACTCTAATTTCATCACGTCACAAGAAGTTTAAATTACTGATCCACCAATCCTTTCAGCAAAGTAAATTTTATCTCTTTGCTCAGTTTCCCCTTTCATTGGAATAAGATATAATTCCTGCTAGAGATGTGAGACAGTAGTTGTGCAGCAATAAAATAGAAGGCCAGAGAAGGGAAACATCGAAAAATGCTTTCTAGATCATAAGGAAGTTGTAACCCATATTATGGATTATGATAAATTATTACCCCTTTAGTATCTTATTTTCCAGAATTCTGTTGTTTGTGTTTATACAGGGTTGCCAAGTCTCAGTATTTTATGATATTTGGTATTGATTATAAAACCCCGCCTTCTGGAGTTATGCAGTTATGTGAGAGCCTCAGCTTTCATTCAAAATAATTTAAACATTTAATTTTATAACACTTAATTCAGTAGGTGCACAGTCTCACCAGAGGAAATGCCCTGTTGGACCTGGTCCTGGCCACAGGCGACGACCTGGTAAGGGGCCTCCAGGTTCTTGACCACCTGGGTGATAGCGATCATCACTTGCTGGAGCTTACCATCCAGCGCAGGGTGTCAAGGGCCAGCAGCAAGGCAGTAGCCCTAGACTTCAAGAGGGCCAACTTCAACGAGTTGAGATTAGTGGGAGAGGCGCTGGGGTTCTCAAGGGCAGAGGAACTCGGTGCCCAAGATGAGTGGTTGTTCCTTAAGGAGACGATACTCACGGCCCAAGGGGTGACCATCTCGACAAAAAGCAAGGGGGGCAGGAGTGCCCAAAAGCCCCCCTGACTCACCAAGGGCATCTGGGAATGCCTGATCACCAAAAAGTTGGCGTACACCTGGTGGAAGGGGGGTGCTATCTCCAAAGAGGAGTATACCTCCTCTGCTCGGGCCTGTAGGGGGGCTGTCAGGAAAGCTAAGGCGGACATAGAGCTAGGACTTGTGTCCAAGATCAAGGATAACAAAAAGTCCTTTTTCAAATATATAGGGAGGATGAAGAAAGCACCGGGAAATGTGGGGCCCCTGCAAAATCCTCTGGGCAATCTGGTGGTTGTGCCAGAGGAGAAAGCAGACCTCTTTAACCAATTCTTCACCTCTGTTTTCTTGGGCAGGGACTGGGACTTCCCCACTGTGATGCCCGATGGACTTGAGGGGAACATCTCCAGACCTCAGGTTGGGGAGGACTGGTTTAGAGAGCTTCTGGAGGGGCTGGACGTGTTCAAGTCAGCGGGTCCAGATGCTCTCCACCCCAGGGTGCTGAGGGAGCTAGCTGGGGTTATTGCAGGGCCTTTGGCATGGCTTTATGAGTGCTCGTGGTGCTCAGGCCAGGTGCTGGATGATTGGAAGGTAGCCAATGTGGTCCCCATCTTTAAAAAAGGGAGGAGGGAGGAGCCAGGCAACTACAGGCCCATCAGTCTTACCTCAATCCTAGGGAAATTCTTTGAGAAGATCATCATGGAGCACATCTGTGATGGGCTGGCCTCAGAGATGATGCTCAAGGGCAACCAGCACGGTTTCATTAGGGGCAGGTCATGTCAGACCAACCTGATTGCCTTTTATGATCAGGTCACAAAAGCCTTGGATGCAGGTGTTGCTGTGGATGTTGTCTTTCTGCACTTCAGCAAGGCCTTTGGCACTGTCTCCCACCCCATCCTCATTAAGAAATTGGGTGACTGTGACATTGATGCCTACACAGTCAGATGGATTGCAGATTGGCTGAAGGGTCGTACTCAGAGGGTGGTGGTGGATGGGTCATATTCAACCTGGGGAGAAGTGGGCAGCGGAGTCTCCCAGGGCTTGGTCCTTGGGCCTGCGCTGTTCAATCTCTTTATCAGCGATTTGGACGATGGGGTGAAAAGCACCCTGTTTAAATTCGCTGATGATACCAAAATTTGGGGTGAGGTGAGCACACTAGTAGGGAGGGAAAGACTACAGCAAGACTTGGACAGGTTACAGGGGTGGGCTAGCAAAAACAGGATGCGTTTCAACACTGACAAGGTGCTACACTTGGGCAGTAGTAACCAACAACACACTTATAAGATAGGAAACTCCCTTCTTGAGAGCATGGAGGCAGAAAGGGATCTTGGAGTCATTATTGACTCCAAGATGAACATGGGCTGACGATGTGAGGTCACAATTGGCAGGGCTAACCGGACTTTGTCGTGCATCCACAGGTGCATCTCAAGCAGGGCCAAGGAGGTGATCCTCCCCCTCTATGCAACACTGGTCAGGCCACAGCTGGAGTACTGTGTCCAGTTCTGTGCGCCCCACTTCAGGAGGGATGTGGGCAACATTGAGAGGGTTCAGAGAAGGGCCACCCACGTGATCCGGGGACTACAGAGCAGACTCTATAATGAGAGACTGTGGGACCTGAATCTGTTCAGCCTTCACAAGAGAAGGCTGAGGGAAGACCTGGTGACCATCTATAAACTCACTAGGAGGGACCAGAAGGGTTTGGGGGAGACCTTGTTTCCCCTAGCGCCCCCTGGCATAACAAGGAATAACAGCCACAAGTTGTTAGAGAGTAGGTTTAGATTAGACATCCGCAAGAACTACTTCACAGTTAGAGCGGCTAGGATCTGGAACCAACTTCCAAGGGAAGTGGTGCTGACTCCTACCCTGGGGGTCTTTAAGAGGAGGCTTGATGCCTACCTGGCTGGAGTCATTTGAGCCCAGTTTTTTTTGTTTTTTTTCTCCTGCCCTGGCAGGGGGTCGGACTTGAAGATCTATAAGGTCCCTTCTGACCCCACTTCTATGATTCTATGAGTCTATGAACATATCACTGGGTGGCTTAATGGTGTCACACATTACACGTGAGCCAGGTTTGAGGGTTTTAGATGAGTTCACATCATTAAAAGCTAACTATGTTCTGATGTAGTTTAGTTTGCAACGATGCATTGCAGCTGTTAGCTCATCCCAATTAGCTCATTAGCTGAAGGCAGAAGCGGTGAGGGGCCCAACCCTTTTTTTTTTCGGTGGAGCCTGCCTGTGGTCAGGGGGGTAAGCTGCCAGCAGGCCAAGTAGCTCCTGAGCTGCAGGGGACCCCAGTTCTTCCACGGGAGCAGTGCCCCCCCAGGCAGGCTACTATTGGTCTGGGTGCTGCCCAGCTCGAAGGCAGCACCTGTTCTGACCCAACTGTTCTCCAGGGAGCACCACCACCACAAAGGGAAGGACTAGGCCCTGCTGCAGCTCAGGGGCCAATCAGCCTGCCAGCATCTTGCCCCCTGGCCATGGGCAGGCTCTGCCAAAATAAAAAATAGGATAAGGCCCCTTGCCATAATGTGACAAAATAGTAAAAAACAAACTCTAAATTGAAATGGTGGGTTTCAATTAAAAACCAACTGTTTCAATTTAGGGGGCATAGAAAACTAAACCCCCTTATACATGAACAAGTGCCCTTAAAGACTCAAAAACCAGAAGGCAAATGAAAAGAACTACACATTTATTATTTTTTAAAATGTCTTTATTTTTATGCCACCTGCATGTATTCTGGTGTTCTGAGTCATGATTCTTGAATGCTTGGATATATCTTCACTGTATATATGTGCAGGAAAGATTTTTCAGCCTAAATATGTGGTCAGCACCATATACAGAAATTTGGAGGCCTGGGATAAGTTCCTAAGTTGGGTCCCTTATCCAAGCTGGCACCTACATACCTCTTTGCAGGTACTGAACTACAAACTATTCCAGGCAGTTCTTTCACAATTTCCGAAAAGAATTATATAGCTCTATCACATTATTAATGTGAAAGGAAAACTGAGGAAGTTGTATGTAAAAGCCTTTCATGACTATTTAAAATGGCCTGTCATAACTGGCCAATCATAACTATTCTTAACTGGCCAATCTGGGTCCCTTACAATGTGCAGGCAAAGGAAAAAGTTCCTGGTTGTCCATCTCTGTGGGTGGCACTAAAAATGGCACCAATAAAGTCAGTCTTCTATCCAGATCAACACTCTCCCCAAATACAATAAAATGAAAATATCCTCTGGCCCACTGCATTGTATCACAAAACTAGAATCCAAGGATCACTAGAGAAGACAGGAAAGTTTGTCTCTTGCAGATGAAGTATGAAGACATTTCTGATTTATGCAGTTGTAGTGTCAGTATCAGGTCAACTGTACACTGAAATTAAAACAGTGCTTCCAAAACTTTTGATACCCAGGGCATATTTTTCTTCTGGATTAAAATTGATGGTCCATTTCACCTGCTGGTCTGCAGGCTATACCCAGCCCATAGGCCTGATCCTATGAGCAGGGCTTGGGCCTCATCCAGCCACATAGGGCTGGTGTGAATGGAGCCCCATCCAGGTGTGTGAGGCTGGCACAGGCAGGGCCCAGTCCCACTCCAGCCCAATCCAGCTCATTTTTCATGGTATACTTCACCACTCCTATGGCACCCCTTTGGAAAA
Source organism: Crocodylus siamensis (assembly GCF_052110815.1). NCBI lineage: Eukaryota > Metazoa > Chordata > Crocodylia > Crocodylidae > Crocodylus > Crocodylus siamensis. Next base: position 237,615,703 of record NC_143396.1, on the reverse strand, counting down.
CACTGAATTAGAATCAAGGATTCTCTTCTTGTCTGTCTGTCTTCACCAGCTGGTCATTCCCTTAAATTTTCTGTAAATGCTGAGAACACAAAATGAGATTAATTTAGAAACTATACTTGATTTACTGCGTGGAAAAGAATATTCACTGTAATGTTGTTTGCTCAAAAATCTGTATTAAAAACCCAATAGTGTTGATAGTGCACCAGGAATGCTTGTTTAAGCCTGTCCAAGTACCAGATTCTTGAACAGCATAAACAAAGTGATCACTGATCACATTCTCCAGACTTTTCAGGAGATGATGCTTTATAGGTTAAGACGACTTTAAAAGAGAATGAAACGTATTTAAGCATCTTAAAATACTCTAGGAAATCCCAATATGGAAGAAAACAAACCCAGCCATAGACAAACCTGCCTTTTTCTTAAGGTGGGAATAAGCAGCAGGGGAAAAAAAATATTGTGTCTACATCATTGTTTTGAAATCTAACCTTAGCTAAGAGATGTAGAATCGTAACATGATGATCTATACATCCTTACATGATTAAAGCATAAAACAAGCAACAACAATAACAAATTCCCCCTTCTATTTTAACAATACAGCTCTACTGCAGATGGGGGCTTTTAAAAAGCACTCTGACAGGCTGAGTGCTGATGATGACAACTGCATTCACACAAGCCCACCTTCACCTCTATTTATAGAGCTGCTGCTGGGGAAGATTCCATTTCAGCTATAATAGGCCCATGTCAGTAACAACATATGGGTCTTTATGAAGAAAAAAAAATCACTGTTAATGATACCTGTATATCCACACCCTTCCCCCATCTCCCCAAAATATTCAGAATAGACTTGTTGCTTTGAAAAGAACAGCCATCTCAACTGACACCTTTTTGGGGAAAAGAAAAACTAAATAGGTGGAAGACTAATTTGACAGTGCTGAAAAGGTAGATATAATTATCCCATGTCTACTTCTGCTAACCCTTCCTCTACTACCTTACCTCTTTCTAAAACTAGCCTGAATTCAAATCCCAGATACAAGCATTGTATCACTAGCATGAGCCAAAGTGACTCCCTGTATCAGAATACACTAAAACCTGGGGTTTCAAAATACAGGTCTTTTTCAAAGGGCTGGGGGGTTTATACTCCTGCTGTTTAGATTCAGCATATAAGCATGAAAAAGACAGAGTGTTAACCTACACATCTGGATTCAAACATATTCTAGTCTAGGCTTTTGGTTCAGGACATAGAAACAGGGCATTAACTACTCTCCCCCACAACACACTTCATCAACATTTCACATCTGTCACTATAGTCTCCATTTATTGTCATACTTCCTTGTGATAATTTACATTGTTGAGCTACAACTTCAGGAAACGTTCATTACAAGTTTGAACCTCCTCTGAAACTTGTGTAGTTTTTTTTGCTTCATCTGAAACTCAAAACTCAACTGCAGTTTACGAACCTTTGAAGTTTCCTGTTCTAAGTTTCAAGTAAACCTGTATCTGTCTAGGGATTTTCATTGAAACCATATGAAATTCAGAGACTGGCTATATTTTGTTTTGAGTTTGAAAGAATGCAGCGCTCAACATTTTTAAAAAAGGAAAGAGAACCTTATGGGCTAGTATATGAAGAGACAGCCAAAGGAGGGAGTCATTGAACTCCTGTGAATTGAAAAGGCTGGCTTCCATACAACTGTCATTGTAAGGGCAGTATTTATGTAGGATGTGAGTAATAGGAATATAGCGTGGTCCAGTGGCTGTGATAAAAGATCAGGAGTCATAAATGAACGTCTATATCTAGCTCCAGCACTGATTCTCTTATACTGATCTAAACTACATCATTTACAGAAAACTGTGTAACTTAGATTGATTCTACCTTAGGCTTTTTGAATGTCTGTACCTAGCTCTAGTGGCCTTAGACAAGCTGCCTAACTTCTCTCTTGTAAAATTATTTCTGTAACATAGGAATAAAGCTACCAATATGAGTACTTTGAGACTGTGGAGGACTGTGCTATATAAATGACATGCTGCATTGATTATTATAAAATAAAATGTCATTGTACTCAATTGTTATAGTCTGCATATGATAAGGAGGAATCACTGAAGTCTATATTTATGTCAAATTTACAGGGATCTCTTCTGTACTTTGAATGCCTTAATTCAGAAAACTCAAAATAACTGTAGCATGTCTGTCACCAGTACATAATGCTGTCGCTCTATCTGGGAGAGGGATTAGAGGACCCAGGAACCCAGAGCGGGGCTGAGTGAGAGCAGAACCAAAGAAGGCCCAAAGCCAAACAGTGGAGAATCAGACTAAGGGGTTCATCAACCCAGGGAGGGGCTGAGAGACAGATTAGACGGTACACAAGTCTGAGAGGACCTGCAAGTAGAACCAGAGGGTCTGTGGGCCCAAAACAGGAGGTGAGAAATGGACTAGAGGGTCCATGACCCCAGAAAGAGAGGCTGAGTGTGGGACCAGGGTGCAAGAACCCAGGGAAGGGCTATATGGGGGAACCAGGCATCCGAGGGCTCTGAGAAGGGGCTAAGCATGAGACCCCTGAGTCTGAGGGGAAGGCCCAGGGGAGGGCTGAGTATGGGATCAGGATCCAGGAGCACAAAAATAAGTATGGGGAGCGCCCTGAGAGAGGTGGTGCAGGTGGTATATAGATATACCAGCAAACTCTTTTCTAGTGTGCACTTGGTGTCAGTGAAGTTAGACTAGTGTAAAATCTCTAATGCAAACAATCCCTTTTCTAGATAACAGAATCAGGGCAACACTAATCTGTTACCAAAACTTGTATTACATATTACTCCAAAATGGCAAAAGATCAGTTCCAAGTTAAGCTGCCTCCTCTCACATCACAGTCCTTAACGTAATCCACTCCCTGACTAATAGCATAAGTATAGTAGCTCTGTGCCAGATTCCACAAACAGGCGCCACCCTAAATAGAATTAAAACGCCACAAATTAAAAGAAAGTTTAGCTGAATTTAACAGCAAACACTGTTCTAATAACTGTTTCACTTCCATCACCCATCTGGTCATGAAAACATGCTGCTCTTACAACATTTCTCTTAATCAAGTACTGTGACAATGTTCAAAATGTTAAATTGCTTCAGGATACTGCAGAGAATGGGAAATTTTCTCAGCTTTCCCTTAAGATTACATGATTTCCAGGCACAATTATTTCAAATGTATCCTGAGCTCTGAAATGCTAGTTTATTGACCACTCTTGTTGCTGAACTCTAGTAGTTAGAATCAAAATAAGAGCCCAAGCCTTTGCCTAGCTGTTAGACTTATCCTTAATTGGAGCCTTAACAATGTTTGAAAAGTTTGGTTATCTTCATTATTTCACTTTTGCATGACTTTCCATTTCCAGATTCTAGTCAGAACCAGAAGGCAAGCTACCAAAAATAACATTTGCATTCTATCATAAAGCCATTTCAAGGCACATTATTGCAACATCCTTTTTGGTAGTGAAGCATTACTCGACCCAAGGCAACATAAAGAGGTTTGTTGCAGAACTAGCAATTGAATTCAGATCCACAGTTCTATTCTCTAACCACAAAACTGTCCTCTTTTAGAAAAGTCTAGACTATTTCTAAAAGCCCAGAGGGCTTCAGATATTTTACAGAAGATAAAATTATACCAAAACTATTAAATTGTTGTCTAAAACTTACTTTGAAAAAGAGATACCATATTTACTTGATTATAAGACAACATTTTTCCCCATTCAATGTGGGGAAAATCAAGCCTTGTCTTACGATCACATTTGACTTACCTGAAATCAGAAAATGCATGCATGCAGCCAGAAGTGGGCACCTTAGTTCTCCTCAGAGTGCAGCATTCCTGACCAGCCAGTGCAGGGTCACTCCAACTTGCTGTCTGCCTGTAGGCCCATCTATGTAATGTGCCAGGGAGGGACCTGACTGTAGTGACAAAGAGATCCAGCACTCAGTAAGGGATCCAGCACACAGCAAGGGACCCAATGCATAGTAAGGCTCCAGGCAGCAGTAGGAAGGGATCCAGCATGCAGTGAGACTCCTAGCAGTGGCAGCAAGGGATCCAGCACATGGCAAGAGTCCCAGCAGTGGGAGCAAGGGACCCAACATGAGATAAAGCACCCAACATGTGGTGACGAGCAACCTGGCAGCAGTGACAAGGGACCCAAAACGCATGCTGACAAGGGATCCAGCATGCAACAAGGGACCCAGAAGCAGTGATGAGGGACCCAGTATGAGCATGCTAATAAGTGATCTAGTACTCAGGGACGTTTCAGTCAGTGGTGGTGAGGGAACCAGCATACAATGGGGCACCTGACAGTATTGAGGCAAGTGGCAGCAAGGCAAGGGGCAGGTGGCAGGGGAGTACCTGGCAGAATAGCAAGGAAAGTAACAGATTAGATGGCCTGATCACCACTGACTGGCCAAGATTTAAAACCGTATAAACCCAAGGTAAATTCTGCAGGGTGAGCAGTGGCAGGGAAACCCCCATGACAGACCATGTAGAAAAAAGAGGAAATGGCAGTACAAATGTGAAGATAGCAAAAGGAATGAGGCGCAGCTATGATACACACTTTAAAATGAAGGTTATATATTATTCTGAAAAAAACAAATAAGTGGCAAGGAAGTATAATGTTAGTCAAGCAAATGTGTGTCGATGGAGACAACTGAAAGAAAAATGTAAGAGTGCCAAGTCCACATGGAAAACCTTTGGGAGTCCAAAACAAGGTTGCATTCCTAAAATCGATAAGCAAGTTCTCAACTATGTTCAAGAAAAGAGAAAGGAGGGAATGCCAGTCACTCACAAAGTGCTTCAACTCAAGGCATTAGAAATAGCTAACAAATTGAATATTCCCCTTAAAAAATTCAAAGCAAGTAGTAGGTGGTGTCTTAGCAAAGAATATCATTTGCACAAAAGTTGCCATCTTACTGCAATGAAAAACTTGTTGAATTCCTGGGCTACACAAAACTCATGATTACCTGCTGGGCCAGATAGGTAATGCTGATGCAACTCCATTCTATTTTGACATGCCAAGTAATGTCACCATCAATAAGAAAGGTGCAAAATCCATAATTATGAGAAATGCAGGAAATGAAATGTCGTAAATTATAGTGATGTTAGCAATATTGGCAGATGGGAGAAAATTGCCACCATATGTGATTTGGAAATGCAAAACTCTACCAAAATAAAAGTTGCCACCAGGAACAGTGGTTAGATGCCAGGAACAAGGACAGGAGGGAGGTGCCTGCATGACAGAGTGGGATTTTAAGTGGCAGTGCTCCATCCCCACCCGCCTGTGCGTAACCCCTAGGGCCTTCTCAAGTACCCCTGGGGGTATGCCTACCCCCAGTTGACAACCCCTGCCTTACTGAATGGGGGAGGCAATCTAGTGGCAGATGATGAGGAAAAGGTTGAAGCAATCGATGCCTCTTTTACTTCAGTCTTCACATGCCAAGTCAGAACCAGGACTGCTGCACCAGTCAGCACAGTTTGAGGAGAAGGTGAGCAGCCCTCAGTACTGAAACAACACGTTAGGGGCTAATTAGAAAATCTGGATGTGTACAAGTTCATGGCGCCAGATATAATGCATCTGAAGGTGCTGAGAGAGTTGGCTGATGTTATTGCAGAGCCACTGCCCATCATTATCTTTGAAAACTCATGGTGATCGGGGGAGGTCCCCAGCAATTGGAAAAGGGCAAATTTAAGAACCCATCTTTAAAAAAGGGAAGAAAGAGGATCCAAGGAACTAAAGACCAGTCAGCCTCACCTCACTCAATGGAAAAATTATGGAGCAGTTCCTCAAAGAATCCATTTCTAAGCACTTGGAGGAGAAGAAGGTGATTAGAAACAGTCAGCATAGATTCACCAAGGGCAAGTCATGCTTGACCAACCTGAATGCCTGGTATGATGAGGTGACTGGCTCTGTGAATGCAGGGAAAGCAGTGGACATAGTATACATTGACTTTAGCAAGGCTTTTGATACTGTCTCCCACAGCATTCTTGCAAGCAAGCTGAGGAAGTATTGGTTGGATAAATGGACAATAAGGTGGATAGAAAGCTGGCTGGATTGTAAGGCTCAGTGGGTAGTATTCAATGGCTTAATGTCTAGTTAGCAGCCGGTATCAAGTGGAGTGCCCCAGGGGTCAGTCCTGGGGGAAGTTTTGTTCAATGTCTTCATTAACAATCTGGAAGATGGGATGGATTGTACCCTCAGCAAGTCTGCAGATGACACCAAGTTGAGGGGTGTAGTATATACACAGGAGGGTAGGGCTAGTATTCAAAGTGACCTAGACAAATTAGAAGATTTGGCCACAAGAAATCTCTTGAGGTTCAACAAGGACAAATATGAAGTCCTGCACTTAGAACAGAACCATCCCATGCACCACTATAGCCTGGGGCCTGACTAGCTAAGCAGCAGTTCTGCAGAAAAGGACCTGGGGGTTACAGTGAACAATAAGCTGGATATGAGTCAGAAGTGTGTTCTTGCTGCCAAGAAGGCTAAAGGCATACTGGGCTGCATTACTAGAAGCATTGCCAGCAGATCAAGGGAAGCAATTATTCCTCTCTATTCTGCACTGGTGAGGCCACATCTGGAGTACTGTGTCCAGTTTAGGCTCCCCACTACAGAACGGATGTGGACAAGTTGGAGGGAGTAGAGCAGAAAGCAATGAAAATGGTGAGGGGGATGGGGCATATGACTTATGAGGAGAGGCTGAGGGAACTGGATTTAGTCTTCAAAAGAGGAGACTGAGAGGGGATTTGAGAGCAACCATTAACTACCTGAAGGGTGGTTCCAAAGAGGATGGAGATAGACTGTTTTCAGTGGTGACAGATGACAGAAGAAGGAGCAATGGTCTGAAGGGAGGTTTAAGTTGGATATTAGGAAAACCTTGCTCACTAGGACGGTGGTGTAGCACTGGAACAAGTTGCCTAGAGAGGTGATGAAATCGCTATCCTCGGACATTTTTAAGGCCTGGCTTGACAAAGCCCTGGCTGGAATGATCTAGTTGGGGATAGCCCTGGTTTGAGCAAGGGGTTGGGCTAGATGACCTCCTGAGGTACATTCCAACCCTAATTTTCTATAATTATACCATTCATTCAGAGGGCATTTAATACCAGATGTGAAAGCAAAAATGTGCTCAGTTAAATAGTGGTCATGTGGTCTTACCTGCTGCTATGACCTCTCAGCTCCAAGTACTGTATGAATAAGTTCTTTAACAACCATTTACAGTTTCAGTACTCAAACTACCTTTTGGCAGGGAACCATACACTTACACCCAGTGGGAAGATTAAGAAGCCAACAATAGCACTGTTTTGCCAATGGATTCTGACTTCTTGGGGAAGGATATCTTCATAATCCATTATTAAAGGCTTCAATAAGTGCTGTATACACAATGCCATGGATGGAACAGAATAGATTATTTTGTGGGAAGATGACAGAGGTGAGAACAGTGAAGAGTATATGAGAGATGAGAATGCATGTGAAAGTGACCAGTTCTATGTTGTATGATCTAATAAAGGAGTAGCACTCACCAGGTTCTGGATAAAACCTAATATAGATTAAGTTAATGTTTCAAATAAATCCAAGCTAATGTTGAATTTATGACTTACTGGTATTGCTATAGTTTTTGTCAGTAGGTCTGTTTACAAAAATAGCAATTAAAATTTTTCCTTGTGTGGAATCGAATTATTGGGGGGGTCATCTTAAATTCAGGGTCATCAGAGATTTGAGTAAATATGGTAGTTTAAATAGATATATCCAAATTTCATACAGTAAATGGAACTAAGGAACCAGTGGAAATGGAGTATTGCCATGGTAGAGTGTGTGGCATAATAAATGAAGGTAGAGTCATATGATGTATATTAAGTCATAGAATGACTCATCTTCCATGAAAGAAAAATGCAAGGAACATACTTTAAAAAAATCTATATTTATTGACACTAGCCAAAGCTTCTAGGTGGAGAAATAGTGCTAACCTCAGCAGTTTTTATGAGTTACAAGCCATTTAGAAACCTGCCTTATTTTGTCTGCCATAAAGGAAGAATATTTGTGTCTGCTTGTGGAATAAAACATGACTACACAAACAGTGCAGTCTAACATGAAATGGGCCTAAATATCTTCTGCATTTCTCATTGAAAAAAAGCAGACCTGCTGTTGTAGCCCTGGGATAAAATTGCCCTGTTCCCACAGGCTAACAGGTATTGAGAAATGTAGGACATTCTTATTATGAAGAAAGACAGTAAAAGGAATAAGCATTCTGTCTCTTGCTTTTAGCTTTAGGAAGCTGGGATATTTGACTGATTATCTTTTTTATCATACTGTTTTCCCTGAGTGCTTACAGACTTATGGGGAGTTTCGATGGAAGTTAGATCAAGTTAAAAATGGCCACCTGATATAAGGCAAGTCAGGATTGGGGGGGGGGGCTAGTGGGAGGTGCTTGGGGAGATTGGGGAGGGTAAGCAGGCCCCAAGGGCTGATGGGCTTTTTGGGGGGGATCAAGGGATTGAGGGATAAATGGAGTCTGCAGGAGGGATTGGGAGAGCAGGCAGGGTCCATGGGAGGATCAAGGGGACAAGTGGGGTCCATGGGGGGATTGGGGAAATGGGGTGGGCAGGTAGGATCTGGGGGGGTCAAAGGAACTGGAGGGGCATGCAGAGTTATCAGAGGGATCAGGGATGCAGACAGGATCCGCAGGGAGGTTGGCTGGGTCCTGGAAGGTTTGGTGGGATCAGAGGGCTAGCAGGGTCTGAAAGGGAGCTTGGGGGAAAGAAGCAGTTCTCTCCCCTACTCCCACCCAGGACCAAGAGCTATCTTTACCCCCTTAACATCCTCCACCCCCTAGACAAACACCCCCCCCCCAGCGAACCAACACACCTCCATTTCACTGCCCCTCCCTGAACTCGGACTTTCTCCCTTAGATTCCAGCACAGGCAAATGCCTGTAAAACCAGTGACTTGTGGGGTGGGGGGTTTGGCAGGCTTGGGTGCGGAGGGGGCTGGCTGGTCCATAGCCCTGTGCCAGAGAGAGGGTAGGAAAAGTTACCACCTGGGCTGGGTGCTGGAAGCCTTGGGGATGCGCTGGAAACTGAACAGAATCCAGGACAGTCTAAAATAGCCAACCCGATCTAAGTTAAACTACCTCGGAGGTAAGGTAGTATAAGGCCCGCACCTGGGTGAAATAAGTTAGATTGGGTGGTCAATCTAACCTCTGCCTAACCTCTCCAGATGTCTGTATATATCCCTATACAACACTATGTAATCTCCATTTTATCTTGTTTGTGTGATCTCCTTGTTTTGATTATTTCATAGCCAGTTACCAGTACTTGCAGTGTTACTTCCATTGTGATGCTTAGTTGTAATTGTATACTTCATGTCTTTGGGCTCTTCCCTGCTCATCCTCAGGCAGAATCTAAATGTATTAAATGCTACCATGTGCTTTCCATGCTTTGAATCCAGTTGGGATTTTTTTGTTAATGGAACGGTAATATCTGGTCACTAGGTGGAGCCTGAAGACTCTACCCTTTCGGGTACAACCGATTCATTTCCTGTCACTTTAGGAGGGAGTTCCTCAGCCATTTCAGTCCTGTAGCTAGGCAACTTCTAAACCATGTGAGGTAAATCTGGTTGCATAATCTGTTGTATGTTAGAAACCATATTAGAAGCTTTTTCTACATATTGAGTCATTTGCTGTGTGACTGAAGTTGGATTATGATCAAAGAGAAAAGAATAAAGACTTTCCACATGTGGGTCTGTAATGTAGCTTGTACAGTAAATTGCTTCATGTTTGACTCTTTTTATGTTTTACCAGGAAAACAGATTGATTGCAAATAAAATATGGTAGCAATGGTGGGAGAAGACTATTTTATATTTTTATCTGGCTGTGGAAATTAATTACCCAAGTCTGCATTCTCACAGGCTAGTAGGCTGATAGATAATATAGCTGTGCAGCAGCATCCAGTGTTACATAGCTGGGATTTCATTAAAATCAAAACAAACAGCCTTTATATCCAATATATTTAATGTGGGGTAAAGATTTTTCATTTCTGCTACAAACTGAGCCAATTCAGACAGCTCTGGCAAGTCTGCAAACACACAAATGCTAGCATGATATTTTCTGTATCTGTGCCACATGGAGTGGAGGAGGAGCTGTCTTGTGCTAACTGAGAGCTCTGTTGTGGTAACAAAGTAAGTTTGCTAGGGAATGAGGAAGTCTACTGCACTGATTGTAACACTGGCTGGGGCATATCCATCCTCCTCTAAAAATAAATCTCCATCTAGGCCTCACCAGCCTCCCTTTACACCAAGTCTGAGGCCAGCTGAGAATGTGGCATACTGAATCGTGGATCTTAGAGCTCAATGGAGCGTTATTAGAGGGCTATAATGAATGGGCCCCTGACTGGTACTTCTTTTAGGCTTGTTGAGTCTTGTGCAATTTTGATCTTACTAAAAGAGCTTGTCCGAGCTCTGAGCCCAATTACCTCCTGCCCATGGCATGGGACCAGACTTAATCGTACAGGTCCCTTCCCGTCCTTCTTTCTCTGATTCTATAAAGTGAGATGACCATCTATATTTCAAGTAAAATAAAGAATAATAATGTGACAATTACAGAACAAGGCTTATATTGAAGGTGGTGCATCTTTTATTTAAGGTACAAAATAATATACTAGTATTTCAGAATATGATCTTTTGAATGCTTATTGCTGAAATATGGAAAAAATGCATAATATATTGGTTGACAGAGGGTGCAGAATACAGCACACCCTTGACAAATTTTAGATTAAAAAAAAACATCCTTTAAAATGAGGGTCACAGTTTCCAGGTGCTGTCATTTTCAGAGCAGCTAATTTCTCATTATTCTGAGGCTGTTGTGCTCAGTGAAGCTATTTGGAAGCCCTGCCAGTTTGAGACTCTAAACCACAGAGTCCTGACTACATAATGTTTCCCGCTGAGCCCTCTCACAAGGAGCTGATCTTTCTTTTAGGCATGTTCTATGAAGAGTTACGAACATGGTTATGCAGATTAAAGGAGTGAGTCTGACTTGGAACAGAGAAGAGCTAAAGGAGTGGTGCTGAGAGCAAAGTGTGCCCATCTTCCTTTAGCAACTGTAGTGGAAGCTAAGCTGGACTCCTGAGGCAGGAAAAACCTAATTTAGATGGGTGTAACAAGATGAGTGTGTTTAGTGGTGTGGAAGAGTAGCCTGCTAATCCCCCGTTCTGGTGGTGTGAGCATTTTGGAGTTATAATCTTATGGGGAAAAATACAGGAGCCAGGCTTGTTCATTAAGAGAGCCACTTTATCAGAAAGGAAACTAGTCCTGGTACAGCTCTGCAACTCACCATGACTGTTTGGTAGCATGATGCAGTAGGAAAGGGAATCTGAGGTATCCAGGACAAGTATATTTAGCTTCAGTTCTCAATATGATATACTGAGTATGGTCGCGATCTGTTCCCCCCCCCAGTGATATCTAACAAATCTAAAATTTGGAGGAGGTGTTGTCATTTTTATAGGTCTACATATTACTCAGTGGGCACATCTACACATGCGCCCCGTTGTGCAGTTGGTACTATGCAGTCATTTAGTACTTGTTAACTGTACAGCCAGGATAAAATAGATAATGAGCCCAAAATACATTTTAATTTACTTAACCAGTGAGTTAGTGGGCGTGTCTACACAAGATGCTATGTCGCCATAGTGATGTGCTACGGCAACATAGCTTGTAGAGACAGGGATATAGCGCCAGTAGCACTAACTGTGACACCACTGCTACTGCACAGTAGCAATGAGCTCACAGAAATGACCCATGTGCTGCCAGGACTGTGCAGTACCCATAGGTGGTATGCAGTCATTTAGTACTTGCTTGGGCAATTATTCCCCTTTTGAAGGCTAAAGCTCATTCTACAGTTAATGCCCGCTGATGCTATATTGCATAGTGAAAAGCTGCAGCGATGTAGCATCTTGTGTAGACACGCACACTAATTTACTGGCTAAGTAATTTAAAATATGTTTTGGGCTTATTGTCTATTTTATCACGGCTGTACAGTATTCCTACTTTATGACTAAACCTTCCATTCATAATAAAGGCAAGTCAGGTCTAGAGATGGATTGAATGTAGTTACAGTCCAAACTTTTGTCTTAAGTCTTCAGAGTAGAAGACTTTTCAGACTTCTGTAATGCATCTACCACATCCAGTTGCAGTTTTAATCATGTGGCATAAATGCCTGTAGAGAGAAAAACACTATTAATGCTGCAAACAACAGTCACAAGAGTTTGTATAGTGGTCATGGAATGAATGAATGCGTGCTGTCTTTTAAGCAATAAATATCCTGATTTGCATGAAACATTTTTGTTCATTAAAAGCATCAGTCCAAAATTGTGCAACCTTTAAAGAGAACAACTACCTCAGAAGTTAGTTTGGAAGTCATTAAAGCAGCTGGAACGTTGTGTCTCAGTTACAATCAATTAAGTGCAAATATGATTTTCATTTTCCTAAGGAAAGCCTATTTTGAACAATAGGTAGTGTACCAGGCACATGTATACATGCGTATACTAGCTTAGAGATATGCTTGGGTTTATTGGTTCATGAATTTTATCCCTCCTTCTTCCAACATTTTGTCCATCAGCCTTCAAAAGGGGTATAATAGCTGACCATGGCAGCGGAAAGATTGATGTACAGACTTAGGTACAAATACTTTATGTATATTTGAACCTGTTTGCCATGGGATAACCTGTCATTCTGCACATTCTAAAATCAGTTGTAACAATCCCAGTGTAACTCAATATTAGACTTCGTTCTAATGGAAAGACCTAATAACCAACCTAAACTTTAGTGGTGGCCTAGACATCAGTAATCATAGTTTGGTTACTTTTATTTTTCACAAATAGAATATGGTACCAAGCTTTAGTGTGTGTACCTGGAACTTTGAAACTGTCAGTCTAGCTGACCAACAACACTTCCCTAAATCTGCTGGCAATACTCCTACTAATGCATACCAGTATGCCACTAGCCTTCTTCAGAACAAGGCTCATATTGTTGACTCATATTCAGTTTATTGTCCACTGTAACCCCCAGGTCCTTTTCTTCAGAGTGCTACTTAACCAGTTGGTCTTCATCCTGTACTGGTGCATTGAATTATTATGTCCTAGGTGAAAGGCTATGTACTTGTCCTTATTGAACCTTGTGAGATTTCTGTTGCTCCAGTCCTCCAATTTGTCCAGATCTTTCTGAATCCTAGCCCTACTAGACCTTTCTGAATCCTAGCATATCTACTACTCTCCCCAGCTTGGTGTCATCTGCAAACTTGCTGAGGGTGCACTCCATCCTATCTTTCATGTCACTGATGAAGAAATTGAAGAAAACTGGCCCTGGAACTGACCCCCGAGGCACATCACTTGATACTGGCTGCCAACCAGGCATCAAGCCACTGATCACTACCCATTGAACCTGATGATCCAGCTAGTTTTCTATCCACCTTATAGTCATCCATTCTCCCTTAGCTTGCTTGCGAGAATGGTGTGGGAGACCATATCAAAACCCTTGCTAAAGTTAAGGACTATCATGTCCACTGCTCTCCGCATCCACAGAGCCAGTCATCTCATCATACATGGCAATCAGGTTGGTCAGGCATGACTTGCCCTTAGTGAATCCATGCTGACTGTTCCTAATCACTTTCTTCTGCTCCAAGTGCTTAGAAATGGATTCCTTGAGGACCTGCCCCATGATTTTTCCAGGAACTGAGGTGAGGCTGACTGATCTGTAGTTCCCTGGCTCCTTCTTCTTCCCTTTCTTAAGGATTGGCACTATGTTTGCCCTTTTCCAATCTCCTGATCACCATAAGTTTTCAAAGATGATGGCCACAATTGCATTGGCCAACTCCCTCAGCACCTTCAGATGCATCATGTATAGTCCTATGGACTTGTACATGTCCAAGTTTTTTAAATAGTGCCTAACCTGTTTTTTCACCACTGTTGGCTGCTCACCTCCTCCACAGACTGTGCTGCCAGGTGCAGTAGCTTGGGAGGTGACCTTGCCTGTGAAGGCTAAAGTAAAAAAGGCATAAAGTATCTTCAGCATCATCTGTCACCAAGTTGCTTCCCCCGTTTAGGACCCACACTTTCCCTGACCTTCCTCTTGTTGCTGACATACCTGTAAAAATCCTTCTTGTTACCCATCATGTCCCTTGCTAATGCCGACTCCAGTTGCATTTTGGCCTTCCTGATTTAATCCCTGCATGCCTAAGCAATACTCTCATACTCCTCCCCAGTAGTTTGTCCAAAGTTTCACGTCTTGTAAGCTTCCACTGAAGAGTTCCTGATAAACCAAGCTGGTCTGATGCCATACTTGCTAGCCTTCTTGTGCATTAAGATGGCACACATATTTGATGTCTAAAAAAATCTGGGAAATTTCAAAAAATTGAAGGACATTTGATATAAATTTTGATTTTTTTTTTACAAAAGAGGTGTGATCTAGGTAAAATAGTAAGATGATCTTTACTTTTTAATCCGTCATAAAGCTGGCAAGTCAGTCAGCAACACAGAAGTCCTTGACTTCAGAAAAGCCAACTTTGACAAGCTCAAGGGGCTTGTGGGTCAGGCCCTCAGGGACCATGACCCCAGGGAGATGGGAGTTCAAGAAGAGTGGTTGCTTCTCAAGGAAGCGATCCTCAATACACAAGCTAAATCTATTCCAACAAGGAGGAAAGGCAGCAATAAGGCACAGCAGCCCCCCTGGCTCTCCAGGGACCTAGCGAACCTCCTACGGCTAAAAAGGAAAGCCTACAAAGGATGGAGGATGGGATTCACCTCCAAGGAGGATTATTCTGCGCTGGTCCGGTCCTGCAGGGAGCAAAGAAAAGCCAAGGCTGCAACTGAACTCCAACTAGCTTCAAGCATCAAGGACAACAAAAAGTCCTTTTTCAGATATGTGGGGAGCTGGAGGAAAAGCAAGGGCAATGTTGGACCCCTGCTAAACCAGATGGGGCAACTGACAACTGACGCCCAGGAAAAAGCCAACCTATTAAATAGGTACTTTGTGTCAGTCTTTCATCAGTCCCATGGGATGCCCATGCCTGCTACGGGACAGGGAGATCCGGGTGATGGGGATCCCCTACCCTCCATAAATGCTGACCTCGTGAAGGAACACCTTGAGAAGCTGGATACCTTCAAGTCAGCTGGCTCTGACAATCTGCACCCCAGGGTACTCAAGGAGCTGGCGAGTGTCATAGCCCAGCCCCTGGCACGGATCTTTGAAAACTCCTGGTGCTCTGGTGTAGTGCCTGAAGACTGGAAGAAGACCAATGTGGTGCCGATCTTCAAGAAAGGGAGGAGAGTGGATCCGGCTAACTACAGGCCCATTAGCCTGACTTCTATCCTGGGGAAGATCTTAGAAAAGTTTATTAAGGAGGCCATCCTTGATGGACTGGCCCAGGCTAACATTCTAAGGGATAGCCAGCATGGGTTTGTTGTGGGTAGGTCTTGTTTGACCAATCTCATTTCCTTCTATGACCAGGTGACCTATCACCTGGACGAGGGAGAAGAGATTGATGTCATATATCTTGACTTCAAAAAAGCTTTTGATCTGGTATCCCATGATCACCTCTTGGCCAAACTGGCCAGTTGTGGCCTTGGCTCCACCACGATCCGCTGGCTGGGAAATTGGCTCCGTGGTCGGACCCAGAGGGTTGTAATTGATGGCAGTCACTCATCGTGGTGCCCTGTGACCAGTGTGGTCCCTCAAGGCTCTGTCCTTGGACCCATACTGTTCAACATCTTCATTAATGATGTGGACATTTGAGTCAGAAACAGACTGGCCAAGTTCGCCAATGACACCAGACTTTGGGGCAAAGCATCCACGCCAGAAGATAGGCGGGTGATCCAGGCTGACCTGGACAAGCTCAGCAAATGGGCGGATGAGAACCTGATGGTGTTTAACTCCGAAAAATGCAAGGTTCTCCACCTTGGGAAGAAAAACCTGCAGCATCCTTATAGGCTCGGCAGTGCTACGTTGGATAGCACTACAGAAGAAAGAGACTTGGGGGTCATCATTCACCACAAGATGAACATGAGCCTGCAATGCGATGCTGTGGCTAGTAAAGCGACCAAAATGCTGGCTTGCATCCATAGATGCTTCTCGAGCAAATCCCGGGACATCATTCTCCCCTTATACTCGGCCTTGGTGAGGCCGCAGCTGGAGTACTGCGTCCAGTTTTGGGCTCCACAATTCAAAAAGGATGTGGAGAAGCTTGAGAGAGTCCAGAGGAGAGCCACGCACATGATCAGAGGTCAGGAAAACAGACCTTACGATGACAGGCTGAGAGCCATGGGGCTCTTTAGCCTGGAAAAGCGCAGGCTCAGGGGTGATCTGATGGCCACCTATAAGTTTATCAGGGGTGACCACCAGGATCTGGGGGAACGTATGTTCACCAGAGCACCCCAAGGGATGACGAGGTCGAACGGTCACAAACTCCTGCAAGACCGTTTCAGGCTGGACATAAGGAAGAATTTCTTTACTGTCCGAGCCCCCAAGATCTGGAACAGTCTGCCAGCAGAGGTGGTTCAAGCACCTACATTGAACACCTTCAAGAGTAAATTGGATGCTTATCTTGCTGGGATCCTATGACCCCAGCTGACTTCCTGCCCTTCGGGCCCTTTGGGCGGGAAGCTGGACTCGAAGTATTTCTGTTAGTATGTTTCTTATTCAACGCTGACCAACATACAATGTACATTTGCTTTGGTTCATACCTTTAGAAAGTTTATGTTAAGAGATAATTTACCTCTAACCACTGCAAGGCAGTGCCTTGGGAAAGGCACTGCAAGAACCAGTGCAATATCCCAGGAAATCACTAAAGACAGGTACATTTTCTCTGCTGGGAGATAACTAAGACATGGTTAAGTAATTCAGCATCCTGTAGGCAAAATGGTGATTCAATTTTTTCAAGTTCCAGAGATGGCAAAAATGCCAGCCTGATGTTAAAGCATGTGGGATCATCCAAAGACTGACTAAGGTCTATGATCAGAATTAGGATTTCTACTCATGAATATTGCTAAAATTTGTAGTTTCATAGTTTCATAGTTTGTAGGGTCGGAAGGGACCTGAGCAGATCACCTAGTCCGACCCCCTGCCATGGCAGGAAAGAATACTGGGGTCAAATGACCCCAGCAAGATGTTCATCTAACCTCCTCTTAAACACTCCCAGGGTAGAAGCCTGCACCACTTCCCTTGGAAGCTGGTTCCAGACCCTAGCCGCCCTGACTGTGAAGTAGCACCTCCTGATATCTAACCTAAACCTACCCTCTGCCAGCTTGTGACCGTTATTCCTGGTCACTCCTGGCGGTGCTCGGGGAAACAGTGACTTCCGCAATGCCTGTTGATCCTCCCTGACTAGTTTATAACAGGCCACAAGATCCCCCCTCAGCCTTCTCTTTTGGAGGCTGAACAGGTTCAGGTCCCGCAGTCTGTCCTCATAGGGCCTGCCCTGTTGTCCCCTGATCATATGAGTGGCCCTCCTCTGGACCCTCTCCATCCTGTCCACATCCCTCTTGAAGTGCGGCGCCCAGAATTGGACGCAATATTCCAGCTGCGGCCTGACCAGTGCCGCATAGAGGGGGAGGATCACCTCCGTGGACGTGCTCGAGATGCATCTGTGGATGCATGCCAAGGTGTGGTTCGCCTTCCTTACTGCCTCTCCACACTGCCGGCCCATGTTCATCTTAGAGTCAATGATGACCCCCAGATCCCTTTCCGCCTCCGTGCTGACAAGAGAGGAGTTCCCTAACCTGTAGGTATGGTGCCGGTTGTTCCTCCCCAGGTGCATCACCTTGCACTTGTCTGTGTTGAAACCCATCCTATTCTCGTCCGCCCACCCTTGTAACCTGTCTAGGTCTGATTGTAGCCTGTTGCATCCTTCCAATATACCCACGTCCCCCCACATCTTAGTGTCATTAGCAAATTTGAACAGGGTGCTTTTTACCCCCTCATCCAAATCGCTGCTGCAGATGTTGACCCATTTGACTGTGTGGGTGTCTACACCACAGACCCCCAGTTTCTTAATGAGAACAGGGTGAGAGACAGTGTCAAAAGCCTTCCGGAAGTCCCGGAAGATTATATCCACTGCTACCCCTGCATCTAACGATCTGATGATCTGATCATAAAAGGCCACCAAGTTGGTCTGACAGGACCTTCCACTGATGAACCCATGTTGGTTACCCCTAAGCATGCAGTCTCCTGCTGGCCCCTCCTGGATGTGTGCCAGCATAATTTTCTCGAATAGCTTGCCTAGGATCGAGGTGAGACTAACCGGCCTATAGTTTCCCGGGTCCTCCTTCCTGCCTTTTTTGAAGATGGGGACCACGGTGGCCCTCTTCCAGTCCTCCGGTACCTCACCAGAGCACCACGAGTGCTCATAAAGCCGTGCCAGGGGACTTGCAATGACCTCAGCCAGTTCCTTTAGAACTCTAGGGTGGAGATCATCGGGGAGGCTGACTTGAATACGTCCAACCCCTCCAGAAGCTCCCTAACTAAATCCTCGCTAACCCGTGGCCCAGGTGTGCCTCCCCCGGGGCCCGAGGGGGGCCCAGCAGGGAGGTGGCTGTTCTGGTCCCTATTTAGGAAGACGGAGGCAAAGAAATCGTTAAACATGTTAGCTTTAAGAAAACCCTTAAAGACAATGGGTGCTTGCAGACATAAAAGAAACACCTAAAACCCCCAAAAGGGTGCTTTACTTTAAACTTGGCACGTTCCCTTGCCAAGCACTGTGAATACTCAGAAGAGGCAGCATGTTACTTCAACCTGGCTCTGCAGCATCTGCAAAGATCTGGCACTTTAGTGGGGGTTTTTTGCACTTTTATCTAGTAGCTGATTGAATCCAATAAAGCATATTTGTTTGGATTTTTTTGGTTTTTTTGTTTTTTATTTTTAACATCTGAAAGGAGCCTATGTTCCTAACTTGTATTTAGTAAAGGAAAACTTTACCAAATAGCCTCAAAGATTTAACAAAAGTTTGAGTTTGGCAGCATCACCTAAACTTGTCAACAGTGGCAGCAGTTTCTACGGGTCCAAGACCCGTGGGTTTGGAGTGGGTGCAGGGCCCCGCATGGGCTGATTTGCCCCAAGCCCCACACCCTGCTCAGGTCACCTCTGTAAAGATATAATAGTTATCGGCATCTTAGGGCACCTATACATGTGACAGAACTCTGCTCAGAAACATGCTAATTAGCTAGTAGCTGCACAGATTAATCAAGTCTGCTGCAAATCTTCTCAACCATGCTATTAGTATGCTCCAGCAGCCTCCATATCACATGTATTCAGTGTCCATGCATTTCAAAATGGTCATGGGGGGACTTTAACTAAAGTTAGTTAAATATGCTTTAGTTAAAGCCCCCACACCACCATTTTGAAGAGCAGGATGGTGAACACACATGATGCCACAGGCACTTCAATCAGAATGGCTCTCAGAGCTTCTCTAATTAAAGCATACCCCCTTCCAACCCAGAGCACGTATATAGATGGCTTTTTTCCCCTTGTTTAGATATTGCTTTTAAATCAGTTTTCACTGTCATTGATAGAAACACAAGTCAGTCAAGTAACTTGCCCTAGGGCACACAATGAGTCATTGATTCAATTGGGATTTGAACCAAGGAATTTTCTGCCTGCCAATCTTTTGCTGTAACCAATAGACCACATGGCATCCCTTAATAACACAGATACAGTCTGCTTCATCAAAGAATGTTTAAAATATGAGAAGCATCTCACCCAAAGTACACACAGAATGAAGAGCCTTGGGACAAGTGCCTCCTGAAATATTTTTTGGACTCTTGTGGCACTTATAGTTAAAGCAAAAAATTGGGCTCCTGGATATTTAATCCTGACCCAACTCTCTTTTAAAAATGACCTAATTAGTTTGAAGAGGTTTCTGAAATTGTAAAATTAGGCTTTCTAATTAATATAGTTTATCTAATAAATAAGGCCAGCATTTTCATTTATTTTTATATCTGGTTATAAAATGAGCTAAAGTAAACAAAATATATTTTGATGTGTGTATTTTTTTATACAAAAGAAAGCAATCCCAGGGTTTGTTTTTGTTTTTTAATTCAAATAGAAGTTTAATCCAGTAGTTCAAATTTAATTGTCCACTAAAGCTGATTTAATGCCCTGCAGTTGTTTAGTTTTATTACAGGAACAAAACTGAGATGAACAATCACTCACATTTTCTTTTCACACTCATTCAGGCCCTGGCCATAACAAGTATCAGAGGACTATGCGAGTTTACCATACAACAACTGTTAAGCCATATCTAGAGTGATATATTTTTAATACTCTCTCTACTGTAGCTTGATCAGAGGTAGAAATGGAAGCACAGATAAAACTCTGCCATAGTTTACCACCATGTCCATATCTAACTCTGCCATAGTTTACCACCATGTTCATATCTAACCCTATTCAAAGGACATACACAGATAACAGAGTGGTAAAAATGCCAATCTGCCTCAGCGCCTCCCTAATGCTACCAGTGGACCTGGAGAGAGTGGGAGATTTTAAGAAAGATATCTATGAAAGACAAGGGATAAGAGTACAAAAAGCTATTTCCCCTCATCAAAAGTCCCTGTTTCTTAGCACCAGAATACCTACAACATGGACAAGTAAATTCCATTCCTTATAGTTCTGCCCATCTAATCATCTGCAAAGCAGCCCTTATTCAATTCAGATTTGGATTCAGCCCAATTTAGGGGAAAGTGATTTGATTCGTTGATTCAGAGCATTATCCCAATTTGATTAAGCTAAATCTGAAGATTCAATGCTGATTCAGGGAATCAGTGATTCAGCCGTAGACACAGCTTTAAATGTTTTTTCTACATACCTCAAGGTACTAGGCGTGGCTTGTGAACACTGAGATGGTGAGGTGGATGCAGCAACCCACAGGAGCACAGGGGCGCCCCCGTGTACTCAGCAGTGGACCCAGAAGTGGACCAAAAGTACCTCAGCAATTGGCTGCAGGGGTCCCTGGGTGTCCCCCCCCACCCCAACCCAGGAGGCTCCAGTCATCGAGCTGGGGAGCGGGGCGGATGGGAGTCCCCCGTGCACTCCATGGTGGACCCAGAAGTGCTTCTGGTCCACTTTTGGGTCCACGATCAAGTGTGCTGGGGACCCCCCTGCACTCCCATAGGATGCTCCATCCACCCCACTATCACAGCATTCACAAGTCACCTGGTACCTTGAAGTATGTAGAAAAAACATGTAAAATTGTGTTTATGTCTGAATTATCAAATCTCTCCGAATCGATTCAGAGGGTTCTGATTTGATTCAGAGAGATTAAAGGGTCTCCTGATTTGATTCGGATTCAGAGATTCAGCTGCCAAATTGGGCTGAATATCTGCCAAATCAAATCAGTGACTGAAGCTTCACACTGCCCTAATTTTAACCTTCCACAGTAACTTGGTAAATGGTGAACCTGCAGGTGAACACAGAACTGCTAGAAAACCAAGTAAGATCTCATATGATCAAGCTTTAGATGACTTGGGCACTTACATAGTATACTAGGAACTGCTCTGGTTTTTACATATTTTTAGGCAGAAGGGATCGTTGGATCAACTAGTTGGCCTTCCTATGTCAGAAACCATACAATTTTATTCAGTTATCCAATTTTATCCTACACCAAATCTAGTAACTTTTCTGATTAAAGATCATCTTCTAGAAATATGCTTAGTCTTGCTTTGAAGATATGAAAAATCTCTAATTTTTCTTGGTAGTTTGTTCCAGTGGTATGGTGCACATTTCATTAGGGACAGCAATTATGTTTACTACAGTTACTCAAATATTAGACAACCCTAAACATAAGCAACCCCCCAATGATTAAATTCTTTATATGGAAAAATTGTAAATGTCTTACAATTTTCCAGGTATAGAATCTAATTATTGGAGGCTTGCCTTGAAATTTGTCCCCCTCCCACAACTATAGCAGTGATAATAAATCCGGAGCAGTCAGGTGGCCCCCTTGCCCTCTGGCCCCCCAACTTCTTCCCCCTCCCTGTAACCATTTCCACCACTCCTTACTGTCAGACCCTGCTCTCCCCAAGCACATGGAAGTGAGAAACAAATTTGAAAATACTGACTTTAAAAGTGGCATGCCTGCAGTAATTTGGTTCATCAAAATTAATACATTTTATCTTTTTTTTTTAACTGCTGCAAGTTTCAGCACAGGTACTCCATAAACACACTTTTAAGCAGCACTTCAATAGCTTTTGTAACTTGTATATAGTACAAACTATGCATGATACCCCAAAGTCAAAAAGCTCATGATGCGGTTCACTGAGCTGGGCCTCAGCAGAGTCAACAGTGTTACAAGGCATGGTGAACCCATAGCTCAGCTGTGGTAATGTATGAGGAGCATTTTTTCCCCATGCTGTTTGTGGGGGAAAACTTTGTCCTCTATTTGAGTAAATATGGTAATTTGTAATTGTCTGACATAAACTCCTAGCCATCCTTTTTGTTATTACTTTCTCCACTAAATTAAAAAACATTTGGTAATACTTTTTATCAAATTAATTTGGTAAATTAAATACTAAAAAGTGTTTGGTATTTATTCTGCATGAAGATACTACACTTGAGCTGAGCTTTCAGAGGCTGAAAAGCAATACTAGACATACACCTTAATCAAGTAATCATTCAGTCTTCTTCCAGTAAGCTAAATAGGTTGAGTTCTTTAAGTCTGTCATTTTAAGATTTTATTTTGGGAGGGCACTCTCTCCCCCCCGATACCTCCAGTCATTTTTCTCATTTTTTTCTGTACCCTATCCAATTTGCAAAGATGCCTTCTGCAAGTTATTACACATGGGGGCCATCAGCACGAAAAGGTTACTGCAGTTGACTAATTAGCTCCACAGTAAAACATCACTATCTACATGTATGGTGCTATTAGGACAGAGTAAACTAATTAACTCTGCTGTAGGATAGTACTACCAGACCCAAGTACTATCCTATGGCAGAGTTATTTACTCTGCTGTAATGCACGTGTAGACACTGCTGGAGCTGGATGGGGCATGAGCGTGTTTCAGAGTCGGGTCTGCCTGCAGGCTAGCCCCTGCACTGAAGAACCCTTGTGCCCCAGCCAGCTCCTCCGCAGCATGTTGAGCTGAGTTCAAACAGCCCAAGGCTGGCAGGCTGACCACTGGGGCCCCCCGCCAGCCAGGGCTGCTCCAACCTGGTTCAACATGCTACAGTTCTGTGCACACATGCAAACAGTGCCCAGAAGCAATAAACTCCAGCACAAACTGTGCTAGAGTATATTCAGCTGCATTAATTGCACATGTAGGCACACCCATGGATATGAGTAGAAAGGGCTCACAAAACAAGAAGAAAGAACGTGATTCATGATATAGAACAAAAAAGAAGCATTGTGATTCTTTCTCCTTCTCTCAGTATAGATAAAGATATAGATATAACTTCGCTGGTTCTAATTTTGCTGGTTCCCAGGAGCCCTTATTTCCATTTTAAATGGATCTCCTATGGTACATATAGGCAGTAAATTTAGATCAATCTAATCAGAGCTATTTTGATCTAAATGCCAATCATTCAAGTGTTTGGGAGGTTTAATTTGGCAAAAAAGGTGCCCCCAATCTAAGCTGCACTAACTTTGATCATGAAATGGTTTACCCAATCAAATAGAGAGTTAATCCGATCTCCCAAATGCCTGTAGGCGTGTACAGTGCAGCCCCAGGGCTTGGAAAGCCCATCCACTCACCCCACGCCTAGGGCTGTGATAATCTCCACCACCTCCCACCCCAACTCTGGTTGGACTATTTTTAGCCCCTAGCCTCCAAACACCTCCAAACCCTCCTGCAGACTGCTAGTCACTCTCCCCCACTCCCTCCCTATTCCACACATCCCTTCTTCCCTTCCTCCACACCCACGTTACATCTGGCTCCCCATTCCACTCCCAGAAGTAGCAAACAGCTAGATGAGATGCAGTGAATGCTTGTTTGCACCCTTAGGAAAAAAGTGCTCTTACAAAGTGCAGACAGAAGTACAACTCCCCATTGTAATTCATGATGCTTCACAGAAAGCATCATGAGTTACAACAATCACCCAGACCCAACAGAAGTACACTGGAGGGTTGGGGAATCTAGCTGCTGGCTATGAGTCTGCAGCTGCTTTCCCCTAGGATTACCACCCTTCCCTCCCAGCCTGGACAGTTTTCAGAAATGGAAGGGGGAAAGGAGCAAAGGGAGCTCCTTTTGGGGGTTCCCTAGCCAGCACTGGAGGGCAGGGTGGGTGGATTGAAGACCCCCACCTCAGGGGTATTCTAATCCACCTGCCCCATTCTCCAGCACCAGCTGAAAAACCCCCAAACCAAACCGCCTCTGCTTCCTTTTCCCCCTCCCATTCTGAAAGCAGCACCTGGGCTGAGAGGTTGTGCAGAGAGAAGTTACTGAAGCTACCTTGTTTTGAAGCATCTTCTGAACCCTCATGCAATGGATATTTTTGCAGGATCAGGCCCTTTTAAAGTGCTCTGCAGCCATGCACTTCTGTTTGGTCGCAGCTATAGAGCGCTTTCAGGGTCCAGATCAGGCTAAAACTGTCACTTCTGTCTTCAACTATAGTCTGTAACTGGAAAATCAAGGGTGTATGATCAACAGTTGTGGACTAGGAAAAGTTGAACCAAAAGAAAAAAAATCAGGTTCAGATTAAAAGCTTAGTATAAAATTTGAATAAATACTGAACTAGCATAGTGAATCTGATATTCCAGTATTAACACTGTAACATGGTCCTGGCCCAAAAGAAACCATACCATGGGGAAGGAAGATAGGTGGCAAGAGAAAAATAACTCCTCCATGATTAGTATGGTAAACTTCTAGCAAAAGAGTTAGTATGGGACAGTGCAAACACAGAGACTTTGTACTTCAGTTGGCGACGGTTCAGTATGTTGAGAAGAGGCGACTTGAAATAAGTTTGTATTCTGTCTGTGTGGTTTAATTAGCCTTACTGTGGTGTGATTGACAATACATAATCTTTCAGTGAAGTATGTAACCTACACACTTACTTTGCCCCTTAGAAATGGAACTTATTGTATACTTGGTCAGCTTTCTTGCAGTTTGTTTCATGACATGATCAGTGTCATTTATAAACAAGGAATCAGCAGACCCCTTTGATAGAAGAAGAAAGAATTCTTCAGGGTCGTTCATTGTCACTAGACCAAGGGTTGGCAAAATATGGCCCACAGCTCACTAACAGATTAGATCTGGCCCATAGGCAGGCACCCACTAACTGACTGAATCTGGCCTGTGGCTGCCCCCGCAGTGCTTCTCTTGGGGTACGAACCACACCAGCACCAGCACTGCCCAGGTGAGATCTCCTGAATATGACCCCTTCTTCCCCCACCCCTCCACCAGCTCCAGGAACCTAGCACACAGGCAACCCCCCCACACAAACACTCACACCCCATACACACACACAGATGCATATTCCACCCTCTGACATCAACACCCACATACAGACACCCACACACAACCCTACCCACCCACCCCTCACATAATATATAAGTGTAAGAATTTATTTTGAGCTATTATGTAGTCACCTCTATACGCTACTCAAGGAAAACATAAATCCAGACAAAAATATTTTTTTAAATAAGATTAAAATATGCTTTCGTGTATGTTTGATTTTTAGTATATTATTTGTTCTTATCCATAATTTGTTAAGATGATATCTTCTGAAAGATTTTATGTATACAGCTCTTGACAACTGACCAAAACTCATTAAGTGGCCCTCCAGACAAAATAACTGCCCACCCCTGCATTAGACCCATTCAGATTTTATGTGTATAAGATGTCATGTGGCTACCCCTTATGTTGCAGTCACTCTCTGCCTGGTAGATGTGTTGCTTCTTCACTTACCTGACATTTCTTGATGTACAGTAACAGGCACCATTAGTTACAGACACTACCTCAGATGTCCTGTTACAATGTGTTGCAAGGTACACCAAAATTTTTTTTGAGAGATCCCGCTCTATGGACAGTCTGCCCAGCTCTTTCCTGCCATGCCTTGACGTTAGTTGTTATACAGAGTGCAGGAAGCTGCCCTGGTCTTATTACAGTGACCACCCAGATTGTAGTCCTGGTCTTATGGGCCCATTGCGTGGCTCCGTACCTCCTCTATACCATGCCCCATGCCTCACAGATGGCATTCTTATAGATGTTCTACCAATTGCTGAAGCAGTTCCTCACTGGGCCTTCTGACTCCTCAGCCTGTCTCAGCCCCACTCCAGGCCCTCATACCTCTTGGTCTCTCCACACAGCCTCTTTCTGGACTGCCAGACCCCTCGGCCTCTCCAGTCCCTCTCTGAGCTCTCAGACCTCTCAGTCTTGCATACCCAATTCCTGGGCTACCAGGCCCCTTGGTATCCCTCTGGCTTTTCTCCAGGCTGCTAGCCCTTTTTTGGTCCCTCGTTCTAGACCCTTTTAGTTCTCCACTTTCCTGGCCACTCTCCAGGCCCTTCAACCCATCCAGTCTTGCACTCCATTCACGGCCCCTCAGTGTGCCACTGGACCCTTCCAGTCCCACTATGATTGCTGGGCCTTAATATAGGTCTCTGGCCCCTTAATGAGCCTCATTATAGGCCTTAGACTCCACAGACCTGTCTGGTCCTAGACTCTACTCCCTGGCCCCTCACTGGGCTGAAGGCCCCTTACTGGTCTTCCCTGACCCCTTGCTGGGCTGCTAGACCCACATGGCTCTGGTCTTCCTTGGCCCTCTCTGGGCCTCTGGACCTAGATGGCCTCAGTCTTTCCTGGCCCCTTTATGGCCCTCTGGGCCCACAAGGTCCTAGTCATCCTTGGTCCCTATCTGGACCTCTAGATCCATGTGATCCCATTCTTCCTTGCCAAGTACTTTTCTGTTGGGGTGTGTTCCTCTAGCCTTCCCCCTCCATGTAATCCCCAAGGCAATGGGAGCTGAGGCCTTCTGGTGCCCCATCCTTGCCTTTCCCTGGAGCAGCCCATGTGTGGCATTTCATGGAGGCTGCCTTGCCATCAGCAGCCCCACCACACTCACCAGCCCCAGTAGGGTGCAGTTTCAGGTCTTACCTAGAACCAGTCTTGAGGTCTACCTGATCTTACACAGTCCCTCTCTAGGCTCCCCCTAGATGTTCTACACCCTTCCTGGGCTGCTAACCACCAGGCCCCCTGGCTCTTGCTCCATCTCCCATCCAAGTCCTCCATCTCTTGCCCCAAATTACTCTTGGACCCTTTTCCTTGATTCTTCCTCCTCAGATGGCCTACCACTAGCCATTGTCATCATCATCAGCTGGCATTCAGGAGCAGCAGCCTTCCTGCTGGGTGATGTTCCTTCACCAGCTCCCAAGATGTTAGTGCCAGCCCTACTCTCAGGGTCTGGGCTTATACCCTGTCTAAACCCAGCCTTCCTCCAATCAGATGACTCCTTTGATCAGGCCTAGCCTCACCTGCCCTGGGTGAGCTGACTCGACAATTAGGCCTGACCCCCACCTGCTGGTGGCCTAGCGGGCTGCCCAACCCCTTAAAATGACAGGCACATCAAGTGTTATGTGCAGCTATATAAACTGGATACTGCAGGTAGCATACAAGAGAGCATATAGTTTGTTTTTTTTTTAACTATAACATCGTGACCACTTACAATATTGAGAGCAAGAAGGGCAAGAAGCAAATAAGAAAATGTAGTCTGCAGGACAATAACACATTACATGAAAGGATAGCAAAACAGCTTTAAAAAAGGCACCTATACATATCCCTGACATCTAATTTGAATGCATCAGAGCAGACTGGATTAATCTGTCTGCTGGAGTGTTCTAATTAGAATACAGTGACCCCTCATTTCAAAATGGCAGTGGGGGCACTTTAACTAAAGTTTGTTGAACAACCTGCCCCCCACACTGGAGCATGTGTAAAGATGCCCTTAATTTCCTTGGGGCTGCACCTCAAATCTATGGGGAAAAGAGCAGCAAATTCTTTGCCTCCATTTTTCTGAGCAGGGACTGGGACACCACCCCACCAGGATTCTGGACAGACTCAGGACTGGCACAGCCAGGCCTACAGTCAGAGACGACCTTGTTAGGGAACTTCTTGTGGGGCTGGACATGTTCAAATCAGCAGATCCAGATGATCTCTACTCCAAGGTACTGAGGGAATTGACAAAAGTCATTGCAGGACCCTTGGCACAGCTTTACAAGCACTCATGGTACTCTGACCCCATTTTCAAAAAGGGGAGGAAGGAGGACCTGGGAAACTACAGGCCCATTGGTCTTACCTTGGTCCTAGGGAAGTTCTTTGAGAAAATTATCCAGGAGCACATTGTGAGGGATCAGCAGGGGAGGTTATGCTTCATGGCAACCAACATGGGTACATTAGGGCAGACCAACCTGGTTGCCTTCTACAACCAGGTCACAAAATCCTTAGGGCAGGGTGTCATGGTGGACGTAGTCTTTCTGGACTTTAGGAAGGCCTTCGACACTGTCCCTCACCCCATTCTCTTTAAAAAATTAGGTGACTGTGGCATTATGCCTACACAGTCAGATGGGTCACAAATTGGCTCAAGGGCCGCACCCAGAGAGAGGTGGTGGACAGGTCATTTTTGACTTGGAGGAACATGAGCAGTGAGGTCCCCCAGGACTTGGTCCTCAAGCCCACACTGTTTAATATCTTCACCAGTGCCTTGGATGAGGGGTGAAAAGCACCTTGTTCAAATTCACGGATGACACTAAGATGTCGGGGGAGGTTGGCACACTAGAATGGAGGGACAGGCTACAACTAGATCTGGACAGGTGACATGGGTGGGGAGATGAGAATAGGATGGGATTCAATACTGACAAGTGCAAGGTACTGAACCTAGGGAGAAAGAACCAGCACCATACCTACAGGCTGGGAAATTCCCTTCTCATCAGCACAGAGGCAGAAAAGGACCTTTGAGTCATTATTGATTCCAAGATGAACATGGGCCACTAATGTGAGGATGCAGTCAGTAAAGCTAATCACACCTTGTCATGCATCCACAGATGTATCACGAACAGGTCCAAGGAGGTGATGCTCCCCCTCTATGAGACATTGGTCAGGCCACAGCTGGAGTACTGCATCCAGTTTGGGCACCGCACTTCAAGATGGATGTGGACAACATGGAGAGGATCCAAAGGAGGGCCACTCACATGGTCAGGGGACAGCAGGGCAGGCCCTACAAGCGGAGGCTATGGGACTTGAACCTGATCAAGAGAAGGCTGGGAGAGGATCTGATGGCTGTCTATAAACTTACCAGGGGGGACCAGTGGGGAATGGGATAGTACCTGTTCCCCCAAGCGCTACCAGGAGTAACTAGGAATAATGGCCACAAGTTGACTGGGAGTAGGTTTAGACTAGACATCAGGAAGCATTACTTCACAGTCAGGGTGGCTAGGATCTGGAACCAGCTTCCAAGGGAAGTGGTGCTCACTCCTACCCTGGGGGTCTTCAAAAGAAGGTTAAATGATCACCTTCCCCTGGCAGGAGGTTGGACTTGATGATCTGCTCAGGTCTCTTCCAACCCTACCAACTATGAAACATTGCCAAAGAATCCTGAATCCAAGTTATTTGCTGTAATCAGGAAACTACCCTGGCTCTGTGGCAATATGGATTTCTTTTGATGAGCAGAAATCCTGGGAATAGTATTAGAACATAGCAGGCGCTAGACTGGAAAACTAGGTACTACAGAAGAGCCAAGGGAAAGGGAAAGATCATAAAGAAAGCAAAGAAGAATTAATGGACAAATGGAGTTGGTGGTGATATTTCTGGCATAGCAAAGAACAGCACTCCTGTAACCACAAGGACCAATATTAAAACATGGCACAAATAAGTCTATTGTTTTAATCAGCACTTGATAACCAAATACCACTGTAACAATGTAATTTAACTAGTTTGGCATGAAAGCAAGTCCTATCTAGTTAACTATTATAAGGTGATTTTTGAGATTAGTGCCTTTAGTCACATGTACAAGACGCAATCAGGTTCTGCTAGCCGACGCCTTTATAAATGAGTTTTCTGTTGCAATACATTTATCCAGTAGCATGCACATTGTTACATGCCTACGTAACCCTCTCCTTCTTCCAACTGTCTCAAAATGTAGTAGAATATCAATGCAGAATAGCTCAGATAAGCAAAAGAGAAAGGATTTAGCTTGGAAGATGTGCTGGCCTTTGCAAAGCCACTAACATATTCTTATGAATCTTTTTGATTAAAGTAAATTATTAGAATAACTAGTGGGAAATGTCCTGATATTTGAGTGGTAAAAAAGTAATCCAACTTTTACAGAAAAAAGGTAGCCTAAAAACAACACTAATATGATACTAAACAGAAGAGGAATGCTTTGTTTCATTATGTTGAACAGCCCCTATAAAATTCTGTGAATGTCACCATTTGTTCATGAAAACATGCATCACCATAATGTTTTTCACATGTAGATGTTTTTTTCAGTCCATGGAAGTTATTTTTATTCTTAAAACTTTACCACAAAAATAGTGAAATGAAACAAAACAGTTTTGCAATAACAGTTATTTTTAAAGGGGAAAAAAATCCTTTTCTAAGTGTCTCCCAGTATTATATATGAAAAGCAGCAGCTTTGCACAAGGGACAGGCTAAGATCTAACAAACAAGCCCAAGACAGGGAGACAAAAGGAAGAAAACACACTTTTACCTTGCCTGGGCTAACTACTTGTATTATGTGTGGTAGCATAACAGGATTCCTTCTGGTCCTTCCCCAGTACAGATGCATAAGAGGTAAGAAGACTTTTGGATCCATTTCCTCTTCTCCTGTAATATACCAGACAATGCATCTGAACTGGTTTTGCCAAGAGAAGTAATCCATTATGGTATTTTTTACTTCCATCTACATAGACTCCTGAATAAGGGGAGGACTCAGAAATTACACTGTGAGTGTATGTCATGATAATTTTTGTTCATGTCAGCACAGCTACACAGTTCTCTTTCACTTGGAGGATTTACGGCAAAACCACAACTCAGGGTTGAAATCATTTAGTATTTGATGCTGAAATCTTGTTTTAGGTCATTGCCTCAAAGTTGCTTCATGTAACTAACTGGATAAAAGATCTAGAAATCATGGAATCATTTTAAAATATGGTTAATCAGCAAAAATTACAGTCTCAATGGCTAGAAACCTGATTGCTATATAGTGTACAACACATGTATTAAAACCCCCAAACAATAAAACCCAGGAAGTAATTTTCTTAAAATTATGTATTTAGGTGATTTATAAAGTCCTTCCATGCCTAGAACTCACATGTGAAACTGAATAAAATATCTCATCTTTCCGAGACAGAAAAGATCAATCTTTATAAGCATCATGTCTCGTTCCCTCTGATAAATACTTAAGATGAGATGAGACTTGCATGGAACCATAAAGATTAGTAACTCTGTGTTGGATTAATAGCAGAGCTAGTTCCAATGCAGAGGATTCCTCAAGAATGCAGTGCCACCAGATCTCTTACATTTAACTGTAGGATACTGTAGTAAGCACTGATGACAATTGCTGTAAAGTATATGTGGGAAAGTGTGGTCACTTAGATAGAAAGTGTTTTGTACAGCAAAATTAACACCACGATATACAATCAGATGCAAATAGGAAAGACTGTGGTCTTATTGAATAACTGATATAATAAGTTTCCATGTGCTGACACCTGATTGGCTACTACCACATCCTGGGTCTGCCACAGATTTCCCATGTGACCTGGCAGAATCAAGTGATGACTCGATCATATACATGCTATGATTCACTTAGTCATTTTGCATCCTAATTTCCCAATATATAAAAGGGTGATAATACTTTGATTCACCCACACGTTGTCTATCTATACTCTAAATTTTTCAAGGTCTATATGTGTATAGACAGTACCCAACAAAATGAAGTCCATGATAGTCTAATACCAATAATAGGTCATTCTTATAATTGCATGAGCTGACCAAATGCCTGAGTATTTGTAGTAAATACTATAATTAAAGTATCTGAAATTCTAAAAATACTTATTTTGAGTATAAAACCAAGAAGGTAATAACAAATTTAGGTCTAATTCCAGCGAAGCACGTAAGCATATGCTTAACGATAAACGTGTGCGTATTGCTACAGGAAACACATAGTACTTGGTTGAACACAAATGGGTTTATTCAAGTGCTGGTGTTAGAAGGTTTTCTGTGACTGCCACTTTCAATAAACTGTATTACAGTTTCTGGACTGTGGATCTCTGACTTGTTAATCAAGCTAACAAATAATGCACAATGGGGCACAAAAAAAAAGTGAATGAAAGAAGAAATGGATCCTATATGACTTCCAGAGTAGTTACACCTGTCCATCAATGCAGCAGAGGGCTGAAAGAAGTTCAAGCAGATCTTCAATGCCTACATTTTGGTTATAAGAGCCACGGAGGAAAGGAGACTGAGTCAAAGTAGCTATCTTGTTTCTAATCTAGCAAGGCAGGAAGCTCTAACTGCATACCAGAGTTTGCAACATTGAGAAACAGAAAAGAACAGCTATGAGACAGAACAAAAAAGCTTGAAGAGTCTTGCATACCAAAATAAAATTACATTTTTTGAAAGAAAATATGAGACAACTGTGGAGGCTTTCACTGACCTTAGGCTGCTGAGTCAGACTTGCAACTTTGGAGAGTTAACAGAATCCTTTGTAAGAGACCAAACTGTGTTGGGGAACAATAATATCAAGCTTAGGCAAATACTGAACTCAGGTACAAGAAATTAGACTTTGGCAAGCTTCTAAAGGCACAAATACCAGACTGCAGAAGCTGCAGGACAAGCCAGTTGAGCTGGACAGGATTACAGAATCACAGAGGCCCAAGACAATGCACAGAGAGCACAAAGCAGACAACTTCAGTGCAAATCAGATCAACAAAAGCAAAAGTGAGTTTCCTGAAGATCACACAGCCTGCTGCTGCTCATGCTGTGGAGGTAGCCACAAACTCATGCAGTGACCAGTATTTGGGAAGTTTTGAAGTAAGTGTAAGAGATTTAATCATTTTGCAAGAATTTGCATACAGAAACAAGATGGACAATACTGGAAACAGATGATGCATACCTTATGCAATGAGGAAGAGGAGGAATTCTTCATTGGAATGATGAAAGAAGAAGCCAGTTTATCTTAGGAGTGAACAATCACCTTGAAGACAAATGGACTACTTGACCTTTTTAAATTGGATACAGAAATGCAGGTTAACATAATACCTGGTTTTATTGTTGAGCAAAATATTAAAACCACCATTGGAGTTTATGGAGAGAAACACAGACTAAGAGAAATAAGAAAAGTCAGTGGACAGCAACATAGAAGAGCAGTTTTCTGATGTTTTTAATGGTATAGGGAAATTGTCAATGTGAACTGATAGAACCAAACATTCCCACTATTCATGCTCCTATGAATGCTCCTCTTTATTTAAGAAATAAACTAAAAGAGGGACTAGACTGATTAGCTGTTTTGGATATTAAAAAAATAGCAATAGAAGAACCATTAGCTTAGGCTCATTCCCTGATCATAGCTGAAAAGAAAGATGGATCTTTGAGATTGATTATAAACAATGAAACATCAAAAGGGAAGACTTGATGCCAGAGAGGAAAATTTTGGAAGCATGGAAGCAGCTAAGTATTTCTCCACTCTAGATGCACTGGACAAGAATAGTACTAGATTATGTACCTTCAATGCACTTTTTGGAAGATGCTGCTTTTCAGATTTCCTTTTAGATTGTGTTTTGTACCTCAAAGTCTTTCACAGGAAGGTACAACATGTTTTTGAAGGGCTTGAAGTGACTGTAGTGTACATAGTTAACCTAATTTGGAAAAACACCATTGAGGAGCATGATTAAAAACAGGCACTAGAAAGAGCTTGAATAGCAAGCTTGAAACTGAACAGACAAAATGCAAATTCAGGATCAAGCAAATAATACATTTAGGAGAAAGATTAACAGAAGAAGGGGTGGAAGTTGATCCTAACAGAGTTACGGCCATTATCCACACACCATCCCCTAACAATAAAGAAGGAATGCCAAAATTCAGTGGCCAGTTTTTGTAAGGAAGATTATACCTAGCAGTAAAGACTACATATATAAGAACAGTGCTGGGAAAAAAAATGTTCAGTGGTTTTAGGATTATGCCTATGTCACTGAATTTAAAAATCTGAAGGAATTAATCAAAAAAGCTAAAAGACCCACAAAACTCTCAAGAAATGCCTTTAAAGAATGCTAGGGTGCAGGTGTGATACAAAAGAATAGAGAAAAATGATGATCAATGGCTGATGCATTAATAGTGCTTACCAAAACAGAGGGCTCTGGGGTGGGGGAGGGGTGCTTTAATTAGAGCGGCTCTCTGGAGCTGCTCTAATTTAAGAACCTGCAGTGTCTCATGGATTCAGCATCCCACTGTTCAAAATGGTGGTGGGGGCTTTAACTAAAATTTAGTTAAAGCACCCCTGCCACCATTCTGAAGCACAGAGATACTGAATACATGTGATGCTGAGGCTGCTGGAGCATGCTAATTAGTACACTCCAGCAGACATGATTAATCAAGTATATAGCTACCCAGAGTATATAGCTACCCAGGTACCCAGTATATAGGTACTCAGAGTGTCCAAATCTAGCAAATTTATAACGCATCCACAAAGATTGAGACCTACTAGAGCTGTAATACATCTTTATACTTCAAATATTTGAAATCTGGTTGTGGTATTTGGATATATTTGTTGTAAAAAAAGGCTGAAGGAGGGAGAGGGTTGTTAGAGCTCTGCAAATTGCTATATTTGCCTGTCCTGAAAGGTACATGGGAGAAAGGTATGTGAGTATGTACTAGCTGAGACAGCCAGCAGTAGCAAACCCTAGCAAAAGGCTGTCTGTTACTTTTACTTTCAGTAAATAGAACTATGGTTTCTGGACTCCGGTTCTCTGGCTTGTGGATCAAGTTACCAAATAACACAATAAAGATTGAGATATCATTGGCTTTCAGGATGCTACCTTTTTAATGTTTAAATCTGCCTGGGTGTATGAGCCATAATGATACCCGAAATAGTAATACTAGTACTGATAGAAAAGAGTCCTTTAACAGAAGGTAACTAAAGGAAACTCAGAGCTCACAGTGGTGACCTAATCCCCACTAAGGGAGTATGAGCACTAAACATATGGTAACAGCTTGGAAAAACTGAAATATGGACTGGTACCAAGGGAAAAATAAACCACTATTGGATTCAAACTCTTAGTCCTGTCATCAGGGTACACTTATTGGAGTGCAAGAGCACAAAAGTGTTGAGGAAGATTTTTGAGGAAGGGGAAATTAAAGCTTTCAGCACACTAGAAATCAGTGCTGAAAGAGCCCACCAGGCCATGATTCACATTTTAAGAAAGCCAGAGGCTAGAAGAGGAGCTAGCTGGGCTCCTTGTTTGGGAAAAAACAGTACTTTAAGTTGTGTAGAGACTAACAAATCCAATAGAAAACCTAGAGACATTTTAGAATGGCCTCAAGTTAACAATGACAGTAAGGAAGTGGCAAGCCTTGCCATGTATGTCAATAACATAAGCCAGAGTTATTTTTTAAATTAAATCAAAGTTTCCATGTTCTTAACCCAATAAGAGGTACCAACATCTATGCCTTGCTTTGCTCCAGGAGGTCAATTTTGCTCATGTTGGCTGTAAGAAACCAGGTACTCGCCCTAGATAAACACCTCTCTGAGATGCCTTACTAGTAGATACTACAGTTAAACTATGGATTATGAATATCAAGTCCATTTTTTCATGTATATCTGACATAAAAATAAGCCAGCTTAGTCAATCTTAAGCTAGTGGTGCTTGAACTTTTGGCCCTGCAGGCCAGATGAGGGGTATGGGGCTGGTCCACAGGCTGGTTTGGACCCCTCACAGTAGGGTCGGGCTCCTGGTCCCTGTGCTACCCTTACCCCATCCTGCCGTGGAGATCCAGGTCCCAGAGCACTAAGCCGCCCCGCTTGTTCATCTCAGAGGCCCAGCTTCAGCCCTGCATTAGCTATGTGGCAGACTGAGAGATAGGGGCTGAGCCTTAAATTATTGGGGTGAACTGGTCTTCAGCATATGTTAGTGCAGCCTTAAAACAGAATCTACTCTGCACTTAGCTTCACAGGCAGCAGAAATAGCCAGCACATGTGAACACTGTCAGAGGGATCCTAAGGCACCATGTGCACTAGGAGCTCCTGTGATAGTGTAAAACTATCTACCCAAGAAGTTTTCCATGGGTTCAATTCCTTATGAGAACTTTCTAGCCCATTTATGCTAAACATGATAGCATGAAAGGGCTACAGCACAACCACGGCTCTCTTCAAAAGCCAGACCCAAATTGGTAACTGAATGGCAGAGAACAGTATGTAAATGTTATTAAGAAATTATTTTTCTTCTTTATTCATAATGTATCCTGGGAATTAACCAAGTGAATTCCCTCATCAGTTGCTACTTTAAACGATGGCTTGGAAATGTCATAATCCTTTAGAATAGATCATTCATGTAATGAAATCATTTTAGCTGTGGTATATGATATATCCCAAGCTATAATATCTTCCCAGCTCTTAACACCAGAATTAATATTTAGCACATTTCAGATTGTTAATCATTCTTCAGTGTTTGAAACTTCTTATTTATTATAACTGAGCAATGTTGTAACTTCTTTATCTGAACTTTTCCTAGTCAAAGTCAACAGCAGGTAAGCCACTATTTGACAAAATTTCCTTGGATGCTAATAAGCAAAAACTTTAAACATGCACTGCTGCAAGAACTTGGTTACATAATGCCTGTCTCTCTCTCTCTCTCTCTCTCTCTCACACACACACACACACACACACACACACACACAGAGCAACTACGATTATGAGTCAAAACCTACTTTAAATATGAAACAGGAAATTTTATTTTTCCCTCTATGTGACTGGCTCAGAGAAAGAGAGAGAAAGGTCTTAAAGTCTGTCAGTTTGAGGATATGATCTGCACCCCTAGTCACTAATTTAGCATCCAACAAGATGATGGTGTAATTAGAAGCAACATAGCACTGCTTGATACACAGATGTTCCCTTTATTTAACTGTTGCCCACATAGTTAACAAAAATAGATTTTTTTTCTTTGTCATTGCCAGCTAATTTCCGGCCTCTGGTCTTTAAATCTAGATAAAGTTCCCATCTGCTCTACCATTAATCAGTTTTAGTTAATCCTCATGTTGTCCTTTATAATTTCTTTAAGCATTGCAGCTAAGAAATTGAACTTCTCGTTCAAAATTGTATGAGTAACTGTCCAATAAAACCACACCTAGTTGTCAGTGGATCAGTATTTGGGTAAACATGGTCCAGCCCAGCATTCACTGGTCCAAAGGCTGGGTAAACAGTAAGGCATTCCGAATTTTAGGGTCCTACCTACTGGGTGAATAAGACCACACCTCACTGCTATTGTCCTGACAGCAAGTCAAATATAATCCCCACATACAACTCAAAAAAGCTATGATTGGGCCTAGTTACAAGGTACTAATGTGTGATTGGTCAGCATGCTACTAAATAAATAAAGGGTAGGCTTTGTCCTACTTTTCTAGCCTCTAGGTAAATAGCTAGTGAAGAAAAGCATTCAGGAGTTAATAAGTAAATAAAGCTGTTAAGTTTTCAAAAAAGTTATCAGCATTACATACTGTAGCAGAGGTTATCTTCGAGCACATTTCACCTGTGTAGTAAGGCGGCTTTTTCTTTACCCTTTGAATGCAAATTGTATTCTTAAGAGTTCTAAAATTTAAGCATTGAGTAACATGTAGAGAGCCCTCTTGCCTCACTCTTGAGTTGGAAGAATGTCTAGATGTATTTTAAAAATGGACATTTATCATTTGCTTATTTTATTATTTCAGCTGGTATTGGGTGAGTCTTAAAGCTTTTTATGTTATTCAGATGTGCTAGTTTGGATAAGCCAAATCTTATACAGACGTTGCCAAAATATCCTTGCAGTTCTAGGTGTAATGTACCCTAGGGATGTGTTTGGCTCAGTATGTTTAAAGAACAGGCTGTTATAAGGCTTTATAAACCTAGCTTTCAGACACTGGCAAAATGTGTAGTTGTGGCAATCATATACCAGTATTTCAAAATTCAGAATCGAATGTGCCAACCTCCTTTGAAAATCTTTTCTATAAATGTATGTATCTTAAATCTGATAGAAATCTCACTGGAAACCTTTACTGTGACAAATTCCCCTCAAATTCCCTTCATTCAAATGGTTCATCCATTTCTAATTAAGAACTTTTACGTTAATGGTATTTCCTGCAGACATTTGGAAGTTTGGTTTAAATTATTTTGTGTAGATCAGATGAGTGTTTTGTTTTTGTTTTTTGTGATATCTTTTGTTGGACCAACTGTATAGTTGGGAAGAGAGGTTAGACAAGTTCTCAGGCACAAACCACTCTTCTTCAGGTCTCCAGGGCAGCTTGTGTCCAAAGGCTTGTCCAACCTCTCTCCTAAATATACAGTTGGTCCAGTAAAAGATATCACAAAACACCCTCACCTTTCACGCATTTTCTGTACGAACACAACTACAACCCCATTGCTTTATGTACCTTAGCATTAGAGTCTGAAAAGGAGTTTAGTGCCCCCTGAAAGTTAGTAAAAGCTATCTTCTCTGGTCAGCATATTGGGCTCCTCTCTCCATGTTCAAGGAGGCTGCTCCAAAGCACTGTAATAACAGTGCATTGAAGTAGACTCAATTAATCGAGTTTGCTGGGGTGTGGTAATTACCACTCTCCAGCATCATGAGAATCAGCATCCTTGAGCTGAAAAATGGTGATAGGGTGCTTTAAACTAAAGCTTGTTCAATGTGCTTTAGTTCAAAGCAACCCACTGCCATCTTTCAGCTCAGGAATGCTGATACACATGACACTCCGGGTGCTTTTAATAAGTGTGGCTCTCACAGCTGCATTAAAGTCCTCCTCACTTCCCACTCATCTATAAATGCCCATTGTGACTACTTAGTGGTTGCCCAATGGAACTGCTTCCTTTGAAATAAAGTTTCTGATTAAATGGAAAGCCCATAAAGGGGAATAAGAAGGTTCCTTCTGCTCTCTTCACTTCTCTGCAAGCCACAAACCTCTGGCCCATAAAAAGGTTTTGTGTCCTGTATTTATTTACATCACTGGAGTAAGAATGGCTAATATAGGTATTTCCAATATAAAGCCATCACATTTTCCATGCTCTTCTCTATCTGCATTCTACTAAACATTGCACTTTTTAAAAGAAGTCATACAAGTTTACTGATGAATATAGATCTAAAAGCTTACAATAAAAAATGTAGAAAAATCATAGAATGCACATTTAAAGGAGGATCAAACAAAATGAGCTGCAGACCAAAGGCAAAGCCCATCAAAATAGCAGATATGTCTGTAATTGAAAATAAACAGCATGTTACATATTGCCCTTGCTATCAGAAAAAAAATGATAGAAAATCAAGTAAAATCACAAAACGCTGTACAATTGCTATCAGATACTTCAGTTGTGGTATTTCAGGTTGTTCCTGTTTCAGTTCTGGTTTTCTAAGGGGACCATCCTGATGTCCCTTGTATCAAGAGAGTTCTGACTTTTTGGTCTCACATGGACTGTATTTATGGGGATATGTTACATAGGGATCTGTAGCAGGACACTAAGGTGCCTGCTACTCTCAGAGCAGAGGTAGGAACCCAGATGCTGGTTGCCGGGACAACCGGTTAAGGAGGGAATTGGCCGCACCTGCACCTGGTCAGCTGACCGGAAGGGGCAGGGCCTGGCTCCCACATAAATCCCAGGCCTGAGGCCAGGAGGGCAGTTCCCTGCTGCCAGCCAAGGGGGAAGGGAGCTCTGCTGGAGCAAGCAAAGGGGAGAGGCCTGACGCTTGAGCAGCTCCTGATGCTATTATGGGATGGAGTATTCCCCGGTAGGGACTGAATGATGTTTTAGCTGGGCAGCGTGCATTTATGTTATAGCCCAGGGGCTTGTGTTTTGTGTTTGCTGTTTTAACCGGCGGTTTGGGTGAAGTTATTAGGGGATGGAGGAGACCTCATAGGGGACCCACAGCAGCATGGGAACCCAAGCCCCAGAGAGAGAGGGGGCAGCAAGCACCAATGAGGCACAGTACAACACAGGGCTGCAGAGAGCCCGAGCACCAGTGAAGGCACAGAGCGAGACAGGGCTGCAGAGACCCCGAGTGTCAGGAAGGTGCAGAGCAAGATAGGGCTGTGGAAAGCCCAGGGAGGACAAGGGGAGGGCCAAATTACAACAAGGCCCAGATCAAACCATGTCAGTATCATCCGTGAGGCTTGGGCTGCAGTGTAGGGGAGGGGAAAAAAAAGGAGCCACAAGTAGCGCCCCCTGGCATCGGGGCAATAAATGGGCAAAATAATTTAAGAACAAGGCATGGCAGATGAGAAGGCAGGTGGTTGGCCCGTAACAGGAGGGCCGGGTCATCGATAGATGGACCCAAGAAGAGGCACTCCTGTCACAGGATCTTTATGGATTGTATTTTTCTAACCTGGATTCTGGAGGTGGGAGACAGAATTACCTATAAAGGGGAGGCTAGACCCTGCTGTT
This sequence comes from Crocodylus siamensis, assembly GCF_052110815.1. Taxonomy (NCBI): domain Eukaryota; kingdom Metazoa; phylum Chordata; order Crocodylia; family Crocodylidae; genus Crocodylus; species Crocodylus siamensis. The sequence goes on along the minus strand of NC_143396.1, from coordinate 237,575,123 downwards.
TGTAAGTAGAAACTGGAAATGGGTACTGTCCCCACAAAGTTAAAAGATTATAAGATCTAATATAACTTGGAAAAATGAAAAAGATAATGACTTTATAAACATGATCTTTCCAAGCACATTTTTTCTATCCCCAAAGAGATTGCAAAAGGTATGCAGGTCACTAGCTAAATTCCTTAACTGGTAATTTGAGTTGCAGGTACCAAAGTAATTGTTTAACCCACAGGTCATTTCAGGAGGCGTTGGAATTCTGCTAAACTGTTTAACACACAGTTAAACTAGTAGTTGTGCAGGCAGTCTCTATGGCAGTGTATAATTTCTGCCTTTAATTTGTCAGGAGCTTTTGTTCTGTCCTGCAACGTACCAAGCCTACAGATGTCCATATGTGCTCTTCTACTACAATGCAATTTACTTACACTTTGTCAAAGGTTTTGACTCAATAGGCTTTCACAAAAAATGGAAACAGTGCTCCCTACGAAGAGTTACTTTTCCAGCTGCCAGCATTCCTCTGCAGCTCTAATGAAACTTTTGGGGGAGCTAGCATCTCATTTCCATTCCATTCTCATACAGCCACTGATGTATCTGCATGGCCTGCAGGATGTAAGTGCTGCAGCAGGAAGAACAAAGACACTATTCAGTATGGAGAGCAGCTTCCTTTCCGCACCACTCTCTGACCGCAGAGAGGTTGGCTGGAGCACGCTATCTGACAGACATAGGATTCGCTGACTGAACAAAACTCTCAAAGGATTTCAATTCAGTATTCTGAATTTGTCTAGTGGGATGAAGACTTCCTTTTCAGTACTAGGCTGAACAATGAGAATCAGCTGTAGCTTGCTTTCATTTCCCAACTGTGCATGTACAGAAATCTTTTTTTTGTGGTAATCCTCAGCTAAACCACTGCTTTTTAGAGTTAAGATGTCAGGTTTCACTACCCCTAGTTTTGTTCTGGATGGTATGTTCCAAAATTGCAGAAGTTGTAAGAAGACATTGTTTCTAATCTACCGCCTCTGAAATACCATTGCAGGGGTCATTTCCTGACTTTTGTGTCACTTCAATCCAGTCCCCTGAAAATTCCCATTACCTTGTGATTTAGCAAACTAAGTACATAATTGCACTGTTTTTGTATAACTATTCTATGGCTTATACACTAAGTTTTAAAAGGTTCCAGTTGGAGCCTTTGCATAAGAAAATTAATTTAGCTTGATACTCATTTAAGTATCATTAAAATCATAAACTCAGTATTAATAAATTTAGTATTAAACAGAGAAAAGGACTTGTTCATATTGTCCATTCATCTTTTAGAGCAATTTAAGCTTGATGGCAAAGTTTAAAAAACTTTTGGATCTCTATAAAAAGTCCCCATCCAAATCTTGTGCCACTCTATCACGTTTCATTAATGACCGAAAGCAGGGTCCAAGTTTTATTTGAAAGGCCTAAGTAACACAGGATCAATATTAGCCTTTGAAGTCTATGCTCTGTAGATAAACAAAAGATACAGCTGAGCTAGGCCAAGCCACCATAACTATAAACACCATCCCAAAACAGAATCACCATTATAAACACTGTCATTGCAGTATCTGAATCCAGTGATTAAAGGAAGAGAGGAGTAAAGCATAGATTAGTGAACAAATACATCCTTGAAGCATCTTCACTGAAGCAAATGAAGTTTGCACATGGATGAATTAGGCCCAGCCTGTCCGGTATTTGACTGCATGGCATTAAACAGGTGGAACAGAATTCTCTCAGTGAAATGAGCTCATCTCCATCGATTTCCATGGATTTACTTTTAATTTAAATCAGTCCAGTCAATGGGATAACGAGTTTCATGGCATATTCCTAATTTTATGATGTTTTGAGGGTAACATAGGCAAAACTCAGGCTTGTTTGGTATTCTGGGTTTTTCTCCCTCCAGAGAAAATTATTTTATTTATATTCAACATTCCACGGGAAGGTCGTCAGTAATGCGTGAGCCACAAGAATTTGGTAGTTCCGTTCAGGTGTGCTTGCAGAAGTTCAGAGGGTTTTTTTCTAAAGTTTATCTTCTCTCACCCAACCCCTTTAGTCTGGAATAGGAAAACGGGATGAAAATCTCATAAAAACAGACTGTCATGCAATTTTTCAGTACTTCCTTGTTTCACTCAGGTCATCTACAGTGCAAGAACAGACTTTCTCACAGTATGTCGGTATCTCCAGTTCCTGTTCTAGATGAAACCAAGAAGTTCCAAGGCACACACAAGAAATAACTTTTAATAGTTTACCAAACATTTTCAAACCTCAAAAAGGATTCAGGTTTGAGTTAGGTTTGCATTTCAGTTTAGCCATCCCCTAAAGACTAATTTCCATGACCAAACACATTTTGTCTAAAACCATTTTCCACAAAGTAATTCAAAAACTGTACAAACAGCTGAAGCACAATTCTATATAGAGCTTGCTAGATGTTAACAAATATTTTGTTTCCATTCTCCCTCCAGCTCTAGGTGTTGTGCACTTCTTCTTTGACTCTGTGATACAGCTAATGCACTTATCAAAACTGTTCTTCCTCTTTGAATCTAAGTTCTTCTGCAAATGGAACACAGCATCCTACAAACACTTACTCATGTGGAGTAAGGATTACTTGTCTAAATAAGGATTTTCAGAGTTGTATGTTGGGCAGTGCCTCTAAGGGTGGTCCTGACTAATGTTTTCTTTTCTTTTCTTAGGCTCTATACTTCATTGAAATAGTTCATGTTTCCCAGAAAAAGCTGGCTTTGGAATCAGCTTTCTATTCTCTTTCTTACCAAACTCTTAGAGTGAAGACTGAACACTAAATTTAAGGAATTACACAGACATGTTTGGTTTCTTGTCTTGTGCCCTACTGTATCTATTTTCTTACAAAAAATATAAGCATGTGTGCACACACATGTTCACACACAATTCTTTGTTTCAGTCCTATCCCAAAAATTTACCCCCTAGAGGCTAAACCAACATCTTTGCCATTATTGGTATAATACAGAAGCCAATCTCAGAACCATAGAAATGTCCAAATGGAAGCCCAGCATAAAACCTTCTGCTAAAGATGGTCACAGTGATGCCATGATTGTACTTGTAGGATGTACTGACAGTGCATTTTAATATAATTTAACAAGGGTAGAAGTGTCAAACTACAGAAATAATCTACAAATGTTGTGGCCACATCCTGTTTGCTGTTTTTAATTCTTCCCTAATATTTAGAATAATCAGTTGAACCATACTTGTTTATCCTTTTGTAATGGAGCATTATATAAGCTAAATGGGAGTTTGATTATTGACCGCACCTAAGAAAAAAATAGCTTGGATATTTTTAAAAATACTGGAGTCAAAACCATGCTTATTGTGTAAGTTCTGGGCAGGCTTAAAGAACCCAGGGGCTCCCAAATGGGTCCTCCCAATTTTTACAAGTAATTTTGAAGATGGATAGAATTATTTTCTTCAGACCCTCTAGATTTTGTTAATTTTTTTTCTTTAATTTAATGTTAATTGGTGATGGTGGATAGCCCCAGGACACTCAAATATTTTTATTAGCCAGAGCCTGGATCTGAAGCAACAGTAACAAGAGCACAACTTTTCTCAGTATTGCTCCTTTATTTACTAGGAGGGACATCTCCAAAGATGATGGTATAGCAGGTGGACACAGTCAGTCCTTGGCTTCTTTTCTGAGACTGCTATAACAAACGTGCTTATCAGTGCTAGCTCTCATGTGGACACCTGCCTACTACAACCTGGTTGAGTCCACTAGCTCATTTCATATAGTCCAAAAACAGCTATCAAATAATGACAACCTTCAGGCAATACTGGTCAGACCAGATTTTAAAAAGAAAAACTTAGACATGACAGATCTGAGATCTCATTACCAATTGCCTGACCAGTTAAGCTCCCATACATTCATATTTTAAGCATTAGTCATCTCATCACAGATACAGTCCTTCCCTTCCAAACATGCGTTAAGTTAGTCATTAGTCTGCGTCTCACAGTTGCTTATATGTATCACCATTAACACAGGAAATTTTAGAGCTGGTTGTTAATTTTACATTGACATTAGCTTCTTAAAAATATTATTTTTTTACAGAAAAAAGTTACTTTTACATAATTTTATTTGATATTCCATCTAGAATATTTCTGTTCCACTGCTTGAATATAAATTGAAAATTTTCCATGTGCTGAAGTAGCCTAAAGTATTTTTTTGCAGGCACTTCAGCATTAAAATTCATTTCTCTGATGGGCTGTAATGATACATAGAAGCTGTAATTTGTCTTATGCCTCCATTCTCAGCTGTGATCCTAGCTCTCTGGCCAGACTGTATCTCACCATGATGCACTATTCTCCCCTTTTGACTGAGATGTGAAACCTCACTGAAGTCATATGACCATTGAGTAACAAGCTGAAACAAAATATTTCTATTTTGGAATATCAAAATACTTTGATTGAAAAATCTGAAAACGAAATGTCTCATTTATGAATTGAAATCTTTTAAAATTTGTTTAATGAAAAATTTAGGCATTTCAACTTTTTGTTCCAATTAGGAATGGAAAAATATGCTGAAATTTTCAATTTTCCTGCTGGGTGCAACTTCCAGGTTTTTCACTCCAGTCTAGCATAATTATAAAAGGATTTTCCTTCCTTATGTATATTTTTTTAATTGGCACATATTTTTATGGAGTTTTTCTGATGACTCTTTATATATTTTATTGTTTTAAAGTAATTCTATAATCATAGGAAGACGTGTTTTCTCTAGGGGCCTGAGTCTTCTCCCACTGCAAAGAGTGGGAGTTTTGTCACTGACTTCAATGGGGTAGAACCATCCTAAATTAACATCTATGGGTATGAAAGGAAAGCCACTGGGCATGTGGTTATCTCCCAGTAACCCACATCCTGCTGCACTTTTTTGCTTACATGCATTATAAATAGGCACTTTATAATAGAGCCGAGAGTTAGCCACAGTTATAACAAAGAACCTTTTAAAGAGGAAGCACTTCTACTTTACTTGTGATTTGAGCTGGATGTTAACCTAGCTTCTCACAGAAATACCAGCACGGCACTCAGCTTTCTTATGGCATTCTTCATCATCTGCTACAAAGAATGTAGTGAAATTGAGTTTGCAATGCTTGTTGTGAACTATTTTCCCTTAATTTTTAAGGGGTGATTTTACTTAAGGAAAAAAAAATTGTCTATCCTAAGAAAAGTCACCTGAACTAATGCTGTATGTTTTTTTTATTCAGAGACAAAAATTCATTTGTAAAAAATAAACATTTTTAGGAACCGAATTAAGCTTTGCAACTTCTGCTATTACAAGAGTGATTGCAAAGTTCCCTTCTAATTTTGTTCCTGAGCCAGCAGCAATCTCCTAAAAAATCTGCATGGGATCCTTCTGGTTTTTATACTTCTTTCCTCCTCGCCACTAACTGGGAACTATGAGAGCAAACAGGGAACTAGAAACTAGCCAGCTCACCATAAAATGATCAGAAGATAGAAGTGAAGCTCTTGAACTTCCTAGAGATTTGTCATGAAGCTGCATGTGAGTTCAAAGAACAAAGTTTCATAGAATGAGAAGAATCACTTACACATTAAACTCAGGTTTCAGACCTTGCAAAACACATAAAGAAAGATATCTTGATTTACACTGATAACATAAATATAGGTGGAATAATCCCTTCAATTGTACCATAAAAGTTTATCTTTAGATAGTACCTACTTTTATAAGCGTTTCATAGATTCACAATTTAGAAGGCCAGAAGACACCACTGACAAACTAATCTGGCCTGCATAAACAGAGCATAGGAATTGTTTGAATTAACTCATGTTTGAACCAAAGTATCTTTTTTAGAAAAACAGCCAATCTTGAATTAAAACTTTTCAGTGGCAGAGAGTCCACCACAGCCCTTGGTAAACTGTTCCAACAGTTAATTATCTTCACTGTTAAAAACTCTGCCTTATTTTAATCTAAACTGATCCAATTTCTGGTTCTAGCCATTATATCTTTTTGTACCTTTGTCATCTAGACCCAAGATCTCTCTATCAGACGTTTGTTCCTCCTATGCAGGTGCTTATGGCCTGTTATCAAGTGAGTCACTGTTTAGTTTTCTCTCTGTAAGCCAGAGAGGAGCTCCTCAAAGAGAAACACTAAAGGAGCTCAACTCTTCAGTGATTCTTGTGGCAATCTGAATTTTGTCTAATATCTCAGCATACTTGAAATCTGGATACCAGAATGGGGCACTGTATTCCAGTAGTGGTCAGACCAGTTCCAGCTACAGAGATAAGATAAACGCTCTACTCCTACTTGGTATTCTCTTTAAACAGAGGCTTCACTAGCAATTTCATCCCCCAGGGAGAGATTCAGTCAAGTGCACCCCTCTCTCAGCACCCTGACCCTAGGACTGGCATACACACAACAGTATCTATGTTGAGTGCTGCCAAAATACTAGTCAAAGAGAAGCCAAAGATCTCCACTGCTGCTGTTGCTGCACAAGCTCCCTGGCTGCTGCTGTTGCTACCATGTTGAGTCCTTGCACCCAAATGCTGCTGCCTTCTTGTGGGTCCCTGGAGGCCCACCCCCTAAATCAGTGTAAATGAATTATGCCACACTCACCTTGTCTTACTTACACAATTGCCTTTAAATATGCAATCCATGGACTCTTCTGGACCACAGTGTCACAGTAAAAACTTCTGCTCAGGTGATTATACTTCAGGGTATCCAAGTCTTTGTCAGAGTCACTGTTTTCCAGGACAGAAATCTCCCACCCCTTCAGTGCCTTATATCCTTTGTTCCTAGATCTATACTACATTGACATACCCATTTTTTGGCTTGGACACAGCTCATCAGTGGTTCAGTTCTCTTTGTATCAGTGACCCGTTTTCTTTATTATTTACTATTTACCCAGTTCTTGTGTCATCTGAAAACTTTACCAGTAATGATTTTGTTTTCTTCTAGGTAATTAATTAAAAAAACAGCATGGGTTTAAGAACCAATCCTGTGGAAACCCACTGGAAATGCATTGCGATTATTCTCTGCTTACAGTTACATTTAGAGGCTTATCAATTGGCCAGGGTTAATGAGCGCCATATTAATTTTTATTATTCTAACAGAAATCTACATATATTACATCAACATTATTTCCTTTATGAAACAACCTTTTAATCTCATACCAAAAAAAAAATCAAGTTGCTCATTTGCTATTTGTGTAGCTCTCCCGCTCTATCTTCTATTCAGGCAGTGCAGGCTACATGCTCAGAATTTCTAAAAAGGCTCCTTAAAAGAGACTGTTCCAGGCTCCTAGGTCTTGACCATGAGAGTTGTTGCACATCTATGGGAAGAAACTAAGCATCCAACATTCCCATAAAATATAAGCCCTCATTCACTGGGAATTTAGGAAGTTTTGTATCGTGGGTGACTGGTGCCTCCCAAGTCTGGTGGGGCACCAGATCACCAACCGGGAGGGGGGTCCCCCTAGCAGCTGATCGCCAACCCATGTGTACCTGTTATGTGTCACCAATGTTTTGTATCATGTGAGTCTAGTTCTTAAAAATCAAAAATTCAGTTATCTTGGTAGTAACTTTTAGTTTCACTTTACAACTGCTCACAGGAGAAACCCTGAGGTCCTTCACCTATATCATATTCAGAAAGTCAGCAGTAAAATCTCTGCATGGGTAGCTGCCCTAAGATATTTAGCCAGCACAACATAGTGTGCCAACTTCAAAGGGTGCCTATACACATGCAGGAAGTCTACTCCAATGCACTGTAATTACAGCATGTCAGAGCAGACTCAGTTAATGAAGTCTATTGGAGCATGGTAATTACCAAGTTCCAGCAGACTCCAGTGTTACATGCATCAGCATTGTTCAACATTTTAAAACACTGGCTGCCTATATAAACAGAGCAGTTTGCTGCTGGCAGTCCAGGCAGAAACATCACCTGACTGAACTGCTGCATGAAACATCTTGCAGGTAGGAGCAGGAGGCTCTTCGGCACAAGCTAAAACTGCACCCTGCCAGGGATGGGTAGCCTGGTGGGGCTCCTGGTTCTGCAGGAGTCCCCAGGAAATGCCAGGCAAGTTACCACCCTGGTGAAAGGTGAGGCGGGTGCCTTAATGCTAGCCCCCATCTTTGGGTGGGTTTTGGAGGAAGCTGGGGAAGTAGTGGAGCCAGGTATGCTCATGTGTAGGTGCCTGAGCCCAGCAGAGATGAGAGATCCCAGAATATTGGGTGGCCCCACACAGAGTAGGGCTGACGTGCGAGTAGGCCTGAAGGGCTGTGCATGTGAGGGGGCTGAGTAGGGCTGAAGTAGGAGTAGGCCTGAAGGACAGCCCAAGGGGCTGAGTAGGGTTGAATGGGAGTAAACTTGAAGGACAGTGCAAGGGCCAGCCCCATGAGAAGTTGTGCCTGGTGAAGGGCTTGGGGCTTGGGGCAGAATTAGCCCAGGGTTTGGCACAAGGCTGGACCATGCAGAAATGGGAAACTCGCTGGAACTGAAGGTCCTGCATGATGAGGCCAGTATGGGAGTAGTGAAGCCTGATGGCCCAAGAGGGGCCGTTCAAGGAGGAGCAAGGACAGTGGAGTGTCACCTAGTAATGGGCAGTGTGCCAGAGGCCTCGGTAAGAGAGGGGCAGAGTGGAAGAGGTCTCCTGTGAGAGGGAAGGTAGTGTGAATGTGTGTGTGTGTGTGTGGAGCCCAACTTTGGACTCAGTTTGCTCTGGTCTCAGACCGGCAGTAATATTAATCTGGATGCCATCTGTGAGGCATGGGCTCTGGTGTAAGGGAGGTTTGGAGCTGCAGATAGCACCTCCTGGCATCGGGGCAGTAATAGGCAGTCTCCCACAAGTACCGTCCATATATGGGAACAGCAAAGTCATGGCAGGCGAGACCAAGTGGCTTGCCCCATAGAGATAGGTGAGCGGGCCAACATAAGGCCCGACCCCAAGAGGTGCCCCCGTCACAGAGTGGCTCTCAGAGCTTTCCTAATTAAAGTACCCCCCACACACATACACCCATCCCAAAGCATATATATAAATGCCCCACATACTCAGAACCACTACTTATAGTTTCATAGTTTCTAGGGTCGGAAGGGACCTGAGTAGATCATCTAGTCCGACCCCCTGCCATGGCAGGAAATAACACTGGGGTCAAACGACCCCAGCAAGATGTTCATCCAACCTCCTCTTAAAAACCCCCAGGGTAGGAGCCAGCACCACTTCTCCTGGAAGTTGGTTCCAGACCCTAGCCGCCCTGACCGTGAAGTAGAGCTTCCTGATATCTAGCCTAAACCTGCCCTCTGCCAGCTTGTGACCGTTATTCCTGGTCACTCCTGGCAGTGCTCGGGGGAATAGTGACTCCCCCAGTGCCTGCTGATCCCCCCTGACTAGTTTATAACAGGCCACTAGATCCCCCCTCAGCCTTCTCTTTTGGAGGCTGAACAGGTTCAGGTCCCGTAGCCTCTCCTCATAGGGCCTGCCCTGCTGTCCCCTGATCATACGAGTGGCCCACCTCTGGACCCTCTCCATGCTGTCCACATCCCTCTTGAAGTGCAGCACCCAGAACTGGACACAGTACTCCAGTTGCGGCCTGACCAGCACCACATAGAGGGGGAGGATCACCTCTTTGGACCTGCTCAAGATGCATCTGTGGATGCATGACAAGGTACGGTTGGCCTTCCTGACTGCCTCTCCACACTGCCAGCCCATGTTCATCTTGGAGTCAATGATGACCCCCAGATCCTTTTCCGCCTCCGTGCTGACAGGAGGGGAGTTCCCAAACCTGTAGGTATGGTGCCGGTTGTTCCTCCCCAGGTGCATCACCTTGCACTTGTCTGTGTTGAATCCCATCCTATTCACATCCATCCACCCTTGTAACCTCTCCAGGTCTGATTGTAGCCTGATGCTTCCTTCTAGAGTGCCCACTTCCCCCCACATCTTAGTGTCATCAGCAAATTTGAACAGGGTGCTTTTTACCCCCTCGTCCAAATCAATGATGAAGATGTTGAACAGTGCGGGCCCGAGGACCGAGCCCTGCGGAACCCCACTGCCCACGTCTGCGCTCCCCAGCAGGCCTCAATGGAAGTACTTCTGATCTACTTCTAGTTTTGCTGCTGAAAATTCGAAGGGCCCCCCCACACTCTGGTGGGATGCTCCATGCAACTCAGCATTGCAACGATCATGAGCTGCACCTTCTACCTCAAGGTATGTATAAAAACTTTTAAAGTTGTGTTTATGTCCGAAACGCTGATTCTCCAAATCAGCACTGAATCTTCAGATTTGGATTTGGCTGAATCGAATCAGGGACAGTGGTCTGAATCAACTAATCAAATCACTCTCCCTGATCCAGGCCAAATCCAAATCTGAATCGAATAGGGCCCTCTTCGCACACCCCTAATTCCTACAGTGTTTTATACCAACCCAAACGCCCCCGTTGGGTGTGACCTTGACAGAGAAGCATGGGTCAAGATAAACAGACTGAGATCTGGATACAAACACTTCAAAACTACACTTCACAAAATGAACATCTTGGACAGCCCCCTGTGTAATAGAAAGCTGCATTCTTTACAAATGCCCAGACAGGGTAGATGGACTCTGCACATTGAGTAATAATATCAGGCAGTGACTCATAGATTTGGAAGTTCATATGAAAGAAGAATTCTTACAACATAGAAACAGAAAGAGTCATGGAAGTTGAATGTGGTGATACTAATACTATATAACTCTGTGTCCTGTTGAGCAACTGAATAACATTTATTTTGCTTATGTTAGGTCATGATTTCAAATCAGGACAAGGTGGTAGGATTTTAAAATTCATTCCTGGCATGGAAAAAAGCATTTAGTAGATCATGTAAATAGACTGCATATGTCAGTAGCACTGTAGGACTTTCCCTATGTTATATTTTTAGAGTTTCTGATACCAGACTAGTTTTAAACATGCCAAAACATGCCCATACCCATGTAGACACACTTTTTAGGCCCCTATCTGGAAAATCAGAGTTGTTCTGATTCACCCATTAAAGCAAACTAGGGAATTCTTCAACTCAAACATAGGAAGATAGATGGCTAAAGATTAGCTATCTAAAAACACCACACACACATTTCTGAAGTGCTCTGCCTCCATTCATCACCCCCACCCCACACACACACAAATGTATGTGAGATTTGCAAACTGCTAATATGCTTCTGCACAAGTAGTGTGTGAAACATACAGAAATACTTTGTGTAAACTTTAGAATATTTTTAAATATTTGGTTTCCCACACATTCATTGCTCTCCCTATTGCTCCAGCTATAGCGGCAGCCGGGGGCTTTCAGCTTCCCTTCTAGCATCTGCTTTCTTTACCTGATGTAGGGGATAGTATATTCTAGTGCGGTTTGGCACAGTTTGTGGTGCTGGGGGAGCCTACAGCATGGTGCAGCAAGGGACCTTGAAGCTGATGAGCTGGAAGGAGGCCACTCACCTGGGCATGCAGTGCAGTGAGGGGTGAGCCCACCTGCCAGCTTGTGTACAGTACATTGTGGTGTCATGATTTACATGGCCTTTGGAGCATATGTACCCTTCTGATGTGACACATAGAGTGAGGCCCCTTTGGCTAATGCCTAGCATTGTCTGCAGCTACTTGCTAGGCAGATGAACTGATAGAAAGTTTGTGAAGGCACTTTGGGGCTTTTTGGTTTCTTTTTAAGTCTAAGCAGCAGACCTTCTCACTGCTGGATTGAAATCCTTCAGATGTTCTCCCATCCATGTGCACTAAGGAAGGAACTTAGGGCATCCTATCAAGTACTCCAGGGTGGGGTGCTTTAATTAGAGCAGCTCTCAGGAGCCACTCAAATTAAAGTGTCCATAGCATCTCATGTCTTCAAAATCTTCTGCTTCAAAATGGATGTGAGGATGCTTTAACTAAAGTTTGTTCAATGAGGTTTAGTTAAAGCACCCCTGCCACCATTTTGAAGCACAGAGATACTGAATACATAAGACACTGAAGTTGCTGGAGTGTGCTAATTAGTATGCTCCAGCAGACTCGATTACTCAAGCCCCCTCCTAAGTGTGCTAATCAGTGCGTGCAGAGGCAATCCGAGCAGGGTGCAGGGCCTGGGGCAAATCAACCTGTGTGGGGCCCCACCCCCAGACACAAGGAAGCTGGGGACAGATTTATTGGCGGCCGGTAGGGAGGATGCTGAGTGGGCAGAGGTGCCAGATTTGGCAGTGGGGGGGAGCTGCTGAGCAGCCGGACATGAAGCCAGCAACACCACGGAGTTGCTATGGCTGCTCTGTGTGGCTCCGAGGTGTGGGGGCAGTCGCCCCAATTTGCGTCCCCCCCAGGGGTGGCCCTGAGTGCATGTCAGAGCAGGCATCAGACACATCTGTAGGTGCCCATAATTTCAAAGGTATTGTCAATCTTAGTGGAAGGCACTGGCTGTTTACTCATTTACTCTTGTCAAGTGACTTCCAGTTTTGACCTGTGGTGATACAGGCAAAAAACTTGTTAATTTCTACACATAATTCTATTATGTATAACACCCTTGTAACTGAAGGTGAGTAAGAAATTTTCTTCTAACAGCTATTCATTCTTCTTGCAACACTGAAGGTTTGGGTTTTCTGTGAATTGAACTGCAAAGACGAATTTTCTGACTAGCTGGTAATAACCAGACAAACAGCTTTCATTCTATCCCATTTGGCAGGATGGTTGTGGGTAGCTTACCTGACCTAGAGCAGGTTGTTAGGCTCCTGGGTGGAACCCTGGGAGATGAAATGGAAAACTGTGCAGTAACTTATGAAATAATGAAATTCACCCACTATAAAAATAAAAAGAGTAATTTAACAGTGTTTTACACTCATTTCCCCAGGTCGTTTTTCTGTAATTATGTCAGATGAAAGAGATTACTAAATCCACTCTAACTAAAAAAAATATTGAGCATCAACCTCAAATTTTCCTTTCTGAGAGACAAACCAGAATTAGACATAGAATAGACATACTGGGATGAATTCTCACAGAAAAAATATAAAGGATGAGACATATGAATACCAGTAGGGGCACAAAACAGCCACTCCCCTTCTGATCTTACAATCCTCATGCTCAAAAGGAAATTTACAAAAGACCTCCAGTAGGCAAACCTGGGAATAGAAGTTAATTACCCTACAGGACAGTAAAAAAATCTGGACTTCGTATAGACAGTAACTTTATGGCTGATTGGAACCTAAGAAATACTGCTGCTAATCACTCTGCACTTCATAGATAATAAGTACATTCCTCTTTCCTGAATTGTCTTGCTCTTCCACCATCCAGATTGCCTATTCTACTGAACTTCTTTTGTCTTATAAGGGCTCCTGATCTCACCGCTTCACTCCTAGTGCACAGTCCTCCTCCAAGCAGACTATTTGCTATTTAGCTCAGCCTTTGTCTGTCTCTTTCTGGGACCTAACAAAAGGCACTTGATGCCCAAAAGTTTGTCCAGTAGCTATCCCAACTATACAGTTGAGCCAATAAAAGATATCACTACAAATCTTTGTCCCTCATCCTTCTCTGAGAGACAATGCATTCAAATATTTGACCCTTGCTTGGCTTTAATTGTGCTATGCTGTGTTTCTCATATGCAATTTGAATAGCAGGGCTACATACATGTTTATTCCATTTTAAACTGGTTCTGGACTTAGTATTATTCCCACTAACCAATGATTTTCTTATACCTTTGTGTGCACACTATTAAAATGTCCAGTAAAAGCCTAGGATGGTGTAATTTACATGACAAGAGTAAACAAGACAGGAATGTATTGATGCAGCTATCTGTCAGAGGATACAAAAATGAGTAAATTACAATACATGGCTTCCAACTTTAACATGCCCCTCCTTCTAGTTTCTCAGGATGTGAGTTACTCATACCAATTTAAGCTCCCTTACTCAGAAGACTGGGGGTGCGAAGAAGAGTCTGACTTACATATCACCTCTGGAACTGACCCACTGACTCGTTCATTACAGGACAGAAGCCAAAGTCCTTAATTTTGTTAGGCCAGGTGTTTTCCCAAAGCGCTCGGGATAAGTAAATAGGAACTATACTCTGGCCATCACCCAACCCACACACTACAACACAGGACTAGCTTGAATGTACAGAGCAGGATATAGGCCATCTTAGCCTGGATCTGCAGCCACCCACACCCATAATAGGATTGTGCTAATACAATGAAGTGTTCAGTTTAGAGACCAGTGATAGCTGCAAGGCAGTATCTCCAATATCTGTGTGCTTGTAAGTTCTCTAACTTCTCTTTTTCCATGAAGAACTGTGCCTGGTAGACACTTATGAAAATTAGGGCCCATATAACTTAAATAAGAGTCCACTGCAAGAAAGAGAAGTCAGCAAGAAGAACCCAGTTACCCAGAATGCAACTAGAGCCATAATTCACAGTGATGCAATCTAACCACTAGACTTCACTCCTCTTTAACTTCAAAGCTTCTGTTTTTTGTGACTGGCAATTACTAGATTATATATGGTGAATTACAGAAGTCCATGCAAACCACTTAAACTATATCTACAGAAGAAGCAAACTCTGGCATTACAGGGTCTTCTTACACAAGCATATCTTTAACGTTCATTTTGATAAGAGCAATAGCTATAATCGCTCTGGGTGAGGGCCTATATTTATCCATCATGATGAAAATCTCAAATAAGATTTTCCTGTAATCCACTGTATCACTGCTTGCAAGTCTTGTTAAGAGTGCTACATTAGGATTTCTTAAGGAATTAAAGCCCTTACTATATACGGCTTTTGGCCAGCATATACCCTGAACACTTTACTATGTTCTCTCTACAGAAAAAGTATTTGCAGTTGTAATGATATCTTGCATAATTCAAAAATAAAATATCTGTGACATTGCCTACCAATGGTATATATTATTAACTGTGGTATTTAATTAAAGATCAAATTTCAGAAACCATGCAAATTGGTCAACTAATTTAATAAGTTGCTGTTACAAGTTAAAATAATTTCCACTTCCTTAAATTTGACAGTGTCTACTTGAGTTTTTCAGGAAATCCTTGTCACCTACACAATTATTCTAAACCTTAGAGACTGCCGGCTTTTGATCATTTTAGCTAATATTCACAAGATCCGAGCTTATAATGTTTTTAACATTTTAAATGAAGGAGCTGGCAGCACATCAGTGTGGCAGATGTCTTCTCATTTCACAAAGTTTACATATGTGAATGGGTTTTGTATGGTATCTGTATAAAGCTGATCCCATTTGGTTGATTATTTATCTAAATTAAAGGATGGCTTAACATAATCTCAATCAGATGTGCCCTATGGCAATGTGGTTACCCAAAAGGGTCAATACTTTTGCCTTATAGGGGCTCAGGATGGAGCTGTGCTACTTTTCTGCCAATCTTTTGCTGGCTTTCGTGAGGGACAGCTTACTCTCTAGCATATAATGATCTAATCAAGGAAATAATGCAAGTGACATGGCTGCCCTTTGGTTTTCTCCTGCATTCCTCCTAGGAGCAGTTGTAAAGGGCCCCTGAAAGAGGAAATGGAAGTCTACAGGAATCAATCATGAGGGACAGCCCACTGTAAGGGGTATAATTTTAAGAAGCTTGAAATGATTGCAAGAACAGGCAAAACAGATGTTCTGTGCCCTAAAGCTATGCAATATGCTGACAAGATTGTGGCATTTGTGGAAGCTGAAACTACACAGGGGATATTGGCTCTTCCATCTGACAAAAAGGGGAAATATTTTAGCTCTTGTTTGTCCCTTGATCCCAAGTAAATAAAAGAACAAACAAAAATGCCAGACTTGGTTTTAATTGGCTAAGAATCATCTGAATTCCTTAAGCCCCTGTGGCCATGTGACACTTGGCAGGTTTCATCTGTAGGGATTCATGCAAGTATTTCCCTTGGTTATACTGTTTTGCAGGTTCATACCCACCTAAATATCTGGGTTAAATTAAACTCCAAATCTCCAAGCCCAAACTACCAAATTTCAACCAGTTCCAGTGGTCTCTACTTATCTGATCTTCATGCTTGGAACAAAGCACCAAATCAACTGAGTTTCCACATGATTTCAGGCTGCTGTAACTATGTCTTTTTCCCCCAGCCACTTTTAATTCACTCTGTCCTTATCCATATAATATATCTTCATCCACTACCATATTCCTTTAATGAGAACAGTAGGGGCCAGCTTTTTTGGCAGGAGTGCCACAACTTTGCCCTGCAACCTCCCTGAGTGCAACTCTGATCTCTTTCCCCACCCAATTTACTTGTCTGCTTTCTGCCCTGTATGCCTGCCTGATCTGCTGTTCTTCTTTCTGCTTCCTCCCCTGTTTCTGCTATGCCCTCCCCAATCTGCTGCCTGCTACACACAGAGGCTACCCATGCCACTTGTGGTACCTATGTATAAGTTGCCCGCCCCTAAACTATAAAATGCAATTTTTAAAATGAAATCTCTTTAAAGCGTATCTTAAACATGTCGTAAAAAATGAATTAAAAATAAGTAAAAAGTTCATATATTTCTTGAATTGAGAGAGAGAACAATTGTGTTCATCTTAAAGTCAAGGTTATCTATTGGAAGGAACATGGTAGGTGCCAAAAACAGCATACCAGCAGAGTTAAAAGTGCCAGATTTGTAACTAAAATCCCTTCTCTCCTGAACCACTTCTACCTCTGGAGACACCGACATTTACCAGGCACTTCCCTTTGACCTGAAAGTTTACTAAGTATCTGTAATTCTGCTTGTTGATAGCAAAAACTGCCCCAACCTTATCAGCTAGGTGTTTACCTCCTATCTAAGCCCCCACTGGGTATAGCAGAAACAAAATTCTCTTAGGGGCCCAATCTGGTCAAAGCATCCTAACTAACCTCTTCATCATTGAGTTCAGCAAAAAACACACAAGCCATAACTACCTTCATTCAGAAAATAACCCAGGTTAGAGGCCTCAGGCAGGAAATAGGAAATCTGGGCCCAGGTGCCTCATTAGCCTAAGGGAATTTGAACTAAAATCTCCTCCCTCCTAGAAGAGTTCCCTAATCACCTTACTATAGAATAAGCAGGAGCCATTTTTTATCCCACTCATTAAGGTTTGGCTACTGTACTTCGAAGTTTGCTAGATTCAAGGGGGTAGAAAAAGACCTTTCTAGCTAGTGGTGAAGGCAGACATCTGGGAAAGAAGTATCCTGTTCCAAGGATTATTCCTGTCTTTTCATCCACTAACCATTTAATGTAAAATGCACAAATAGTCTAGGGAGCAGACTGAAACTTGGGACCTTCCCCAAACTTAGTGCTGTACCCACTAAGTTAATAGCTGGGGTGCACAAGGTCCAGAGTAAAGTGCACAAGGTCCTTATATAATATATGGAAAAAGCTGGATGCTTTAGAATGGTACTCCAAAAAATCTATGTGCTGGTTTAGAGCTAGCCAGGAAGAAATGTTAAGTATACAGTGTCACTTAAATACTCACCCCTTTCCAGAGCTGGTAGAGGCCTGGGCAGATAATTCTGTAAACTTTGTTTTCAGACCTGCAATTCTCTCCTTTAGATAGAAGGCTACAACTACTCTTTCAAAGAACTGAGAGGGCTCCCTTTTTTCTTTTTAAATTGTGTCTAGGAGAGGACATGGTGATACTCAACTTTTATGAAATATCCTTATGCTTGCAGTACTCCTCAAGAAAATGGGATACCTTATTTTGAGTCTATCTGCATTCTAGGAGGATTCAAATCTGTGGGTGCATCTACACATGTGTTTGATCCAGGACCAGTTTATTTGCAAGTAAACTCCTCATGAGTAAATACACCCAGGCAGGTGTCTACATATGCAGGGACATGAGAGCAAATTTGCTGCTCCAAGCAGCAAACTGCTCCTACTTCCTGTGGCCCTGCAATGAGCCCCTGCTGCCACCAAGGGAAGCTCAAGGCTCTGGCTGCACCTGCCAGCAGATGGCAGCCATCTTTTCAAGGCAGCCCTGCTCCCTGGCCAGCCACTTTCCTGGCTAGGGGCAGAATGCAGAGGCTGGGGCCAGCACGTGGCGGCTCTCTCACCGCAGCCTCTGGTTCCTCATGCCATGGCCACTCCAGTCCCTGCCCCTGGCAGCAATGCCCAGTACCCCAGTCTCCTACTGGCCATAGTGCTGGCCCCAGTGGGCCCCTGCCACTGAGGCCCTGGGCAAGCTGCACACCCCCAGCAGGGGCCAGGGCACCAAGTGCAAGAGGTGCTGGCTGGCTACCTCCTCCTGAACTCCCCACTATCGGCCACCTGGGCAGGCACCCATGGACCCCCCCCCACTCCAGCGCCCACCCCCAGCACCACGTTCACTGTGAACAGTTCTCAGAAAAACACTTTATTGCTCTCACCACAAACAGAACCCCACCTCCTTCCTCCCTCCCCAACAATAGAGCCCATCCCTGCTTCCTCCCTAAAACCAGAGGTCTTCCACCACCCACCTTCCTCATCATCAATTAAACACCCACTTCCTCATGTCAACTATTTACATGTGAAGTGCTGTGATTGTGTGCATGCCCACCTAGGGCAAGCTACTGTGGGGTGGGAGTATCTAGCAGGGGGAGCCCAGGGACAGGCAGCCAGCACCCCAACCTCTGGCTGTTCCCCCACAAGTTCACATGCCACAGTGAGCCTGGTGGACAGGGGATCACCTATAGGCAACGGCAGCTGCTTCTCCCCCAGTGCAAGTGGCTCCCCCTGGCAGCCAGTGGTCAGGACCAGCAGGGCTGGCACACAGTCCTGGCCCTGCTGCAGGCAGCTCACAGAGCTCAGCCAAGTGGTGAGTGTGGGCCCAAGCAAGGGGACTGGGTGGTGGGGGACCCAGGGTGGAGAACAAGGCAGGGGCTTCTGGCCTGTGGAAGCAGTGCTGGACCTCTACCCAGGCCTATGGGGGTGTCTATGGGGTCCAGTCAGTGGGCAGCATGAAGGTGACCACCAGGGCCAGGATGGTGTCCAGCACCAAGTGATCCTCCTCCATGGCCTCCACTGCCCTAGGCATGAGTTTTGCTCCCAGAGGGCCTCCACACAATCCCTCACCAGAGCCAGGAACTGCACCCTGAATTCCCAGTCTGCCTGGTTCTGTATATCCTTGTGGGCCATGTCCTTCACCCACCACACATCCTCATGAATCATGTCTTCTGCCTTCTACCTATCCTGGAAGGTGATGTCCTCCACCCACCACATCCACGCATCTCCCAACCAGTCCTCCACAGCCATCATCAGCCAGTCCAGGAGGAGGGTTCAGTCCTGGGTCCTCATCCTACAGACCTGTCACATCTGCACAGTCCCAGTCATGGGCAGTGGCAACCCTGAGGCCGCATCCCCACTGCCAACTGTGGCCTCTCACCCGCATGCCCTCAAACCCGGGTTTGTATGAACCAGCTGTTTGTATGGATCAAGGGGTGCCCAACCCACTATGTCCTCCTGCTGCTGTTGGCCATGGTGCCCTGGGCAAACCTGGGCACCTGGTACAGGCGATGGTGTGGTTGGAAAATCTGGGCTTCCCCACAAACCTCCACTGCAGCCTGGAAGGCTACCTGTGGCAGAGCTACATGTCCCTTCCCCTCAGAGCTGAGGATGATATCACCATTAATGTCAATGTATTCCTTGGTGTATGAGAGACTCATGCCCGGCTAGCTGTAGGGGCACAGGCTGCTCAATAAATTTATTCACTGTCTCCCACCTCCCTGTGTGCTGTGGGGGCCCAGAGTCCAGGGCAGTACAGCCAGGCCACATGGGGAGGGGGTCAGGGCCCAGAGCCAGGGCCAGGGGCTGGGGCCAGGGCTGGGGCAGGGAAGGCCCTCTCACCAGTGTGGGACTTACCATGTGGGTGGGGCTGCCATGCCTGACAGTTCCAGTCAGTCCCAACTGGTGGCAATGGCATGCAGCTCCTGGCAGACTCACTGGGTGGCAGGGTGCAGTGTATGGGTGCCCAGGCAGGCCCACCACCACACCCAGGGAGGAGATGGCACTGCTGGTGACCGGTGGTGATGTGGCCGGTTCTGCCTCATGGCAGGAGCTGAGGTTGTGCAGCTGTCACAGCAGGCACTGGTCCAGACTCCCTGAGTTGCTGGTGGAGGCTGGGGGTGGGGAGCAGAGCAGGACAGGCTGCTGGCACCTGGAGGGGCCCTTCTCCAATGACACATCACCACAGGTGCCAGGCCAGAGGCAGGCCACCTGTACTGCAGTACACAGCATGGATGTGGCCTGGGTCCCAGGGTATGAAGATGTCACTCAGCTGCTGCATAAAGGGTGTGGACTAGTGAGCACTCCCCAACTGATGGTTGTGGTTGGTGATTGTACCCACTGTGCCCACAAGGCCTTCACCGTTACGCAGCATTGCCTTGCTGACCAGTCATGCACATGCTTCCACATCTGGCCTGACAACCCCTTGTAGATGTGCATGTTGGAACACCTGCCCCATGCAAATTGCCACTGCACCTTTGCTTCAACCCACAGTACCACAAGGTCACCAGTCTCCTCCATGGACCAGTTGGGGCCTGGGTGGTGGTGTGTGGTATGGGTGAGGATGCCATTGGGCCTCCCACACCAGCTCTCTGGGCCTCTGCACTGCTGTCTCTGTACCTCCAGGTCTGGGAAGCTGCCTGCAGTGCCCAGTGCAGGGGCATAGTGTGGGATTAAAAGCCACACAGTGTGGAGATGCTCCACAGGACTTGCAGGCTCCAGACATTCTTCTGGGGGTTGGCTGTAGGCAGCTGGAGTTGGCCCCAGTGACCAGGAACTGCCAGTGGCTGGAAGACCTGGAAGCAACTTGCAGCAGCCTGCAGCCCTGGACAGTGTGACCCTGGCAGCTGTGCAGCACTGGCAGCAGCACCAGAGTAGAGGCAGGCTGGCTCAGTTAGCCTGTGGCCTGTGCAGGGGCAGCAGAGGCCAACAGTCACCTAGGGCTCCCTGCTCTTGTGCTCCATGGCTCAAAATCCCTGCAGGCTTTTAAAGGGCCTGTGGCTGGGGCTGCCATAAAGGTGGCCCAGGCCTGGGACAGGAGAGGGTCCAAGGCTTGGGGCCCTGGGGCTAAGCTCAGGCTGGTCCCCTAGGGGCAGGGCAGACCAAGAACAAATTTGCTCTTAGTTGGTATCTGTACATATACTACTGGCACAGTAACTACTCATGAGTAAATTTGCTACTTGCATTTGTACGTAGAAAATTTACTCAAGAGAAGCAAAGTTTACTGAGCAGTAAGTGTGTGCATGTGTAAACACACATGCTTACTGTGTAGTAAACTACGTTACTTTGCAGGAAAGTCTCTCATGTAGACATAGCCTGTATCTCTTATTACACAAGGCAATCTGTGATGCTGCTCAGTGTACAGAAAAGATTCATGGGTCATAAAACAAGTAGCCAGCAGTCTGACTCCACATTCTAGCGGTTAAGGCACGCAGCTGGGAGTGGTTTAATTCTGCTTCTGGTTCCTAATTTCAGAACGCTCCATATTTTACATTAAATATGGGCACCAATAAACAAGCACGGGGGCTGCTCTAATGTGCTGAAATTCCAGCAGCCTCCTGTGTCTTATGTATCCATGTCCCTTTGCTTAAAAGTGGCAGTGAGGATGCTTGAACTGGCAGCGGAGATGCTGATACAGGCATGATGCTTTAATTAGAGCAGTTCTCAGAGCCACTATAATTAAAACACGCACATACACCCACACGCACACCCACCCACACACACACACACCTGGAACATGTGTAAAAGTGCCCCATGATAATTGCATTTCTTTCTCTATGTTGGTCAGCTTCAAAGAAGGGGTGAATGGTGTCCCTACTGACCCAAGAGTGCCTGTGACTACAAGCAGATGTGGGTTTAAACAAATCTTATCTGGACTGGTCTACATAAGATGTTTACTGAGTTGCCTAATTAGCTCCTCAGTAAAGTCTCAGCATCTACACAAGCACTCTATTAGGCCATGGTAAATTAACTCTACCATACATTACTACTTGTAAACACAAGTACTATTTTCCAGTAGCATTATTTAGTGCACTGCAATCCACATGTAGATGCTGACAGGGCTGGCCAGGGTACAAGGGTGCTTCAATGCAGGGGCTGCCTGCTGGCTAGCCCCACACTGAAGCACTCTCTTGCCCCAACCAGCCCCTCTGCAGCATGTTGAGCTAGATTAGAGCAGCCCTGGAATGACATGTTGACCCCTAGGGCCCCCTGCCAGCCAGGGCTGCTCCAACCTAGCTCAGTATGCTGTGGTCCCAGGCACACATATAAATGCCGCACCTGGGAGCAATAAACTTTGTTGCAAACTGCACCAGAGTTTATTCTTTCACATTAATAGCACGTGTCGTTTCACCCTCTGAGGAGGATAGTAATCTAGTCTCCCACTTCCAGGGTAAGCACTCCAACCACTAAGTTACTAGATCCAACAACATCCTACTTCTCCACAGCTTTTACAGCATTTTATGAGGTATCCAATGTTGTCAGTGTTTGTTAGGCAAAAACTGAGCATACCTAGCAGACTGGATCATAGATGTGCATGGAGTAAATTTTAGCCACCCAAAGTGTATTTAAAACCACTTTGGCCATGTCCAGATGGGCACAGCTGTTCAGCATGTGGTGCCACAAACGCATCTGAGGCACCACGTATCACACATTCAGATGTTTTCCCAGCTGCAAGAGAGCGCTGCCCATGCATACGCTTCTCAGCTTTTTTTTCTGAGGGGTTTTTTGACCCCTGGATATCCGCATGGCACTCAAAAGTGGAGTCAGGCCACCTGGAGCCATGCTGCGGCTCCCAGCCAGGCTCCCTGCAGCAGAATCACTACTGCTGCAGCCCCAGGAGGCCCCCAGAACCCCAGGTAAAGTCCCCATCCCATTAATCCTCCTCCTCCCAGCTTCATGTTCCTACCACACAATCCATCTCTCACACACCTTTACCTACAGCAGGGATAGAAGCCTGTCCTGACTCACTAGCTCTATAGTGGCAACTCACAACTATAGCTCCTAGCTCTGCCCCTGCTTGCCAGCCCTCTAGCAGCAAGTCACAGCTGTGTAGGCCAGTGATAGTCAAAGAAGGTTTATAGCTTAAGGTGTGACTGCTCCAAACTTGAGCTAGCACTAACATCAATCATCATTAAAGCAGCTTAAAGTGCATGGTGTAACAAGGCCTTAATAAGTAGATTAAGATCTAGCCCCATAATTTTCAACCAGGTTACCCTGATGCCCTGGGGTGAAGTGACATCTTTTTAAAGGTGTTGCACAATATAAGATATACAAAATCCTACACAGTGGGTGTGTCTACACATGCGCTTTAATCCACAGTAGCCTGTTTTACTGTGCATTAAAGTGTCAAGTAAAAAAATGCGGTTACACTGACGCACAGTAAAATAGACTACTGCACATTAAGCATCACTTAAAAACCATGTGCATTTGTTACTGAACATTAAGGCAGCCTAATGCACATTTCTTTAGTACATCACATTGGAGGTACTAAATTTAATGTGCATTAGAAAAATTACTGTAATGCATGTGTAAACACACCCATAATTGTTAAAATAAACCCAGAGTTTATAAACAGGAGTCCATAGTGTCAAAACCTTTCTGGCCTGTTGTAGCCTTTCTGAGTTCTTGCAACAAAAGAGTTTCTCTATTGTTCTTCTGTAGTCAAGATATAAATGAAAGCTAAGAGCTGGCATTTACCAAGGGGTACCTGGAGTCTAGCAAGAGGTGCCTTGAGTCTAAAAAGCTTGAGAACCACTGATCTAGCCCTTCATGACTTTCCCAAGGCTATGTACCAGTAATCACTCAGTGACAGAGACTAAATTAAAACTGAAAGTACCTTAACTCCCAAATCTGGGTCCATTTAAACACTTCACACTGCCTTTCACTAGCCATTTGTTTCTATAGAAAGCTTACTTGTAAATCAGACCTGTTAAATTTAAGTCTATTTTATATCCAAGAAATTAAAATTACCATCTTTTCACTGGAAAAAAAAATCTGAAATACTCTCTAGATCACCAAGGCAACCCCATTTTGGTGGTATAATGCAACCTGCAAGCTCTGATGTGTCACAAACATGAGACATCATGATCAGTGTAGAACAACCATCCTTCAACCTATATTTAATAGGGAATAAATCAGCTATGTTTTTGCTTCATCTTCCTTTCACTTTCTAAAGATGTTTGAGATTCTGGGACTTCACTATACCACAACAAATGGATCCCAAGTTTCCTACCAATCTCATTCCTTCATGAAAGTATTTTGCTGTTCTCTGCTGTGCTTTGAATTTTGCAGGAGGACAGGAATTTTAAGGAAAGCCCTGTTGAAGAAAAGCTTTGAAAAGCACTACCCCTTTGTGAAACACAGAGGGGTGCAGTAATTGCTAAGCCCGTATCCAGCAGCAGGGTCAGACCAGGCCAGATTTCAGGAAGTTATTTCTTTCATTCTTTATTTATTTTCATTTTGGGGCCATTGATAGAACAGAAAATTACAGAGCTGATCATATTAACTGACTTATCTGCTGTAATGGGTTATTCAGTGTTTCTCTGGTAGATACTATTCTCCTTTCTCATGCTCCCTTGGAATATGATGGTAAAAGCTCCAATTGAATTCACTGGAAGGATTGAGCCCACTCTGAAGCACCGTTTTCAAAAAAAAGGAGCTGTCCAGCAATGATGTAACAAGCAGAGTTGGCACCCATGGCAAACCCTGCAGAGGAAGAATGGTGCATGGGTTCCAAGAGCAGGGGGAGAATGCGTGATTCCAAGAGCGGGGTAAGCAGGGGTGTATCACTCAGAGGGTGAGGTTGGGGAGGGGTGCAGCAGTCTTACCTATGCTGGAAAACTAAACTATACCCAGCTGAGCTGCTGCTGCCATGTGCTGTGCTTGCCCCAGCTATTGCTCTTAAAGTGGCAGCAGCAGCAAATGGGGACTGGTTAGGAGTTCCTACCATGTGTATGCTGCTGGACCGTAGATACTGCAGAGGTGAGGGGAAGTTCTGGCACCTCTCCTAACTTGGTGCCTGGGGCAGGTGCCCCTCTCTCTCACCTGTAGTTACACTATGCTATCCAGTCAAAATAGTATTTCACATGTATTAAACAGTATCATCCAAAACCAGCATTCAGCATAGAATAGAGGAGTTGCCTAATACATATTCTCTCCCCAGTAGTCCCAATCTAATCAAATCAGAAATTAAGCAGATCTGAAGAATGTGATAGTGTGACAGAATCGCACAAAAATATAGCTGGAAGGGATCTCAGGAGGTCATCTAGTCCAGGCCCCTGCTCAAGGCAAAATCATCCCTGTCTAAACTCTCTCACACAAGTGTTTGTCTGACCTGCTCTTAAAATCTTGCAAGGATGGAGATTCCACAACCACTCTAGGTAATGTTGGTCTATGCTTAACTACCCTCGTAGTTAGAAAGTTCTGCCTAATCTCCAGCCTCAATTACCCTTGTTGCAACTTAAGACCATTACTTCCAATTTGCCCCCTCTCCTTGGCCACAATGAATAATCTATCACCGTCTTCTGTGTAACCACTTTTGTGTATTTGGAGACTGCTATCAAATCCCCTTGGTATTTTATTCTCCACCCTAAATAATTACATATTTTTCCTAACTTTCCTTATAAGTCATGTTCCTTATAAGTCATGTTTTTGTTGATCTCCCCTGAATCATTACAATTTGTCTATGTCTTTCTTGAACTGCAGTGCCCAAAACTGAACATTACTCCAAGTGAGGCCTCACCAGTGCTGAATACAGCATAAATTTGCTTCCCTTGACTTGCAGGTGACAATCCTGTTAAAATAACCCAGTATGTTCTTGGCTTGTTTTGCAACACGTGCATACTGTTGACTCTTATTTATCTTGCAGTACACTGTAACCCCATGTCCATTTCTGCAGTACTGCAGCCTAGACAGTCATTCTGAAATTTGAATTTGTGCATTTGATTGTTCCATCCTAAGTGAAGTACTTTATGTTCAAGAAAGAGAAGCTAAGATGAAAAAAATACAAAAAGAGAAAAATAAGTTATATATTTATTTTCTAGTAACCATGCTATAATATGTGCCTTGGTTTCTTCTGATTTTCTGGCCCTTCACCTACCTTCAAGCATCTGGAGACACCAAATTAAAGGGACATCTGTGTCAAAGGAGGCCCTTTTAAAATTATTTGAATAGTTTTAGCTATTATATCTATTGGTAGTTGTACAGCCATAGGCAACACGTAGGAGGGGCATGGTGGGGGGGCATGCGCCCACCCTGACAGGGTCACCCCTGCGGATACTCGCCAGCTCTAGCCCTTCTGCCAACACCACTAGTGGCATCTGCGGGAGCTCACCAGCTCCGCCCCCACCACCGAAGCCGCTGGCAGCTTCTGCAGATGCCCTCTCCCCAGACTCAGGAGGCACCAGTCGCCCATGTGTACAGCCTTTTTTTTGCTATAGTTTCTCTTTGTTGCTGTATAAAAGATGCAGACAAACAGAAGAAACTAACTTACTGCCTAATCATTATACAGGGGAATAGTGACTATAACATGCTGTCAGCTACACGTAATAGAGGTATTGAAACAATACAAAAAGAGTATTTGTCTCTAATCTCTTAGGGCCTTGTTACATAGTAATTTTAGGCAGCTTCTGAAACTCTTAACCCCTGGATTGGTTGCACATCAATACCTTTTAAATGGCTTAAAGCACTCATTATTTGTCATAATTTATGCCACTCCAGGGCAGGATTATTTTATAATCCACCTAATGTTGCTCCTGTTCCATTAAATTATGGCCACTCCAGACAACTATTCTGCCCAAGTTGAAGTTCTCCAGTATCCCAGAATGAACTGGCCTCTCCTGAATCAGGGCAAGCAGGAATACCAGGGCACAGTAGGGGTGGGCATGGCACCTCTGCCCCACTGCTCCCACCAGGCACAGCCAGCACCACAGCCCTGGAGTATCCAGCAGTCATGATGCCTTCTGGACTGGCTTGCTGCTCTGAATCTCTGGGCCTGACTCAGGCTATGGTGCCTGTGGGGGGTCATCAGGCTTCCTATTGAACCACAGTTAAACCTGTGCTCAGCCCTGCACTCCACTACAACATATCTCCCACCTAGTACCTGTGTCCCTAGGAGCTGGACAGACCCTGGGCAGCTCTGGGCAGTTGGAGCAAGGCTGAG
Organism: Crocodylus siamensis; assembly: GCF_052110815.1. Taxonomy (NCBI): domain Eukaryota; kingdom Metazoa; phylum Chordata; order Crocodylia; family Crocodylidae; genus Crocodylus; species Crocodylus siamensis. The sequence goes on along the minus strand of NC_143396.1, from coordinate 237,548,035 downwards.
CTTGGTGGTTGCAGTGTGGTAGCCCAAACCTGGTTCCCACTGACCCCATGCTCCACCAGGCTGTGCAAGGCCCATCTGCCAGCTCCCCCTGCTTGGTTCACCCAGCAGTAGCCATGGTTGGCAGGTGCCTGAGGCCCCTGAACCCCCTGTAGCAGCCAGGCAACCCCAAGCATGGAGTGTGGGGCTCAGTACAGCCCACCCAGCCTGGAGCAGCACAAAGCAGCCAGGGAAGCTGTGCCACTCACAGTCATCTCCCAAGCTCACTGGAGGTGGGAAGTCCCATTCCTGCAGCTTGCCCACACACACCCCCTCACACACACACACACCCCAGCATGTTCCTGGACCACTGAGCCCAAGCAGAGCTGATGTGCTGACTCTGCTCAGCAGCCAGGGGGAGGGGGGTACAGGTTTGGGACTTCCTACCCTGCCAGGCTTGGGAGGTGGTTATGAGTAGAATATCCTCCCTGCCTGCTCTGTGCAGCCCCAGCCCAGATGAGCAGTGCCAAGCCTGGTGCTCTGTGCCAGAAGCCACCTGGCTTCTACAGGGGGTTCAGGGGCTTCAGGCACCTTCCAACCATGGCTGCTGCCAGGTGAGCCAGGGAGGGGCAGCCAGCAGCCAGACCTTGCACAGCCTGGTGGAGCATGGGGTCAGTGGGAACCAGCCTCAGGTTGCTGTGCTGCAGCCACTGAGTTCTGCCATGCTCCACCAGCCCCATCATAGTGTGTGTCCAGGTCCTGGCGGCCCCTGCATTGCCACCAGCTGGGCTGCCAGCTGGCTAGGTGCTGCCTGAGCTCCAAGGGGCCCAGTCCTTTTTGGACCTCAGGCAGCACCCAGCCAGCTAGCAGCCTGGGCAGGGGTGGCACAGGAAAAGAAAAGGATCAGGATCCTTGGAGCTCAAGCAGCCAGCCAGTCCTCCCCCTAGCTCCTAGTTCTGCCCCTGCTCTCCAGGCTTCTAATGGCAAGTCACAGCTCTGCAGGCAAAGGACAGTCAAGAGATTTTTTTTTTGCCTTAAAGTGTGACTGCTCCACTAAGCTGAACAACACCAAGCTGATTAACATTTATTCGGCTTACAGCATAAGGTGCAAGAGCAACAGTGTCTCGTGTAGACATGCCCCTTGGGTGTGAAATTGATCTGTAACTTCCTTTACATTCCTCTTGATTTATGTTAGTATGAGTGAGACAACAGTACAATTGCATGTGGAACAGTGAGTCCTCGGTCCCATGAGAAAGTTTAAATAAAACTTTGCATTTAAAGTATACCAGTCTCTTTTACCTGAGCTTCTTAAACACTTACCAACAAGCCTTCTGAGATCCAAGTCAGATATATATCAATATAACCAATGATCTCCTTCAGAATAAGTCTTATCTTCTGCCCAAGGGTTTTATGTTGTTATGTTAAAGACTGAGTGGCTTAGAAGCACTTGAGAGAAAGCCAAAGAAGAGTTTTTTGGGCAGAGCACTAGCTGCAAATTGAACACAGAAGTTTTGAACTGTGAACAAGGAAATTGTCTTCTGTCTCTTCCTCCTGTGCTCTGAAAAATAGGACTTTGTGCTCATTGTATAGCTCATTGCATCATCAATTTCTGAGTAGAAGAAACAACCCACAAGGCCCTACAAATTTATCAAGTGGACAAGTCAACAAAAGCAGCAGTAATATTAACCAATGGTATGTTAAGATAAGTGTGTACCAATGGTGCTCAACCTTTTGGTCCTGGAGATTTTCAGTGGCTTGGATCAAATCCTGCACGCCAGGCTCAGGCCCTAGGGGCCTGGCACACCCTCTCCTGCCCCCATGAGCCAGGATTGGATCCTGGAGGCCTGGCACCACCACCTGCCAGTCCCCCTGCACGAGGATTGGTTCCTGGAGTCTAGGGTCTCTCCACCAGATTGTGGACCAGATTTGACCCTCCGACTGATGATTGAGCACCCTTGGTCTATACTCCTGTTATTTATATTACATTTATTTGTATCAGGTTTCAACAGCTGTTCAACAGCTACCAGCTATCAGGAAAACTGTTCAACAGCTATCAGGTACTAAAAAGCAACACATAGTAGTAAGGTACCCAAAACATCAGTGGTAGGGTTGGACATAAATGGAAAAAAATATATAGTTAGACCTGACACAAGCTGGTGCAACTTAACCACTTTCATCAGCATTGCATCAGTTTCCATCATATATTAATTTGACCACCAAAGCCTACTTTTACTTCAGAGTGTACAAGATCATAAAATCATAGAAAGTTAGGGTTGGAAGAGACCTCAGGAAGTCATTTAGTCTAACCCCTCCTCAAAGCAGGACCATCTCCAACTAGATCATCCCAGCCAAAGCTTTGTCTAGCCAGGTCTTGAAAACCTCTGAAGATGGAGCTTCTGCCACCTCTCTGGATAACCTGTTCCAGTGTTTTACTACCCTCCTAGTGAGAAAATTCTTCCCTATATCTAACCTAAACTTACCTTGCTGCAACTTGAGAACATTGCTCCTTGTTCTGTCATCTGCCACCACTGAGAACAATCTAACTCCATCCTCTTTCAAACCCCGCTTCAAGTAGTTGAAGGCTACTAATAAGTTCCCTCTCAGTCACCTCTTCTCTAGACTAAATAAGCCCCATTCCCTCAGTCTTTCCTCCAGGCCCCTCACCACTTTTGTTGCCCTCCACTGGACTCTCTCCAATTTGTCCACATCCTTTCTGTAGTGGGGGGCCCAAAACAGGACATAGTCCTCCAGGTGTGGCCTCACCACTGCTGAATAGAGGGGAATAATCACTTCCCTTGACCTGCTGGCAACACACCTACCAATGCAGCCCAGTATGCCATTAGCCTTCTTGGCAACAAAGGCACACTGCTGGCTCATATTCAGCTTCTTGTCCACTGCAAACCCCAGGTCCTTTCCTGCAGAGCTGCTGCCCAGCCAGTCAGTCCCCAGCCTGTACTGCTGCATGGGATTGTTCCGTCCTAAGTGCAGGACTTTGCACTTGTCCTTACTGAACCTCATGAGATTCCTTGTGGTCCAATCCTCCAATTTGTCTAAGTCACTCTGACTCCTAGCCCTACTCTCCAGCATATCTACTACTCTCCCCACTTGTCAGCTGCAAACTTGCTGAGGGTGCAATGCATTCCATCTTCCAAGTCATTGATGAAGACATTGAACAAAACCAGCCCCAGGACCAACCCCTGGGACACTCCACTTGATACCGGCTGCCAACTAGACATTGAGCCATTGATTACTACCCCCTGAGCACAATGCTCCAGCCAGTTTTCTGTGCACCTTACAATCCATTCATCCAGCCCGTACTTCCTTAGCTTGCCTGCAAGAATGTTGTGGGAGACTGTATCAAAAGCCTTTCTAAAGTCAAGGTACACCACATCCACTGGTCTCCCTGCATCCACAGAGCCAGTCATCTCATCATAGAAGGCAAGCCTCTCCCCCTCAGTCTGGCTTCCCAGGGGAATCCACTATTGGCCATTACTCTTGAGCCCAGATACAGTCTTCTAAATTAAAGAATAGAAAAGAAATACATTAACAGAAAATGAAGGTCTTTTAATGAGTAATGAATCTGGAGGCATCTAGACCAATAAGCTAAGTAATCCTTGCTCTATCACTCTGGACAAAGGGTCACTGGCAATTATTTTAATCCTTATTAGCAGTACTGTAGCTTCTTCAGGTTCTAATAGGGGATCAATGCTCCAACATCCTAAATAATGTACATATGCATAATGAAAAGAAAACCCACACCCCAAATTAACTTGCTGTATTTCTATTGCATGCTAGTGACTTGAAAGTGATTTTTCCCTTGCCTCAAATCCTCCCATTCCTAATCATTTTGTATATTAAATGATTCAACAATCAGATTCACAACAGCCATACCTTGTGTCTGTTATTTCAGTGAAGTCCTGTACAGGTAAAATGTTCAAATTAAAAGATCACAGTCTATGTGAGCATTGCTATTAGGCTGTGTGTGGTGCACAGCATTATACCACTTGCTATATTTAGGGTGAACTGGAAAAGTAACCAGCTGAGACAGAAAATCCTTGACAACCTAAAGAAATATTTTATTTATTATTTTCATACTGCTCTCTGATGTCCTCTAAAACATTGCAAGTTTTGGTTGTTTTCTCCTTTGTCTTAACTGTAGTGTTAGAAGCGTTTGCTCGAGGCAGGACTCAGTCCCGGTCCTGCCTGTAATGTTCAGGTAAATATTTTGAGAACTGAACATCAAATCCTGTTTTTTTTCCAGATAATTGGTATGTCAGGTTAACTGTTCCTTGATTACTTGTCTGTAGTTTGAGCATTCCTGTAGGTAATGGGTATTGAAAATATGCCTGATCTCTAATTAGAGTAGGCCACATCCCTGCTGGGTCACTCTTGGGAGGTGAGGGTGGAGAAGGTTTTGGGTTCTCTAACGCAAACAACCAACCAACCAACCAAATAAACACTACTGTTTGAGAGAAGCTTGGTAGAGTAATCCAAGCACAGAGCTAAGGGGCAGGACTCATACTTCTAATTTTGCCTCTCTTGAACTGCTGTTTCTACAGCTGTGGGAAAGACATTTGACATCTATATCACGATTCCCCCACAATGTGAGATGATAATACGTATCTCACAGGTGCGCTATGAAAATCAATTAGTTAATGTTCATAAAGGGCTTTGAAGATGAAAAGCACTAGGTATTATAGTGGATCATAACAAGCCTCAATCAGTAGTGGTACACTTCCTAGTGCATTATGATAGAGATCACTGTATTATGCACATACAGGTATGGTTTATTATACTTCAGATGACACAGCCACTTGAAATCTATTCATTTAAAAAAGGTTATTGTATTAGAAATTTCAAGATACTCAAACCTGTCCCAGAGTCCCTTCCTCCCCCTTGAAAATCCCCTTGCCAGTTTTTGTGGTTTTTTCTGTCACATTTTCTGATTTTTAAATGTTTCTCCTTCTCCCATTGTGATATATGAAAGACTCCTACAAATGACAGGGAAAAATGACTGTGCTGAGAAAGCAGTGAAACTCACTACATACCAATTGCTGTTAAAAGTCAGTATAAATTAAAGGGAAATACAGAAAAAAATAACTGTTTTCTCATCTTCCAGTTATGATATTCTTGGATGTTACCTTTAGTGATATGAGGTACAACTGGTCCAGACAAAAGTGTATGTTTTTTAGCTGATGCTCTTTCTTTAACTGGATAAGCACTTTAATTCTGTGCAGTTCTGTGTTGAAAGACTACTGCAAATGAACTGAATTGATAGAGCTTAATAATGTTTCTGTAAAGGGCATTAAGAATAAGGTAATTAACCTCCTCTCTCCTTTTGTATTCAGTCTATTTGGTCCTGTTTTATATGTTTCAGTTTTTTCTATGGGGGAATGGTAATTATGAAGTAGCAGAACACATTACCAATTCTACTGTATGTACATGAATCACTAAGTAGCCCCATAGTTGATGGCGTCTGAATTTGACAGCTTGATCCACCTCCTTGCATCTGGTGCAGCTTCTATATCCAAGTCAGGGAGGCAGGAGTGACTTAACAGGAAGAATAACAGGAAAAGAATAATGCAAAAGAAAGCATATGCATATATGTGTATTATGAACAGGCAACCCAGGAAAAGGGTAAAGTGACCCTTCCAACACATTATTTTGTCATGAAGCATCCCCTCATATGGTGGACACATCCTATGTTGTACATTTTGGACAGTGCTGTAGCAACTAAGTTGGCGCCAGGGGCAACACTCCCCCTCCCACCCCACCATCCTTAATATAGCACTGATTTTGGAAATCTGTGAACCAAACCAAAAAGCCGTGAACCTAAATTTGATGTGTGAATCGTATTTCAAGCAAGATGAGGCAAGTAGCTGGAACAATTTCCAAAAAATTGGTAGCATTAATAACAGAGGTTTCTCATTATACTTTTGAATAAGTTACCGGTTTGTGGCTGGAATATAAAATGGCACGGGGAAGGAGATAGGTATGGATTACTTACTCCACATTTCACTATCTGAAAGTTTGTTGTTGATACAGAATGGATGCCACATTCTACCACAGAAATAACTACATTTCAATAATAGGCACAAACATTGCAACTTACCCATCTTTGTCCCTCTGGATCAGGAATGTTCTATAAATGTGGATTATGATTAATGAAGCATTTCTCTAAAAAATATTCAGAACCAAGTGCTGTTTGGATCACTTGAGGTCTGAATGACAAACCAGCCAGAATAAAGGGAACACCAACTAGAAAAAACAGAGGGAAACAACACACAGGTAGTGTATATCTTTCTTCAGGAGAAGCTGTAGCATGTTTCTCCAGAGAATGACTTGCTAGGTTTACTTGGTAATTTTTTTTTGGTACAGATCCATAAGTCACCAATTTGCTTAAGCAAGTGGCCTCATATTAATTATAAAAAAGTTTCATTTTCTGGGGCAAGCTCTGTAAGGAAGGGAGCCAACAGGCTTTCTGGCTAGCAAGTATATTATTTTGTGGAAGACTTTATTCATTTTTTTAACTTCTAGAATGAAGAAAGCCATTCTTGATATACAATTGGACTTAGGGAGGCTGTAATCAAGCCCAGTTGTAAGAGACAAGTCCTAAAATGAAAACGCGTGATAATTACTAGTGTGAAGAGGTAAAAAATATACAGGAAAGCTCTTTACACTGAGTTTCATGATTTGCTATTTCTTATGTAATCGGTTTACTATAACTGAAGTGAGAACACTAAGTCCCTTGCAAAACAGAGGTAAATTTGGGTCTTAAATATAGGATGTCCCTCATAATAAGCTGTGGGTTTGGGTATGCCAGGCATGTGTGTGGCTGCATTTGAAATAAGTTCTGTGGCTAAATTTTACAGGAAGGCAGCATACAGGAGTTACTTTTCATATTACATGCAAAGCACAGACTGTCAAGAACATTTGACTCATTACCCGCTTTGTATTTTGAGAAGGTTTTTATTGCGTTTGGTCTTTATTCCTGGTGTCCTCTCATAACAGGCCTCTAGTCCCCAACTAAATAGGTAACCAGTGCTAGGAGAAGGGAAAACTATGTACAACTTAACCTCATATTCACCCAGCCAAGACTGAACTATGTGAAAAAGATGGGCTGGGGCCTAATGTGTTCCCTTCACCAAACTCCATCACATGCACATTTCCTCAAAAGAGTGAAGATAATGGGTATTTTTGCCCCTATTGGGTGCAATCCTGCAAGATGCTAAGGATTTCTGGTGCGATGCTCAACACCATTAGTGAGAGCTGGGGGGGCCCTACACCTCATCTTACTGTGTTGGGGCTTTTCTTCAGTATACCAGCTGGTTTTCTTTAGCAATGTTTTACTATGCTGAGCTGAGTCATCTGTCTACCCGAGATGGAGAAGAAGTTCCATGTTATTCCTGAAAGAATACGGTCAATGAATCTTTGAAGCAAATAAACATTCTTGCGGGACCCATCTGCACCAGAATGCTTTCCTAAACAGTGCTATCATGGGCCTCTTAAGCGAATTCTACATTAATGTCTACCTGCTAGAAAAGCACTTGGGGCCTTGAGGTACATGGACTGAAACTCAGCACAGAATTCGGGCACTTCGCTTTCATAGTTACTAAATTTTATTTGGTTCAGTTAAATCCTACTCAAGGGTTTCTGAGCGCCATACATTTCCAAAGCATTAAAGCTATCTGTGGCCAGTCCTAATGTCATATTACATTTAGAAATAAGTCCAAGCAAGATGGCTTCAAAAGGTACTGCCAGACCAGTGGTTGCAAGGATCCTTGGGTCAAGAGGACAACAGAACTTATAATGTGCCCAGTGTTGCACAGCATGGGGAACAACTGCTTTGTGTAGCTGGAGTTCAGTGGGATAAAATGCATGTATCTCCAAATAAAACTCTCTCAAAACAATCAAGTATTACTACATGTTCATAACACATGGAGAGAGGCTTACATTAAATAGTATTAAAAGCAGATCCACAGGTGTTTGTCCTGTGGAATAAGCAAGAACTCTGACATTCCCACAGTGACAGTCTACTATTTGTTTTTGGGGGGCCAGCTTGCTCCCTCTATTTTTCCTCTCTTCCCCTCTTGTTGACTTTTAGAGTGCTTCAACCATCTATATTATGGTATTTGACAGCTGGAATATGAACCTGGTACACTCCTATTTGTGACAATGTCTTCTTTACTCTTCACACTCCTTTTTGATTGTTGAAATGACACATTTGTTCAAAAAAATCTTGTTTACAGACTTTCCCTTTTTCCTGAGGACATCACCCCTCCTGCAGTGCTATGCATGCACTGACTGTTCTGGCCTCAAAACCCTTCCTTTTACATTTTCAGAAATACAGCAGCACAGGAGAGGTTGATACAATTTATGATTTTTTGGACACCCATTTGTATCTTTCATATGTTTTGCAGCCTCTCTTCTGCATCTATTATATTCCATTAGCCCTAAATCTCTACCCTTTCTTTCTAAAGGAGGCTGAAGTTTGATCAATCTCATGCACACCTCCCCTTATATTCAATGGACTGCCATCATGATGTTTTAGATGGCCTTACCTTTTCAGTTTATCATAATTTTACATTCCTTGATGCTGGTGTTAGGAAGGGTAAGTGAATTACATTTCTTCCTCTTTACTCACAGTACACATTGTTTCTTCATACATAGAGGTTGCTTCTTGTACTCAAGGCAGTACACTTCTTATGGGTGGTAGCTCATTAGACACTGATACATTCATTTATGATCCCATCCTAAACCCTTTTTGACATATGAGCATGCCTTTCCCAGAATGCTACATGTTCTCTCTGAGGCATGACACAGTGTTAGTCATTGTTATAAATTCACACTAAAAATATTCAATGCTGCAATCAACTACCTCACTGGCTAATAGAACCCAGCTTAGTAACTGCGTAGGGAATGACTAATTCATAATGCAAACATTCTCCAAAATGCCTCAGTTTAGTCAGCTTAGTTGGGACATTTTCTGCACGGGCTGCATGATTAATGTACTTGTCTTGAACATTAGGTTTGTATTGACAATAGTAGTAAGGAACACTTAACTTGCAATATTGTTACAAATTAGCTTGTCAAAGAAGATGTTGTCTTCACTTTTTTCCTGGCTCCTGAGCCTTTCTTACTGTGGAAGTGAGATGAGTGCTTGAAGTGTGTGATACCCTAGGGCAATGGAGACCCCTCTCAAAACATAAAAAAAATTATTTGGGCCATCAACAAGTAAATCAGTTGCTGACCCAAACCAAAGCCATGATCATGTCAGATGGGCTTTTGGTTGTAGCTATGTTGGTCTAAGGACAGCCTCTTATCTACCTTGAATTATTACTACTGTATACAGGTTTCCTTCGCTTTATGCTGTACATGCGTTGCTGGAAAACGGCGCATAACTCGAAGTTGCACAAAGGAAACCCACTTTACATTGTAACAAATAGAGATAAGTTCCAAGACTTTGACTGTGCTGACCCCCAGACCCATTTGTACCATTTTCACGAGACAATTTTGATACTCACCAACAGCAGACAGTACACACAAGCACGGGACACTATCATAATGGGGATGGCAACATGTTGCAGACAACAAGCAAGGAGCACAGATCCACACAGAAAACTATATTTTGGTGTGCATCATTCCCACAATGCACCACACAAAGCAGCTGACTGCAGGCTTCCACCCCACCGATCACATAACAATGAATTTACCTCGCATATAACAAATTTTTGGTATACAAGGAGTCATTGCATAAGAGTAAATTTGCACACACAGAACCTGCATAAAGCAAGGGAAACATGTAATTTCCCTTACTCACCTTTGGCTCCCACCCACTTTTTCTCCCCTCCCTTCCCTGGTCTAACTTTTGTTTTCCTAATTTCTACTTATTTACATTTTCACTGACATCCTGTCACACTTTTAACTTCTCCCATTCCTTGGAGTCTCAGAACAGCAGAGACTCCCTATGCCTGAAAAAGGGCTGATTGCACCTGAAAAGACTTGCTAAGAACTTTTTTCCAACTACTCAGTTAGTATAATAAAAGATACCACATCTGCTCAAAGAACCTTCCTGCCTATGATCATGTCAGTGCACTCCTATAAAACTAATGATGATTTTAAAAGGGCTAGGAGGTCTTTTTTGTCATACCACTTGGGACTTCTAAGACGACTGTAGTGATAATTTAACCCTAAGCATACCGGCTAATAGGGCTATGCAAAATTTCACTGAGTGTTTCGTTTCTAAGCTGTTTTGACGTGTTTCAAACTTGAAACAGCAAAATTGAAACAAAACAAAAAGCTTCAAAACAGCTTTGAAACGAAATGAGGGCATCTGAAACACTCCAGAAGTCTTGAAAAGTTCCGTGTTTTGAAGCAGCCCCGTCGCAGGAGGCAGGAGAGAGACAGGGCTGCACTCTGAGCAGCTTTGCAGTCCCATGAAGCTCAGCCTGATGGTGGGAGGTGGAACGCAGCCTTGGCTTTCCCTGCCTCTCACCGCTGGGCTGTGCTCCAAGCAGCTCCACAGCCCCATGGAGCTCAGCCCGGCAGCAGGAGGCAGAGCACAGCCCTGGCTCTGCCCACCTTCCGCTGCCAAGCTGCACCCCGAGTGGCTCCGCAGCCCCATGGGGTGCAGCCTGGTGGCAGGAAGTGAGCGGAGCCAGGGCTGTGCTCTGTCTTCTGCTGCCGGGCTGAGCACCATGAAGCCTAGCGCTGATCCCAAGTGGCAACGGCAACCTCCTGTCATCTAGCACAGATCTGAAGGCCTGTACCCCAAGGAGGAGTCCAGCACAGCCCTGCAGCCCTCCCTCAAAGTCTTGAAAGCAAAACTCATCACACTTACCAACAGCAGCAGCCTCCTGTAATCTGGTGCAGATCCAGGGGCCCACATCCCTGGGAGGGCTGCAGGGCTGTGCTGGACTCCTCCTAGGGTGCAGGCCCCTGGATCTGCACCCAGATGACAGGAAGCTGCTGCTGCTGCCTGGGGTCAGCAGCAGCATCTGTCTTCCCCAGCGCTGAGTGCGAGCTGCACTCAGCACCTGTCCCAGACAGCAGCAGCAGCTTTCTATCATGCAGCACAGATCCAGGGGCCCACACCCCTGGGAGGAGTCTGGCTCAGCCCCACAGCCCTCCCGGGGGTGCAGGCCCCTGGATCTCTGCCAGATGGCAGGAGGCTGCCGCTGCTGGCAAGTGTCATGAGTTTTTCTTTCAAGACTTTGAGGTGCAGTTCCCAAGAAACCTCTGCACCTATCTGCCTGAAACTTGGCAGGCTTCATGCCCTCAGAAGAGGCTACTACCCCTGCTATTTTCATCCAAAACTGGCAACAAGTGACAAAGATTTAGGCATTTTCCTGATTCCCCATTATAGCCTATGGATGAAACATTGAAACGCATCAAAACTGTGAAACATAGATTCATAGATTGTAGAGTCAGAAGGGACCACAAAGCATCATCGTGTCCAGCCCCCTGCCCCTGGTAGGAAAGAGGGCTGTCGTCAGATGACCCCAGCCAGGTGACTCTCAAGCCTCCTCTTGAAGACCTCCAAGTTGCATGATAGTACCACCTCTCTTGGAAGCCCATTCCAGACTCTGGCCACCCTTTCTGTAAAAAAATTCTTCCTACTGTCTAACCTGAATCTATTCTCCATTAGTTTGCACCCATTATTCCTACTTACTCTTAGGGGTGCTATGGTAAATAGTGCATCTCCAATTCCTTGTTGTCCTCCCTTGATAAACATATAGGCAGCTACAAGGTCTCTCCTCAGCCATGTCTTGTGAAGTTTGGAGAGATCCAGATCCCCCAACCTCCCCTCATAGGGGCTTTCATGGAGGTCACTAATCACCCTATTTCGTTCTGCCCATTGATCCAACCTGTCCAGATTGGCCTGTATCTGCTCCCTGCCCTCTGGTGTGTTAACTTTGCCCCATAACTTGGTATCATCTGCAAACTTAGAGAGGGTGATCTCCACACCCTCATCCAAATCACTGATGAAGATATTAAATAACACCGGTCCAAAGACCAAACCCTGTGGGATCCCACTACCCACATCCTTCCAGGCAGAAAATGACTTGTCCACCACGACTGTCTGGGCGCAGTCCGTATGCCAGTTGGCCGCCCACCTGACTGTGTAAGTGTCTACACCACAGCCTGCTAACTTCCCTATGAGAATAGGATGTGAAACTGTGTCAAAGGCCTTCTTAAAGTCCAGGCAGATGACATCAGCCTCATCTCCTGTGTCAAGGCAGTGTGTAACTGGGTCATAAAAGGCTATAAGGTTTGTCAGGCAGGATCTACCTGTGACAAACCTGTCCTGGTTTCCATTCAGCATCGTTTCCCCTGCTGGGCCTTCACAAATGTGCTCTTTGATGATTTTTTTCCAGAATTTTCCCAAGGATAGAGGTCAGACTGACTGGCCTAAAGTTACCCAGCTCATCCCTTCTTCCCTTCTTAAAATGGGCACCACATTGGCCTTTTCCAATCCTCAGGGACCTTGCTGGAGCACCATGAGTGCTCAAACAGCTGTGCCAGAGGCTTAGCTATGACACTGGCCAATTCCTTCAGCACCCATGGATGGAAGTCATGTGGGCTGGCTACCCCAGATGACCCAGTACCCATTCAACCCCTCCAAGTGCTCCTTAACTAAGTCAGCACTAACCTTTGGCAGTCTGGTGCCTTTTGGACATCTGTCTATATTCAAGGTGGGGGAAGTGTCTTAGTCAGTACTTAGGAATACTGAAGCAAAGAACTCATTGAAGAGCTCCACCTTTTTCCTTGCATCAACCACCAACTATTCTGATTGGTCCTGCAGGGGCCCTTTGTTACTCTGTGCCTTTCTTTTGCTTGCTATGTATCTGTAGAAGGACTTTTTATTGTCCTTGATTGTTGGAGCCAACCTAAGCTCCAGCCCTACCTTGGCCTGCCTAACTGATTCCCTGCAATCGGGCACCAGGGAGGTGCATTCCTCCTTGGTGGCTGCCCCCTGCTTCCATGCCTATATATCTCTTTCTTTGCTCCCAGTCTTTTCTGGAGTTCCCTGTTCAGCCAAGGGGGCTTTTTTATCCCCTTACCCCCTTTCCTGCATAAGGGGATAGACTCCTTTTGTGCCCCAAGGATCACTCCCTTGAGAAACTTCCAACCCTCCTGGACCCCCATTTGCTCAATGCTCTTGAGTTCAGCCACCTCACTAACTAGCCTTCTAAGTTTACTAAACTTGGCCCTTCTGAAATGACCTCACTGGATATTTTTCCCACCCTTTGCTGGATAGTAAACTCTACCAAGTGATGGTCAGTATCTCCCAGGTTACTGTGTACTTGCAGGTTTCCCATGAGATCATCCCCTGTTGCTAAGATGAGGTCTAGCAAAGCGCTACCCTTGGTGGGACTGGACACCACCTGGGTTAGGTGGAGTTCCTGCATGCAGTATAATAACCTATATGATCAATTTGTTTGGGCCATCCTCCCAGCAGATGTCCGGGTAATTTAGATCCCCCATGACCGCTGCCCCTCTCACCTGAATGGCCTCTGAGAACTGCCTGGAAAATACCTTGTCTAGCTCATCATCCTGATGGATAGGTCTGTAGTAGACCCCACTATGAAGTCCTTTTCCCCTGGCCCCTCCGGATGCTGACACACAATGCCTCGATATTTCCCTCCTCTACACCCTCCTTGATGATGGAAGATGTGTACTGCTCCCTAAGATATAGAGCTACACCCCCACCTTTTTTCCCCACTCTGTCTCACTTATACAAGCTGTACCCCTCAATGCCTACTGCCCAGTTGTGTGTAGAATCCCACCATGTTTCAGTTAAGCTGACTAGGTCATACTGTGTGCTAGCAAGTAAGAGTATGAGCTCCTCCTGCTTATTCCCCATACTTCTGGCATTTGTGTAAAGACATTTTAGCCCTGCAATGGAAGCTCTGGGTGCCTCTTTGCCTTGATGGTTAGTGTGCCCCTTAGTGCTTACCTGGTTTGGTCCGGTGCCTTGTATGTGGCTCACGAACCCTGGGTTCTCGTCAACCATTGGTACGCCATCCCCCATCAAACCTAGTTTCAAGCTCTTCAGAGGAGATCAGCCAACCTGTGGGAGATGCTTACCTCTAGGAGAGAGATGAAGATCGTGCCTTCCCAGGAAGCCTCCTCCCTGGAAGTACTGATCATGGTTGTAGAATCTGAAGTCCTCCTGAAGACACCATCTCTGGAGCCACCAGTTGACTACCCTGATGCAGACATCCTGGCGCCTCTAGCTGCCAGTGTGATGTCAGAGTCCAGTTCAAGATAAATTTAATCAATACAGATAAAAAAAAAACCCTGAACATTAAATTCAGAACTCAAAGATCAAATAGACATGTTAAACTCTGGTGTGTTATGTACTTATTCAAACCATACAGTTAAAATAGTCCTTTCTCCTATTAGAAACCTATATATTCTAGGATTTCATTACACATTTTCATAATGCAAATGCAGCAGATGAATTTTTGGAAATAAATGGATACAAATCCTTCCTGCATGTCAGCATTTCAAGTAGAACTCTTCTAGGAGTAAAATCCAAGGTTTGAACTAAATGGGTTACATGGGTCACTAAACCATAAAATAGTATTCAGCTGCAGGATATATAATCAGTTGTAGCATCAGCCTCAAATGCTTTTAAATAACAATAAACTCCAGAGAGAGCTATCCAAAGTTTCCTCAAGGTATGTTCACCTATAGGGGAATAAGGTCTGAGCCTGAAATTTTGATCCTGGAACATTACAATACTTGGAATTAAGGTTTATGTTGAAAATCACCCCTGCAATAAACCTTAAGTTTTTGTTTCATGTTTAAAAAACAGGTCAGAAATTGGTTCTCTGCCTCCTGTTTTTAGGTAATTATAGTAGGCTCTCAGCCAGTATTGTGAATTAAAGCAGTTTTCAAAATACCAATCCCAGCAAGGAGTTCGGAAATTAGTAGTTACTGTTTGCCCCCTACCCCCCATGCTTATACTAGACTGACTTTTTGGTGACAGTAGCAGTACTATTTTACCAGCACAGGCCACACTACATTTTTGGTATTATCATGTCCTCAACCGACACAGCAGAGATTTAGCACCTTTCCCTCACACAGAATACAAAAAAAAATGTTGAGGTGAGTAAGATATTTAATAACTAATTACCTTGCTTCTCCCTTATCGATAGCATTTTCTTTGCCTAAAATGTCCTAATTAATAACATTCTGGCTTACATTCAGCCCCTGAATAAAGCCTTACACACATGGTATTTGCAACACTGTTGAAGATTGTGGTTTTTAGTTATATATTGAAGTTGTATTGCAAAATGGTTGTTAGCTAATAGTTAGTCACCTGAACAGACATAGACATTGGAAAGGGTGCAATATTACCCCTCAGTTGATGCATATGATACAATGTTAAAGTACCACACTTTAACTGTGTTAACATATTCCAGAGAATCAAATTATTCAGAAAGAAAGGAGAATCAAGCAGCTCAAGATTCTGAATAAGTATTCCAGCTGCTGGAAATGAGTAGTGGAAATAAAAAGAGGCACCAGCTAGAGTGTTTTGAGAGTAGTAAGCGTACTAAATATAAAGCAAACACAAAAGACAAGAATACAGTCTGGTTTACACTTTCACCAGCTCTATTGACTTCATGAGGTTGACAGTATATACTATAAATGAGCTGAGAATTTGGCTACTATAGGGCGCATCTACATGTTGGCCTATGTCATCATAGCAATGCGCTATGATGTTATACGGTGCACTACGGCAACATAGGAATCATGAGGATCTACACATGATCATCATATACGTCACCATAGCAGCACATTTCCCCATTTTAGTGTGCTGCTACAGTGACATACCAGCAAAATCTGATCATGCGCCATGCACACTGCACAGTATAAACAGTTACTGCACCATGCATTAGTACTTCAAAAGGAAGTACCAAAGCACTGTACCATGGCAACATCACTGTACAGCAATGTGTAGATGCACCCATAGACTCCAAAATATGGTGGCTGTGAATGGAAAATAAATACTGCAACATATCTTGGTTTTATTCTTACATTTTTAAAGTGTTTGGAAAGTGATAGACTAGGAGTGCTGGACAGAGCCAGCAAAAGGATGAGCAAATTCTGTGAAGCTCCCCAGTCCCCTTTGCTTTAGAAAGGTACCTCAGTCCATAACATCTCTGCTGGTCCTTTTCTGAGCACTAATCAATATCTATAGATGTAGGGTGCATCTACATGTGCCACTATGGTGACGTTGTCACTGCGCCATGATTTAGTACTTCCTTTTGGAAGTACTAAATCACAGCACAGTAACATCCTGTACTACACCCTACAGTTATTTTTAGTAGCTACTTCCCCATAGCAGCACACTATACTAGGAGAGCATGTCATTGTGGTGAAGTAGCTGTTGGTCCCATGTTGATGCCTGTGGATGCTTCATGGCCATAGTGTATTGCTACAGAAAAGTAGTGTCATGTGTAGATGCACCCACAGTGAACCATATAGTGCTTTTTGCTTTACAGAAGTTGACTGTTGACTAGAAAGAGATCTTGAACTTGCTTTTACTTTGCTATCTCCCTATCTTAAATGTTTTTCAAACACTGATAGTCATTTTGGAATAAAACCGTGGTCTTTTAATATATATTTTGATTGTTTAGTCAAGTGGTTCTCAACATTTTTAGACTTAAGGCACCCCTTTTTAGACTCAATGCATTGTTTGGAAAATGTCAGCTTTCTCTTATTTTCTGACTAGGGATTAAATACTAGAAGAGTTCTTTTGTTACAAAGAACTCAGAGGCTGCATCCAGATGAGCATGGATGTACAGTATGTGGTGTCACAGACACTGCAACCTTGTAAAACAGAGGGTTTTTTTATTCTGGGAGATGCCAGGGTCAAAAAAACCCACACTGAAAAAAAGCAGGGCAGCACATGCCACCCAAAACCAGAGCCTGGCTGGCTGGAGCCACACTCCAGCTGCCAGCCAGGCTTCCTGCCAGGGATGCAGCCCCAGAAGGCCCCCAGGAAGGCCCCTAGGTAAGGCTCCTGGGGCCAGCACAGTTGCTGTTCTGGGTTTTATTTTCCCCATTCCTTACCCTTAAATCAAATGCTGGGATGATATGGAAATCAATGGTAAATCCAGCACTCCCTGCTCCTTCAGGAGGTGTGATGTGTGGGCATACTCATGTTAGCTTTAATGTAGTTATCTTAGGTACCAATAGCAATGAAGCCACTGTAGCACAGACTTCAGAATGAATTATATAAACATGTGACTACCCATGCTGAAACCATATGTCCCAATCATACTGTAGACTCCATTGAAAATAACCAAGCTGAAAGACAATGTGACTTCCATGTACATGACTTTCGTGTATCTTTTGCCCTTTTCAGTCCCTCAGCTACAAAAAGGTAAAGAACCAAGTCCATGGAGATACTAGCCCTGATGTTGTTTCTCCTCTTTGACAGCTTTCTTTGCTAACAAGCTCCTGTGCCTTACTCAAGCTAGTAACCCAATCCCACCAAAGAGGATTTTTTCTGACATAATTGACCCAAATAGTAAGGATCTGGGCCCACCCTCCATTATGCAAAGATACAAAGGGAGGTAGGATTGTATGATTCAGTACAGTGTCCAACATCATCTGCCCTATCCTTCATGATAAATGTATCCCATTTCTCTAGCATAGTGGTTTTTAACCTCTGGTCCACAAATCCCTGAGGATCCACAGACTTTGTCTAAGGGTCTGCAAAACATGTCTATGATTAATCAAAAGTATGTGAATCCCCATACTTACAATTCAAATGGGTCCAGACCTTCACTCAAATTTTCTGAAGGGGTCCACACCTCCATTTGAAACTTTTTAAAGGACTGCAAGTGAAAAAAGGTTGAAAATCACTGCTCTAGCAGATCAAGCAATAGAAAAAGAACTATTTGACCCTAATTTACAGTCACAGCTACTTTTTCATGGTGCTATTATAGGCCTGTAATTCAACACAAAAAATTAATTGTGGATACCCAGACATGCCTCCTTACCTGAGTATACCAGGATTTGAAAAGTTCTTTCAACTTTTAATTATTTTTTATTAATTATTCTGTTAATCTTTTCTTCTTTGCTTTGATGATTATTGTAAGTGGAATGCTACCGTATTTTTAAAAAGGAGAGCTATTAAGGAAACATCAAGAACCAAAAAAGTCTATTCTCCTGAGCTCCCTTGTCTAAATTTCAGACCAAAGAAAAAAATCTACTGCCACAACTCTGAACACCTGGGCCTGAAGAATAGTGAGAATCCATCACTGCAACCTCTAAGCCAAGAGGGACACAATATTGTTATATATCAGATTGTAAAGGGGTTATCTGTCCTTTGAATACTCCAACTCAAAGCAACCAGCGAACGAGTATAAACTGGCATCATAACCCAAGTGAGGGCCAAGAACCTGAGGCCAAGGTAGAACAGTGATGCTTGGTACTCTTCCTTTTGAAGACTTCAAGGAGCTGTCCTGTCAGACCAACCTAATTGTCTTCTACGATCAGGTCACAAAATCATTGGATGCAGGTGTCACGATGGATGTAGTCTTTTTGGACTTTAGGAAGGCTTTGACACTGTCTCCCACCCCATTCTCACTAAAAGACTAGGTGACTGTGGCATTGATGCCTGCACAGTCAGATAGGTCGCAAATTGGCTGAGGGGCCAAACCCAGAGAGTGGTGGTGGACAGGTCATATTCAACGTGGAGGGACGCAAGCAGTGGGGCCCCCCAGGGCTCAGTCCTCGTGCCTGCACTGTTTAATCTCTTTATTAGCAACTTGGTCAAGGAGGTAAAAAGCACCCTGTTCAAATTTACTGACGACACCAAGATCTGGGGCAAGGTGGGCACGCTAGAAGGGAGGGACAGGATACAGGTGGACCTGGACAGGTTACATGGGTAGGAGAATGAGACTAGGATGGGATTCAATACTGACAAGTGCAGGGTGCTGCACTTGGGCAGTAAGAACCAGCAGCATACCTATAGGCTGGGGAACTCCCTTCTCAAAAGCACAGTGGCAGAAAGAGATCTTGGAGTCATTATGGATTCCAAAATGAACATGGGCCACCAATGTGAGGACACGGTCTGTAAGGCTAACTGCACCTTGTCATGCATCCACAGATGCATCACAAGCAGGGCCAAGGGAGTGATCCTCCCCCTCTGTGTGACACTGGTCAGGCCACAGTTGGAGTACTGCATCCAGTTCTGGGTGCCATACTTTAGGAGAGATGTGGCCAGCACCAAGAGGGTCCAGAGGAAGGCCACTCGTATGATCCAGGGACAGCAGGGCAGACCCTATAAGGAGAGGCTGCGGGACCTGAACTTGTTCATCCTTCATAAGAGAAGGCTGAGAGGGGTCTGGTGGCCATCTACAGACTTACCAGGGGGGACCAGCAGGGAATGGGAGAGACCCTGTTGACCCGAGCACCTCCTGGAATAACAAGGAATAACGGCCATAAGTTGTTTGAGGGTAGGTTCAGGCTGGACATTAGAAGACGCTATTTCATAGTCAAGGAGGCTAGAATCTGGAACCAACTTCCAAGGGAAGGCTTGACAATTACCTAGCTGGGGTCATATAAGCCCAGTTTTCTCTCCTGCCCAGGGCAAGCGGTCGGAATTGATGATCTATTCAGGTCCCTTCCAACCCTACATCTATGAATCTATGAATCTACAGGTGGAGAAGTTTCGTTATCCCCCTTTAACAGTTGGAAAAACTGAAGCACAGGGAAATTGAATGACTTGTCCAAAGTCGCTCAGGGAATCAGTGATAGAATTAAGCTTAGGGTTTGATCAACTAAAGGACTTGGGCACCTACAAGTTGGGTGCTGTAAGGGATAAATTATAAGTGCCCTATTTACAGAATGAAATCCAAATCCCAGTTAGGTACTTAGGCTCCATATGCAGTGGAAGAGGAGGGATAGTGCCTCAAAACGGCAATCTATAAAACCAACATGCTACTGTATGTAGGAAGCCATCCAAAGCCAGTAGGGGATAGGCCTGTGCAAGGTGGCAGCGATCTGATCTGGCTTCAGATCCAGCCATTTCTGATGGCCGTGATCTGATCTGGAGCTCTGGACCAGGTTTCCGCCTCGATCCAGCTGAAGCAGCTCCGAAGCTTCAGAACTGCCTCAGAGATCTGGCCATAGGGTATAATGGGGAATCAATGAAATAGCTGTAACTTTGTTTTTTGTCCAAAATGGATGAAGTTTTCAGGGATGGTAGCCTCTGCTGAGAGTATGAAATCTGCCAAGTTTCAAGAAGATCATTGCAGCAGTGTCTCCCCTCCCCGCCCCAAAGCAGACACAGTCCCACAAGTACCCAGGGCATGAGTTTTGCTTGTCCACAGCTTGAGGGACAGTTCCTTCCAAACCCCTACCCCAGTCTTCTTGAAACTTGGCAGGCTTTGTGGCCTCAGTAAGACCTACCATCTCTGCAGTTTTGCCCTCCCCCCATGTTGTAACACATAGATGTGACAGTTTTGCTTTCAATAATTTGGGGTACAGTTTCCCCAAAACCCCAAGTTTTGATCTTCTTGAAACTTGTCAGGCTTTGTGGCCTCAGTAAGAGATACCGTCCCTGCAGTTTTCACCCCACTATGTTGTAATGCCTAGATGTGACATGAGTTTTGCTTTCATGAATTTGGGGTGCTTTTCCCCCAAACCCCTGCACCAATCTTCTTGAAACTTGGCAAGGTTTATTCTCCCTACAGAGTCTACCATCCTTGATAATTTCACCCAAATCAGAAAATAAACAATACAATTATAGATATTTTATTGTTTCCCCATTATACCCTATGGCCGTATCTCCAAGGCGGTTCCACAGCTCTTCGGGAGCACCGAACCTCTTCGGGAAGCCAAACAAGGCCAGCGCTTCAACCCGGACTTGCTGCTTCGGACCCCAAAGTGTCCAAAGCTTCTCCGGACCCAAGCTCTGTCTGAAGCCTGGCACAGCCCTAGTAGGGGATGCTCCTCCTGCCCCGCAATGAAGCTTAGGCACAAAAGTGAAGTCAAGAACCTCATATAACAAGGGTAGAGGTGCACACATATGCTTCCACAGAGCAGGATTCATTTTCTTATCCTCTCTCTCTCCTTTCTTTTTTGATATTGTATCCAGGATTGTTTTTGCATTCTACATTAAATAGAATGTAAATGCATTATATATTGAATACAAAACAGAAATAAGCCTAGAAGCAGGGACGGAAACCCTGGCCTTCTAAGTCTAAGCCACCAGGTTACAGAAGCTTGTTCTTTCTTGCTTGTTTTCTTCTAGCAACAGAAAGTGCAAGCTGAGATAAGAGGATTCACTAATCATGCCTTATGCTGATGTACATTCATGACAAACAGTAGAGCTGCAACATGATACTCTAGGAGTACTGCTCTGTAAGAATGTTATGAATATCACAGTAATTTTTCTGACAGAATCTGGTGAAGCATTCCCCGTTGACTGCTCACTAATGTACTGTCAAGGGACCTAGCCACTGGATCCTTAGGTATTTTAAGCCTCCATAATCTCATTAATGTTCATGCACTGTCCTTCAGTTTGAGGACAGTGATGGACATAGTGCTGACCCTCTCTCTAGCTGCCCTTCTGGAAAGTTAAATCCAGCAATCCAAGTACCTGTTCCCAGGATACAGCACTGGTTTCTCAGACTCCCTTCAGTGTCTAAAAATACCTTTTTCCAGAGCCTCACTGAAGGTATGAGCCTTCTGGTTTATAGTTTATTTCTTCAGGAGGCAGGTGATAGCTGTGAGAAGGCATAGTTTTGTATAGAGTTTCTGAACACACCACTGATTTTACTCAAGAGGTCAAACCAAGACAGATACAGATAACTGGACTGCCCACTTAACAAGCTTCTTAAAAGCAATGCTGCTCAATCAAGTCCACCCTTCCTTTAGTTCTTAAAGTTCCTTTAGTTCTTAAGGATACCCTGGGCTCTTAATGCAGGCAGCTCCTCTTCAGCTTGAGGTGCTGAAAACAGCCAAGAGACAAATGGCGCAGCTCCAACCCTTTTATAACCTTCCAGTTCTTCTACATGTGACTCTCTAAATCAGCTTCCTCAGGGGATCCCAAACCCCTGCCAAGCAATTTTATTATCAAGATGACTTCTTATCTAAAATTTCTCCCAACCATGGTGCTGGTCCAATAAAAGATATCACCGCCCAAAATAGCCTTGCTAATCAGGTTTCCACCAAAGGAGCTATTTTGTTGTTTAGAGTAATCACTTTTCAGTGATATGGTATTTAAGTCAACTACTCTCTTTGGTAGTTTTGCACTGGCAGCATGCAGAATATTAGCCCCCCCCCTCCTCAAACTGAGGATGAATAGACATTAGAAAAAGTGAAGTCAAACTGAGTTGGAAACTGGGTAGAGTACAGGTACATTCAGGAAGTTCATAATCTTGCACAAAAGTCACTACTTGAATTAGCAGCTTAAAAATCAGGGTCATCCAACTTCTGGGCAGTGGGATGCCCACACAGCATGCAGCTGCAGACCCTCAGGCTGCACGCTGGATAGACCACAGACTGCTGCCCTCCCGAGCCCCCACTACATGTGCATGGGTTACTTCTGCCCTGCCACATGGACATCTTGTGCAGTGCAGACTCACACTCACCTGCATGCACATGGCTATTGCAGCCTTAGTAGCCAGGGTTTCCCTTGCCACATGGGCAGCACCCTCCCACTGCTCACCTCCACCCCCCAGGAGCAAAGGGAAGAAGGAGAAGCTGGAGGAAGGAGAGAGCCTGAACTCTTTGGCCACCTAAGCTCACAAGGAGGTGGAGGGGGGCAGCAGCAGCCAGCCCCAGGGCCATGTGTTAACCCCTCTGTGGCTGCATGCAGCCCACAGGCTGCCAACTGGACACCCCTGCTTTAAACAGCCATACCTTGTAGTGAGGCAGTCACTGAGGCCTGTCTGTATTAATTCATTTAGTTTTATAGGGAGCTGCTAAAAAAACAAACAGGAGGGGAACACAATAGACATAATCAGTCTCCCAATAAATGGCTTTGGGAGGAAGGGCAATTACAAGACAATGGCCAAGCTATTAGCAACGGAGGTGCTACTTGAAAGCTCCAAGGCTGGAAGGTAAGTCATTAAAAACCACCAGGGAGATAGCCACGATGGTCCAGGAAATATTCAAGATTACCCTTGCTTCTCTGGAGAGAGGAAGATGAGAATTGTCAGTTGGTGTCTTTAGGGAACAGACACAGGCCCTGCAGGAGCATTTGAAAGAGATGAATCTTCCCAACTTTCTTGGGGCTGGCAGATCTCAGAGAAGCATGAGGATATGTTGATTCCTGTTTTAAGACACTTTTCTTTTCTGAAATACTTTAATTCTAAATAAACAATATTGCTCTTTAAGACACTCCCTGGTCAAGCTTCCACTGACACTGGCATCCATTGAGTCTCTACAGTAATCATGGTTAGAAACAAAAGTGAAGCTCAAGGGCTCAATCAAGGACTGGAAAAAATTGCATAACTTCATCCTAAGGGAGGTAATGGGTTAAGCCCTGAGAATTAAAGAAAGTGCATTAAAAAGATCAGAAGGGGATCAGATAATTATGACAATATCATTATGATATATTGTTGATTTGGGGCCTTTAAGATGGTTGAAATTATGGTGTTGGGCATTGGGAATGATATAAAAAATGAGGGTATTCAACTTTCTGACTATTTCCACTGAATTCTCATAAGATTTCAGAAAGATGAATATAAATAGATGCAGAGAGATATAGGAGGCCTAGACCCATATGGCTGTATAATGCTAAGCAGCACAGGTATTTTATGCCAAGAAACAGCAATATGGTGTTAATAATATAGAGGAGGAATTAAAATCAAAGGTTTCCAATTGACTTATGTTGTTGTTGTACATAATACCTCCAGAATACTAATACTAAGTTTAAAAATCTATGGCTTTCCATATAGGTGTATGGCTTAGCAACAGATGAGAAAACAGGGAGTGCGATGGAAAGAAGTTGGTGAGAGGAGGGAGACTTCCTTTACTGCTAACTTCAGGCAGGACTGAAGTCAACTTAGACTGTTACCATTTCAGAGCATTTCAGAGCCAGTCTGCCCAGCTGGCTCAGTTTCAAATACTGAGTGTACTGCAAACAAGCTTCAGTCATATAATACTGCAGTCACTTCAGAATATGAATTACCTCCATCCGAGATACTTTGGTTATCACCATAAATTCTGAGAGTCCAATTTGTTCGATGCATGTTGGAAGTGTTAGTATGAAGGCCAAATTAAAATCAAGAAAAGGAAGCCCATATTTTGCCTTTCACTTTTCATCAGTTCTTACTGTGGACAAGAACTTAATAAAATGTAACTAAGCCATGAGCTGAAAGAAATCACCCTTCTCACTGAGCCATTTTGTATTCTGCAATAAACTGATATCAAAAGTATTAGGGCACCACCAATCAGCAAGCAAAAAGGGGCAGTTGTAAAGTGAACTGCCTCTAGGTAAAAGGTTCCCAAACTTGTTCTTATTGTGTACCTCCTTCCAGATTTATCAGCTGCCCACGCACCCCTACCAGCATATGTTTTATATTTTAACCCCTTAAATGCCAAATATGATGCTAATGAAAATTAAATCTGCCATTACACAATTTCACCCACATACCCACCAGAGATGTCTTGTGTACTCTTAGGGGTACACATACCACAGTTTGGGAAGCCCTCTCTAGGTCATGAAGAGGATGTCTACACCTCACCCCTGGCACTCCAGTAGAGGGATACTCTCCAACACACCCTTCCATTTGTATCCAGTCACACACCAAACCCAGGGGTGCTCCTACCATCTGTCAGTATTGTGCTGGAGTGTGGCAAGAGGATTGACCACTTAATTTCTGGGTTTGAAACATTTGAGTGGGCAGGGCATTCTCGAGTAAAGCTTTCCCCAAAACCACCAGGCACATGTTATAGATATATCTGCAAAGTCTTTTCCCTTAGAACTAAAAAATTATTTAATAAAATACCATTCCCAAATAAACTAATAGTTTATTTAATAGTAGCAGCCTGGGATCATGAGATCAGCATAAATCCAAAAGGAATGGCATGTTCTGAGCTCCTGCAAGTGCTTATCTGCCTAATTTCAGACACAAACATTTGAAAATATGGATTTCTCTATGTATCTGCATTGGAAAACACAAAGAATATATTCTGGCCCAGTTCTTCAGCTCTTTCTTGTTAACAGGTCACTGAAGACAGCATCTGATGGAAAAGCCAAGATACAAGTATCAATACATTTTCTTCACCAGCCTCTTAAAGCCAACCTTCCCAATGTCTCATGGGGTAGCATTATACTGTTTTGAAAAGAATTAGGATCTATTTGCACACTGTGGCCATATCCAGACATGCAGGGTCACACACTTACAGCAGCACAAACGTCACAGCACACACCCCTGCACATGTGCTTCATTGAGGGACAAATTGTCCTTGACCAGTTCCTCCCAGCTCTTCAGTCAGGGAGACCTGGAGACTGCATGTGCTGGCACACTTGTTCTGCATGCGTTGCACCACTGCATTCTGCAATGAGTTGCCCAGGTTTATGGGGGTGTTCTGGCTACCAGGAAATCCTGGTAGCAAATTTTAGCCCTGTGCTACAAATTTGCAGTACAGGGCATGCTTTAACATTTATGATGTGAGGTCTGTGGCACCACAAAGAGGTTTGCAGCACCACAAACTGCATGCCCCTGCATGTCTGGATTCAGTTTGTGAGCCTTCCTGCTACACACCTGGGAAGCTACAGACACAAACAAAAGCTTTTATATGTTAGGTAACCTTGGATTTCTGTGTCTGGGTATATAACCATTTGCTTGGGTATATAGCCATTTGTACCTTTTGCTTGAGACAGCCTTCAATCTCAGGATGAATCAAATGCAGAAAAAGAATGTAGAGGAAATTCTTTTTTTTCAAACAGCAGCAAAATTAGAGCAAAGAGCTTGCAAGCAGGCTTTCTTGTGCTGTTCTTTTAAATGATGCAGTGTTAAATGTTTTCTGTGGAATTACTCTAAAGCAATGTTAAATGAGCAAGTCAGTTAACAATCTGCACATGAGAATTTGTGCACAGACCTCAAAAAGAGAGAACAAGGATTGCATTTCACATCTGGCAATCATTTGTTCATCACAGAGCTGTGCATCTGAAAATATTGCATAATAGCTGTGCAGAGCCAAATTTATCCCTGGCCTAATGACTGATGCTAGTGCAGTTACACCATGGATAATTTTTTCACATAGTATGTAAACCATTTTCAGAAAAAGCAGAGGGAGGAAAGAGTTTAATATGGAGGTTTATCGTCTTTGTTTTTTTAAAACAGCTGGCAGCTACATAAGATCGGTGTACTGGCCAAGGACAAGTAGAGATTTGGGCCTGGAAAAAATGCAACAATAAGGAAGGTTGCAGAGCAGAGGATGGGGTTGCCTTGTTTTTCCAGTTGAGAGGGATGGATTGGAAAAAATCTTAATAAAGAAACTGATAATATCCCCTTCCAACGTAAGAAGTAATAAATGTTTTGCATCAAAACCAAAATCAGACTTGCAAGACATTACCAAACTAGCAGTTCATTCTGAACTGCTAATTTAAGTTATTGGCAACTGGGATTTTGAAAAGGTGTGTATGTGTCACTGAAAAACACAGAACATATTTAAAACTAATGTAAAGAGATCATTACAAGGAGTATCAGTATAAGTCTCACAGAGCAAAGGCGGAAGCTTTTATTTCTTATTCTTGAACCAAGGTATTACTAGAAGAGTTCTACCATTGCTGGGTTTACATTACTATCTTGAGTGACTGCCATGATAAGCATGTTTTTTATTTATTCATTGTCAGATCATCTTATTTAATTAAAATTATGTTATTTCCTTAGCCAATGTTTGCATAGCATTGTGTGTGCCTGAAAAAGGTGTATGAAAAAAAAAAAACTAGTAGGAGCCAGGGAAGCTCAAGTTCTGATTCATATAATGGGGATAATTTTACTTGCCTGACCACCACCTCTCATTTGGACATTGCAAGGTTTAATTAATGTTCACCTGAGGTACCGAAATGTAAAGTGGTCAATATGTAGCTAATGAGTAGAAAGGTGTAGTGCAGGAGTGGGCAATTATTTGGGCCTGGGGGCCTCATAGGGGGTTTTAATGAGTTGTGAGCCAGGTCAGCATCCCCTCCCTTCCGTAACAAAACTCCCTATGTGGGATTGAGTCCACGTGTTCAGGACCAAGATGCGTGGGTGAGGCTGGGATCATGGGGCAGGGTCACAAGGGGGGAGTGTGTGGCATGGTGGGGCTTGTGCATGTCTGGGGGGAGCTGCCTGAGTGCTAGGTCTTAGGATCCAGCTAGTGGTGAGGGGAGGGAGGAAGAAGCAGAAGGTACATGCAGTAGAGCTCACCTAGGAGGTGCAGTCTGAGGCTGCCCTCATGGAGCTCCACATGGGGCTGAGCCCTGCCCGGGACAGACTGAACCTCATGCCAGTCCGCATCTGGCAGTCCAGGCCCAGTCAGCAAGTACAGCTTCTGCCAGGGCTGCTCCCAGTCCAGCTGCTGTTTGGCTCTCCCCAGCTCCCCTAGCCTCCAGTAGTGGCTCAGCCTCCTGCTCCAGTTGTGCTGCTCTGGGCTGGAAGGAAGCTTCAGCCAGGCAGCTCCTACCCCAGTGCATAAGGCTCTGGGTCCAGCTCCCGGCTGTCTTCCACTCATTCGGTGGCTCTTGCTGGGCAGGTGGAATGGATGGAAGGTAGCCAGTAGCTGGAGCCAGAGCCCTGCACACTGGGGCATGAGCCACCCAGTTGAAGTTTCCTCCTGATCTGGAGAAGCTCAGCAGGAGCAGAATGAGGAGCCACCGCTGGAGGAGATGAGAGCCGAACAGAAGCCATACTGGGAGCAGCCCCACCAGAAGCTATGCACACTGGCCAGAGCCAGGTTGACAGGTGTGGGCTGGAGCATGACACAGCTGCCCCAGGCAGGGCTTGGCCCCATGCAGAGCACCCCAGGGGCAGCCATGAGCTAGATCTAATCAATTGGTGGGTGCTACCTGTGGGCTGGGTCCAATCAGTTGGTGGGCCAGATCTGGCCTACAGGCATTTTTTTGCCCAACTTTGGCTTAGTGTCATCCTACAGGACAGAATTTTCTCATTTGTAACTATAACATGACTGTTTCTGTTTCAAAGCTTTTTGTCAATGTACCCTGGCCATTTCCTGACTTACCCCCACCCATGAGTCCCACAAAATTAGAGGGCAGCAGGGAGGTGGCCAGCTAAACTAAAATAAATGCCTTGCTTTCTTGATCAGTTCTCAGCCCAGATCTGACTAAAGCATCTTCTTTTTAGCAGGAGGTAGGGATTACTTAGGCTTGTCTCTTGCCTCAGCCAAATCTTCCTGATCTGGAGAAGTTTCCCTGGCTTACCAAGGGCATCTGGGAATGCCTGCTTACCAAAAAGGCAGCGTACACCCAGTGGAAGCGGGGTGCTGTCTCCAAAGAGGAGTATAACTCCTCTGCTTGGGCCTGTAGGGGCCTGTCAGGAAAGCTAAGGCAGACATAGAACTAGGACTAGCATCCAAGATCAAGGATAATAAAAAGTCCTTTTTCAAATACATAGGGAGGATGAAGAAGGCACCGGGTAATGTGGGGCCCCTGCAAAGTACGCTGGGCAATCTGGTGGTTGCGCCAGAGAAGAAAGCAGAACTCTTTAACCAATTCTTCACCTCCATTTTCTTGTGCAGGGACCGGGACTTCCCTGCTGTGATGCCAGATGGCCTCCAGACCTCAGGTTGGGGAGGACCAGGTTAGAGAGCTTCTGGAGGGGCTGGACGTGTTCAAGTCAGCGGGTCCAGATGCTCTCCACCCCAGGGTGTTGAGGGAGATAGCTGGGGTTGTTGCAGGGCCCTTGGCACGGCTTTACGAGCACTCATGGTGCTCGGGCCAGGTGCCAGATGACTGGAAGATTGCTAATGTGGTCCCCATCTTCAAAAAAGGGAAGAGAGAGGACCCGGGCAACTACAGGCCCGTCAGTCTTACTTCAATCCTTGGGAAACTCTTTGAGAAGATCCTCAAGGAGCACATCTGTGATGGGCCAGCCTCAGAGATGATGCCCCTAATGAAACTGTGCTGGTTGCCCTTGAGCAGGTCATGTCACACCAACCTGATTGCCTTTTATGTTCAGGTCACAAAGGCAATGGATGCAGGTGTTGTCGTGGACGTAGTCTTTCTAGACTTCAGCAAGGCCTTTGACACCGTCTCCCACCCCATCCTCATTAAAAAACTAGGCAACTGTGGCATTGATGCCTACACAGTCAGATGGATTGCAGATTGGCTCAAGGGTCGTACTCAGAGGGTGGTGGTGGACGGGTCATATTCAACCTGGGGGAAGTGGGCAGCGGAGTCCCCCAGGGCTTGGTCCTTGGGCCTGCGCTGTTCAATTTCTTCATCAGTGATTTGGACGACGGGGTGAAATGCAACCTGTTTAAATTTGCTGATGATACCAAAATTTGGGGTGAAGTGAACATGCTAGTAGGGAGGGAAAGATTGCAGCAGGATCTGGATAGGTTACAGGGGTGGGCTGACATAAACAGGATGTGTTTCAATACTGACAAGTGCAGGGTGCTGCACTTAGGCAGTAGAAACCAGCAGCACACTTATAGAATGGGAAACTCCCTTCTTGAGAGCACGGAGAAAGAAAGGGATCTTGAAGTCATTATTGACTCCAAGATGAACATGGGCCGACAGTGCGAGGTCACGGTTGGCAGGGCTAATTGGACCTTGTTGTGCATCCACAGGTGCATCTCAAGTACAGCCAGGGCGGTGATCCTCCCCCTCTATGCAACACTGATCAGGCCACAGCTGGAGTATTGCATCCAGTTCTGTGCGCCCCATTTCAGGAGAGACGTGGACAACATTGAAAGGGTCCAGAGGAGGGCCACCCGCATGATCCGAGGACTACAGGGCAGACCCTACGTTGAAAGACTGCGGGACCTGAACCTGTTCAGCCTTCATAAGAGAAGGCTGAGCGGGGACCAGAAGGGTTTAGGGGAGACACCGTTTCCCCTAGCACCCCCTTGCATGACAAGGAACAATGGACACAGATTATTAGAGAGTAGGTTTAGATTAGACATCCGCCAGAACCACTTCACAGTTAGAGCGGCTAGGAGCTGGAACCAACTTCCTAGGGAAGTGGTGCTGGCTCCTACCCTGGGGATCTTTAAGAAGAGTCTTGATGACTACGTGGCTGGACTCATTTGAGTCTTTTCTCCCGCCCAGGCAGGGCATCGGACTTGAAGATCTACAAGGTCCCTTCCGACCCTACTTCTGTGATTCTATGATTCCTCCCACCTCCCTAAGTTCTTGGAGCAGGTCTTTTCTCTCATAGCATTTTAGTATATGAATGTTGAATGTATATTGTTATTGTCATGTTGAGTGCCCTACAGGGCTTTAGTTTTTACATGGGTCAACCCAAATAACATTCAAGTTGCCAAATGTTCCACTCAATTGAGTTAAAACTTTGGAGGAAGACATAGCCTTTGCATAATATTTGGCTTTTTATATCAGAATGGTAAGTAGAAAGTGGAAGAGGAGACTGCTGGGTGTCTGTCTCAGGGAACAGATATAGCTTTCTATCTGTGGGGCTACTGCATGGCTTAGAGACTGCATGTCCAGGCCTCTGGAAGCTGAATGGCATGTTTGCCCAGTTTGACATTTTGGGCTTTGTGATCAAGAAAGAAGGTACTTCATGCTCAGAGTGAGCACCTGCAGCAATCTTCTCCTTTTAAAACAGTGCTTGTTCCCATCCTATACATATTTGCATTCTTCTTCATCTAATACATTTGCAATTATTGTACCTTTTGCTATTTGTGAGGCATCCTTGTAGATAGTTACTTGAACAAAATAGCTTATACAATCAGTGTTTTTCCATTTACTTGAAACAGGGTGAATCTACAGAAGACATCTGACTAATTAGCTCCTCAATAAAGCCTGAGCATCTACACATGTGGTCCTATTAGGCCACAGTAAACTAATAAACACCACCATAAGACAGTACTTGTAAAAACAAATAGTATTCTACAGCAGCATTATTTAGTGCACCACAACACATGTGTAGATGCTGATGGGGCTGGCTGGGCATGAGGCTGTTTCAGTGCTATCTCCCAACTAACCCCACACTGGAGCACCCTCATGCCCCAGCCAGCCCCTCCATAACACATTAAGCCAGGTCAGAGCAGCCCCAGGCTGCAAGCTAACTTCTGGGGCCCCCTGCCAGCTGGAGCTGTTCCAACCTGGCTCAACATGCTGCAGTCCCAGGTGCACATGTAAATGCAGTGCCCGGGAGCAATAAACATGGGTGCAAATTCTGCCAGAGTTTATTGTGTTGCATTAATAGTATGTGTAGATGTGCCCACAGTGGATTAGAATCATAGAATGAAAAAATATAAGAAACCTCAGGAGTCATCCAGATCTACACCTTGCATTAATGCAGGATTCATAATGGGTAAAATTTTCAAGAGTGCTTAAGGTCATATGGTACTTGGACACATGCCAGGGGTTTAGTTCTGCCTAAATTGAAACGGTGGGTTTTTAATTAGTGGGGTTTTAATTGTGTCATTTAAAAACCCACTGTTTCAATTTAGGGAGAACTAAACCTCCATCACATGTACACGGGTGAGGGGGCCCAATCCTTTTTTTTCCCCTGCGTCTCCCGCGGTGGGGCAGGAGGGGCAGGAGCTGCCAGCAATGGGCCGAGTAGTCCCTGAGCTGCCAAGGACCTTGGTCCTTCCCTCCGCAGAGGCAGCACCTCCCAGGCTGCCCACTAACACCTGCACCTGCCCACTAGCACACAGCCCAGGCCATCCTGGGGGGTGCCACCACTCCAGGGGGAAGCACCTGGCCCTGCACGGCTCAGGGGCTGTGCAACCTGATGGCAGCTTGTGCAGGCAGCCTCAACTGAGGGGGGAAAAAAAAAAAAAAGCAGTGAGGAGCCTGATTTTTTTTTTTCCCAGAGCCTGCCTACCTGCCTGAGCTGCACAGGACCCGGTGCTTCCCTCTGTGGTGGCAGTGCCCTTCCAGGCAGCACCCATCCACTAGCAGCCCACCCGCTAGCAGCCCACTTCAGTTGCACACTGGCCTTCCTGACTTCACCCCTGCATGCTCAAGCAATGCTCTTATATTCCTCCCTAGTTATATGTCCAACTTTCCACCTTTTATAAGCTTCCTTTTTGTGATTTAGTTTACTGAAGAGTTCCCTGTTAAACCAAGCTGGTCTTCTGCCATACTTGCTAGTCTTCCTGCACATCAGGATGGTTTGTTCCTTCACTCTCAATAATGCTTCCTTACAGCCAGCTCTCCTGGACTCCTCTCCCACTCAGATTGGCTTCCCAGGGGATCCTGCTTATTAGTTCCCTGAACGAGTTAAAGTCTGCTTTTCTGAAATCTGTTGCTCTCCATGCTTCCTTTCCTCAGAATCCTGAACCCAGTCATATTGTGATCACCACTGCCCAAGTTGCCATCCACTACTACATTCCCCACCAATTCAACCTTGTTTGTGAGCAGCAGGTCAAGACAAGCATGGCCCCTAGTTGGCTGCTCCAGCACTTGCACCAGAAAGTTGTCCCCAACACTGTTCAAAAACTTCCTGGATTGCCTGCACACTGCTGTATTGCCCTCCCAGCAGATGTCAGGGTGACTGAAATCCCCCATGAGAACCAGAGCTTGTAATTGGGAAAATTTCACTAACTGTTTGAAGAAAGCATTATCCACCACTTCCTCCTGGTTTGATGGTCTATAGCAAACACCCACTACAACATCACTCTTATTGCTCTCCCCACTAACCTTGACCTAGAGACTTTCAACAGGCCTATCTCCAGCTGCATAGTGAAGCTCTGAGCAATCATATGACTCTCTTATGTAAAATGCAATTCCTCCTCTTCTCCCCTGCCTGTCTTTCCTGAACAGTTTGTACCCATGCATGACAATGCTCAAGTCATGCAAGCTATCCCATCAAAGTATCTGTTATTCCAATCATGTCACAGTACCATGACTGTGCAAGGACTTCCAGTTCTTCCTGCTTGTTTCTCAGGCTCTGTGTATTTGTGTACAGGCACCTAAGCTAACTAGTCAATTGCCCTGATTTCTCAGAAAGTAGGAGAATGCCTTTCCTGTTGCCCCCTCCCACTTGCTCTTCTTCCAAGTCTTCCACTTTCTCACTTACCTCAAGGCTTTGGTCTCCATCCCCTGGCGAACCTAGTTTAAAGCCCTCCTCACTAGGTTAGCGAGCCTGTCTGCAAAGATTTCTTCCTTCTTTTTGTCTGGTGGATCCATCTGTTCCCAGAAATCCTTCTTCTTAGAATGACATCCCATGGTCAAAAAAGCCTAGTCCTGCTGGCATCAAGTTTCTTAAGTAAAAAGCTACTTATAATGGATATTGTCCCGGGGTGGGGAACCAAACCCCAGTCACGGTGGGCCGGGGTGGCAATTAGACACGGTAACAGGCCGGGTTCTATTGGCTATGGAGAACTGAGGCACGGGAAGCGCAGCGGTTTCTTAAACAAGTTGTGAATTTATTTGACTTACGCTTAGGTGCGTAGGAGAACGATGTCTTCAGTTACAGTTTACAACAACAACAACAAGAACAACAAAGGGGTCTCTTGGCCCACGAGGTTCAGTCAAAGACCTAGTCCCAGGGCTGGTCAACAGCTCATTGAGTGGATAACACAAACAACAAACTAACTGTAACACGGTGAATGATGAAAACGAGACGTGACGCCAGTCCAATATTGGTGGACGATCGAGTAGTCGTAGAGTAATGCCGAGGTCAGGATGCCAGAATGTTGAGGTGAAATCGTAGTGGGATGGTCCAAAATCGTAGTCAGCAATCAGTCAAATTGAATCAGGAACCAGGAGATCAAAACCACAATCGCTCTAACCAGCACAGAGTGCCAATCTGGGGAAGGAGACCAGTAGGCCTAAGAGCCTGACTGCCAGACAGTCCCTGGAAACACCAGCCTCTGTCTGCAGTGACCCGATCTTCTCCCCCCAGAGGGAGGGGCCCTCAGACCTTTTATAGCAGCCCTATAGCCAATCAGGCTGCTTGGCTAAGAGAAATTTCTAGAGGTATTACCTCATTCCAGTCGTACACTGGGCATGCTCTGCACTAAGATCTGCATAGCAACTGAGTCTGCTCAGAGCTGAAAGTGGGTCAGGGCGGATTGACAGCTCCTGAGGTCATAGAAGGGGTAACTCAGGCCCTGCATGGAATTTTCCACTCTCAATCAAACTGAGTTCATGCATTGGCAGCACCTATACTTAAAATTTTGCTCCAACAGATATGTTGGTCTTGATTCTGTTGTTACACTGGTTAGAGTAAAAAATAGCTTCACATAATTCACAGAATCATAAAAATGTATAATTGAATTGGACCTCCATAAGTCATTTAATTCAGTGGTTCACAACCAGGGAGGGATCATGAGACTGTTTCGGAGGGCTCATGCCTGAGGGACCAGGAGGTGGGAGAGTGGATACTTACGTGCTGGCTGCTTCCAGGCAGGGGGCTTGGGCTAAGCACTCTTCATACCAGGCTGAGCCCAGCACTGCATGAGCTGCAGGGGCAGGCAGTGTGATGCATGGTGCTGTTGTTGCAGCACCTGGCAAGCTTTTCAAGTGAATCTTCTAATGTGGCACCACCTGCTATGGCATCATACTCAACCCCTGCCTGCAGGTCACCTGTGCCTGCTGCACCACAACAAGCACTAGCTGCTCACCAACCTCAAAGTGACTGCGGCCCATACCAAGGGATTGGGGCTGCCCAGGGCTGGCACTGCCTGGCTAAGTTTCTCCACTGCCCCCCACCTAGCATGAGACTCTAGTGGGACGAGCCTGGATGTCAGTGGATGGGACCCAGCACAGGAGAGTGGAGCAGGGCACCGAGACTCATTGCTGCTGCCGCCAGGACCTCCACAACATCCACAATGCCAGCAAAGGCAGGAGTAATGGACTGGCTGGGTAGATGGGGTGCATTGGGGAGTGGGGACAGTGCATGCAGCCTGAGGCAAGTGGCAGCAACTGAGCCCCCCACCTGCTGCATACCCCCACCACCACCCCACACACACTGCAGGGCTGGGGGCAGGAGGAAGTGGGTCGGGAATAAGGGGCACCAGTTGGGTTGGGGGGTGGGTGACTGTAGATTGGGAGTGAGGGGCACTGACAGGGCTGGGCAGTGGGTCTGTGACTTGGGAGTGAAGAGCAACAGCATGGGCAGGGCACCAGCATACCAAGGCTGCTTAGTGCCACAAAGCCCTTATCCTGGTGAACAAAGGGTGAACAATATATATTGGTGAAAATATATATATATAAATACAGCTTTTAATCTACTGGATATACAGAAAAACAGTTGTTGCAGCACAAGTAGGCTGTGGAGTTTTTATAGTGTGTTAGGGGTGGCCTCAGAAAGAAAAAGGTTGAGAACCTCTGCTGTAGTCCAGTCTCCTACTGGAGGCTAGCTTATCCCTGTCCAAGCCTTTGTCTAACCTATTCTTTGAACCATATAATCAACCGTGCTGCACAGCTACACAGCACAGCACCCAAAGATACCAAAAGCATCCTAACCTGCCACAGGTAAAGCAGGGGATGAATGATGGTCTATTTCCTGCTGCCGCGAGGGTTGTTAAAATGCACAGAGCTGGAACCATGTAAGTCAATGAACAATAGTTAAAAGGCAAAACCCTTTATTATTTTTCTGGAATGCTCAAGAACTTAATTAAAACAGACAAGTTTACATTAGCGTCTAAATATCAGATTCCTTTAAGATCTACATTTCAGTTACTAAAACTTAACAATGTTAGTATCTTCAAAAAAGCAAAACAAAACAAAAATAAAACCATCCTCCGTCTAGTCACAGTTAACCACATAGTGACTAAATATAGCATCAGCTAATCTTCAGGATATGTCCACAATAACAGATTACCCAAAATGTTCTGCTTCTATTCCCTACCTAATATTATGCCTACAACAAAATGTGGACGTTTAAAATACCTCTGTAATTATGGTAAACACAGGCAACAATCACTTAAATTGCAGAGTACTATTTGCTGGTTCTAACCTACAGGCTGTATATAGAAAGCTAAATTAAACAATTCAGCCTACCATGTATAATCAGATACATACAAGAGTCCAGGTGTTGGTAAAGTATAGGAAATTTGCATTTTGGAGGGAGTATAGATTCCAACTAGATTTTTTATAAAGAAATTTTTTAATGATTCAGAATTTTGAATGGTAATCCTGTTTCTTTAACTATTATGTCAAGAATTTCCAAGAAAATTAGCATACAATTCCCATGAATAACAAGCCAGTTTTCCCATGCTGGAAATTTATATTACTCAGCGACCAAAACCCAAACTTCCTTACTCAAGCAAAGCTCCCACTGACTGAGTAAAAAAAAAAAAATGTTCTCTCCGAGTTAATCTCTCTGCCTACATAAAAAGGAGGCAGTCCTGACTTCATAGGAAAGCCTTCTCTTCTCCCTCCTGTGACCCTGCAGAAGCCTTTCTGCTTATGCTCTGTGGAGTATGTGAGTGGGAGCAGGAAGAGGCAAAACAAGGCACCAGCTGCTCTCTGAATCACCATCCTCTCTGGATTTCTGTGTACAGGTCTGTTAGGAAGTTGATACAGGGTGGAACCATGTTCATTTCCTTGAAGTTACCTCTGCAGCTGCTACTGGGAAGACCCAGGGTGGCCCAGTTAATGATAGGATGACCTTAGCAGCTGGGAAACCTCAGAGTTGTACAGATCTGTGGTTGTCTATGTGGACAACTTCTGCCTTTCTGACCTTTCTACCTCTCTCATAGTGATCTACAAAACCTAGAAGATTGAGACACCAGCCATCCCCTTCTTTTGCTTTCCACCCCACCTTTTTAGTGGCAGTGATTGAAAGGAAACGCTAAAAATCAACCCCACAGATTTCCTGCCTTTCTGTCCAGTAGACCCCTGGTAGGCATTACATTTATTGCACAGTTAATAGTTAATTTCACCATAAAGCTTCACATGCCACATGTTTAACCAATTTGTCATGTGATAGAAATGGCAAAGCAGCCACTAAGATGTTCTACATTTAATGTTTAATAAGGAACATCCTTTTGGCTGGTTTGTATTGCACTTTAATTGGAATGTGTGGCATGTTAAAAGGCTTACTTTTGGTCCTTACTTTGGGAGCTGCTCCCTGATGCTGGGTTGCCTGCAAACCCATTTAAATTTTCCAGTTCACAGGGAACCCAGCACTGGGGAGTCAGTCTCTGATGCCAAGCATTCTGGGCACCAGCAAATTTAAAGCTGCACCATGCTACCTAGTATCAGGGACCAATCCCCAGTGCTAGGATACTAGCATGGCTTTAAAGGTACCAGCATACACAATTCCAGATTCCATATGCACCAGTAGCTATGCCATGCAACCTGGCATTGGGTACCAGTCCCTAATGCTGGGCTGCATAGTGTGGCTTTAAAGGTCCCCAAATGATGGGATCTGAGGAATTTTACTTCCAAATTTTTTAAATCTCACCTCTTGCTGTGGCTGGCCAGTAGGGGATGCTCCTGCGCTAAGCTACCCACCTCACCCCTCCAGACCACCTTCCAGGCTCCAAGTGCCTCCCTGGGGGCGCCTCAGGTCTAGCTGACCCCCTTCCTGGAGCACACCCACTAGCCTGGGAGTAGTGCCACCACCACCTAGGGTCTGGAATGATCCTGGCTCTGTGCCCCCTGGGAAACACAGGCCTAGTAGCCCTTGAGGGTACTCAACCCACTTCAAGAACTTGGGGTGCTTCCCTCAGTCTGAAGCACAAATAGTGGTCTCCCTAGGTCAGCCAAACCAAGGGGACCCTAAGGCATACTCTAGACCCACTCCCAATAAGTCTCCCACACTAGGTACAAAGGAGAACTTTATTGGTTATAAGGAGTAGGTTTGGAGTAGGGTACAGGGTTGAGCAATATCAGAGAAATCCCATAGAGCAAACAGGGTGGCTGGTGCCTTTGATCG
This sequence comes from Crocodylus siamensis, assembly GCF_052110815.1. Taxonomy (NCBI): domain Eukaryota; kingdom Metazoa; phylum Chordata; order Crocodylia; family Crocodylidae; genus Crocodylus; species Crocodylus siamensis. The sequence continues at coordinate 237,510,047 of NC_143396.1, read as the reverse complement.
CACATCTGAGTTACTGCAAACAACTTATCTAGTTAGATCTCAGGTAGCTTACTCACAAGTATCATCCTTAGGCAGGTGGAGATTCCCTCTGGAGGCAGGCAATTCATTGATCATGAGTTTCAAGAGACAGAGCAAGTTTCAGATGCTCCAGCTCTGCTCTGTCTGAGTTTTCATCATGGCTACTGCTCCTCCTCCTGCACATTCCTTATATAGTCCTTATGACCTCATTTACCTGGTCCAATGGAGACCAGCACCTGTTGGCTTCCAGCCAACTGCTTTGAAATGCATCACTGGTTGCCGGGCAGACTGGTAGGGCATTACTTCAAACAACAGGGAGCATAAGCCCCTCACCCAGGTACATGATGCCAGTCACATAGGCAGAGGGAGCAGGTTTCACCCCTCCCTCAGGAATGTGTCCAACTCAGGTTACCTAAAGAGATCGGATGTCTGCCCTCTGCAAGGCCCAGATTAACCAAATTGTCACAGAGCACAGTTTTTGGGGAGAGACAGAACTGGCCTTCTGCCACACTTGCCATGGCAGATCTTGAAATTCTGGCATGCATCATATGCGATTTTGTGGGATCCAGGTAATATTCCTCGGGTCCCACCATGTTTAAATTAACATCTGCCAGGAGCCCAAAGAAAGCACTTCAGGATCTGTTTAACTGAGAGATTTCCCATGTACACAGTGGGTACTCAATAAGGATTTCATATCTATTTAATTCAAGCTGTCTGCTCCTCTCCCAGACTTGATGAAAGGCAGCTTGTGCCCAGAAGCTTGTCAAACTTCTTTCCCAGCTATATAGTTGATTCAATAATATATATCCATATCCATATAAAACTGCTTTCCTCTCATACATTTCCTGGACCATCACAGCGATGAGAACACTCTAAACCTAACAAAATAAGGATTTCAGAATTTTAAGGTCAATGTTGAAAAGAAATATCATTTGATAGTAATTAAGATCCACTTTGTGTTCATTGTGCATAGATGTAAATGGCTACATATGGTCTGGCTTTCACATGGTAGAGAAACAAAGTCCTTTTAGGACAGATTATACATATGTCTCATTGATGACTCAACTTGACTTAGCTGTCCTGTGTTATCCTGTGTTCTCATCATTGGGAACCCATTCTGTAGTTCATTGATCTAGCTCTTAAAAAGCCCTGCAAATTTTCACTAATCCACTGCACTGCATTGGATTTCCATGTAGTTTTATGAGGATTTCCAGAGTTTGTAGTTTCAGTTCCCCTCTTTATTCATTCAGCCAAGTCAACTACTAAACCATTTATCAATGCACCTATTCCCCCAAGCACATACAAGCAAAAACCCCAACACATTACAGACAGGGGTTTTTTTAGAAAGCAAATCAAAGAATACATGTCTAGCAAGACAACTGTCAAACACAGAGCTGTCATCACCGTTATTATTCTTTTGAGATTAAAGAAATATATTGGGGGGAGTGTTTGCTTTTTTATAAACAAGTACAGGTTGCAGTGTACACTTCTGGAGACAAACAAGAAGAGCTTTCTCATTTTTGCAAATGCTTATTCTCTGCATGGTTCCATAAGATTTATTGAAATTTGTATATAAGCTGCACTTCTTCTTTCCAGTAGATCTCTCATCCCTGCAGTAAATATCTTCAGGATGTTAGCATAGAAGGTGCAGCTGATAATGCATGCCAGTCACAGTGACAAATCTTGGGAGATGGATTCAGACTCAGTTTTTCCTCAGGCACTCTCCCAATGACCTCAGTGAGAGTTTGCCTGAACTAGGACTGAGTAAAATTCAAGCAAGGACTTTTGAATTTTGTGAGCCATAAATGTGTCATGCTTTTACATCACCCTTAATAAATTGCATTGCAGAATAAAGATAAGGGTATTCATCCACAGCTGCTCATTTCTCATGACATTTCCTGTAAGTTCCTCAGATTTACTTCCTTTTCCCAGCTGCCATTTCCCTCATGCCACTTCATAAAAAGTCACCTGCTCTACCCCTAGCTGCTAGTTCCTTCATTCCCACCCAGTGAATCAGTTTTCTGCAGGGCCCATCTGACTGATGGAGTAACATAAGAAATCCTACTTTCTTTGTCCCTGTGAATTTATAAAGCAGTCTTGCCAGACTTCGGTTATGAGACTCAAGGAACTTGTTTCGTCTTGAAGAGGGCTGTTTGGGTAAACTTCAAGCAACATAGCAATAGTGCTTTATCTAACACATTTCCTTCCATTTGATTGAAGACTGGTCCCAGCTATAGTGACTTTGCTACCCTTCATTACAAAAAGTAATGCCCCCCTATCATATTTTAAATTATGTTCCGCTGTAGAAAGCTTCCTGTTACATATGAGATTAAGTTCTGCTTAAAATGATAGAAATCCTAGTAAAATAAACCTGAAAAACACCTCAGTAGGTCAGCTCGTTCAACCTCCGGCACAAGGCAGAATTATCTCCATCTAAAACAGACCAGAAAAATGTTTGCCTTACATGCACTTAAAAACTTCCAGTGATGGCAATTCCATAGCTTCTCTAGGTGCTCCTTTCCAGTGCTTAACCAGCCTTTTAACTGGAAAGCTTTTTCTCATTACCTAACCTAAATCTCCCTTTTACAGTTTAAGCCCATTTCTTATTCTCCTGTCCCCAGTGGACACAGGAAACAAATGCTAACCATCCTCTTTATAACAATTATTTCTCTGTGTCAGGATAGTTACCAAATGTTCCTTCAGTCTTCTTTTTTTCAAATAATCCCAATTCAGACAGCCTTTCCTCATATGGCATGTTTTCCAGACCTCTACTAACTTTTATGGCATGTTTTCTAGACTTCTACTAACTTGTTTATAGCTCTCCTCTACATTCTCTTCTATTTCTCCCCGTTTTTCATAAAGTGTAATGTTCAAACCTGGACACAGTACTCCAAATAAGGCCTGAGTGGAAGAATCACTTCCTGTCAATTGCAGACAACATCCCTGTTAATTTATACCAGTATATTTTAACATTTTTTTTGCAACAGTATAAAACTTTTGACTCATAATCATCTTGTGATCCATTTTAACTCCCAGATCCTCTTCTGAGATATGGTGGCCTAACCAGTTATTCCTCTTCCTGTATTTTTGCATTTTATTGTTCTTTCCCAGCTGAAATTCTTTGCATTTGTACTTACTGGATTTCAGACTATGTTTTCATTTGGAATCCTACTTTGTTCTCTAAAATGCCATCTAACCTACCTTGGAGAACACATAATGCCAGCAGAGTCTCCCTATGTCTGACAAAGAGTGTTTGTGCCCAAAAGCTTCCAAATAACTTTTTTTCAACTATGGGCCTAATAAACGATATCACATCTACCCAAAAAACCTTGGCATCTAACCTACCCAGCTTTCTAGCATCAACAGATTTACTACATTTGTAATTTTATCTTTTAAGTCATTAATGAAAAGATTGAACAATGCCATATCCAGGACGAACCCTTGAGGAATCCCATTTGATATCTCCCCATGGTTTGACACTGAGCCATTGATTACAACTGGCTCAGCACAATTATCCAACATGTTATGCATTCACCTTATAGAGTTTCATCTTGACCATATTTTTTTTACTTATCAGAATGTCATGGGAGGCAGTGTCAAAAGCCTTAAGCTGCAGTATATTACATGCATTGCTCATCCCCATCACTCTTATCATAGAAGGAAATTGGATTTGTTAGACATGATTTGCTCTTGAGAAATCCATATTGGCTGTTACTTATCACTTTGTTATCTTCTAAGTGTTTACAAATTGATTGATGATATGCTCCAGTATATTTCCAGATATCAAAGCTAACCTGACAGATCTGTAATTTTCCATTTTCCCCCTTAAACATGAGCATTATATTTGACCTTTTTCAGTCTTCTGGAACCTCACCTGACCTCCATGAGGTCTCAAAAGATAGCAGCTAATAGCTCTGCATTACTTCAACCAATTTCTTAAATGCTCTAGGCTGAATCTCATCAGGCCCTGTTGGTTTGAAAACAACTAGCTTATCTAAGTAATCCCTTATTTCTTGTCTCTACTCTAGGCTGAGTACCTACCCTAATGCCCTTGATGCTAATTGTTCTAGTCACTGAGCACAATATCCTTTACTAATTGTCTCCATGGCTTTGACATTCAATGGGTCTTAGGCTCTTGATTTCCTAAGTCACTGTAGAAATGACACTTTCGACATTTCATGTTTAGTTAAAAAATGGAGAAAGTATGAAGCAAACATCTTTGTTAAATTTCATCACATTATGACTAACAGAGAATCAGAAATGCTCTAAAATGTACAATTACAAACAGGCATAAACACTGAGATAATTGTGTGGTTTTAGTGAGAATTAACATTACTGCATGGTCTGGAAAATCCTGCCAAAAGCCACTTCTGGTTTTTTTTTTCCAGGAAAATGGGGACAAAGGCCTTCTGCAACTTCTTGCTTTTGTGCTTTTGAACTATAAAATAAGTGAAAATTTGTAATCTTGGATTCATCAGTTACACTAAATACTACAAAACAGTCAGTAACTATGCAAACAAAATTATCTTTTGGTCTCCAAATTTATGAAACTATGAAATGTGGGTTTTCAAGATGATTTGCCACATAACTCCACTTGCACACACTTGGAAAATTCTAACAAACAATGTCCACTGAAGAACCAAAATCACTCAGTATTTCTTCTCCAAAACAATATATTTCAGTAACAGAGACATTTATAAAAGCATGTTCTGGATGCTTCATAAGATTTAATTCAAAATGACAACATTCACACGCAAGAATGAATTCTTTTGCTAGTTTATAGCAGTCAAGGTTGCATAGCCTCACCCATTTCTGGAATCTTTGTGGACAGGCAGGGTGATGCGAAAAGTCAAGAGAACCTGGGGATTCATTTGATCCTACCAAGCCCTCCTAACTTCTCAGATGTGGAGCCTGAACTTCCCCTGGACACAGAAGTATAGTAAGCATATTGCGAACCTAGAGCAGGGGGGAAAGGGACCACTGTATGCTGACCACTGTAAATGGGAGGGGGAAATGGTCATGGGGGAGGAGAAGGGAAGCCTTAAATTCCTGGGCTGCTACTGCCACTGCAGCTGCCACTGCCCCTGCTGTATATAACAGGGTCAGCTCCACTCAGAGGCATAAGCCCTATGGCCAGTCTCCCTGGGGACTAATCCTATGACCTTGTGTGCTCCCTTCCTCTCCATATTGGGCATATCTACATGTTCATTAATGTGCAGTTGTTACTGCACATTCCATTTAGTACTTGTATAATTAAGTACTAAATAAATGCGCCGTAACTGTAGTGACTGCGCAGTAGCACAGGTGAACACCTTTTTAGAGATGCTACTGCACAGTAGCCTAATAATACAGTGCAGTAGCATACTTGCACTGTGTTGTGATGTTGTCCTACTGTGTAGTACTATTCAGCTACTGCACAGTTAGAGTTTCATGTAGATGTGCCCATTGAGTGCTGGGCTGTGTCTGCTCTGGCAAAAGCTCTGGGGCATGGTGGGGACAACAAAGGAGAACCATTTTGCACTCCGGTTGCCCCCACCCCTCAGATACACTGCTTGCTGCCTTGCCATTTTCCTGTGGTTGAGCTGGAGCAGTACAGGGCTGCCCTTCCATGACAAAGATTATGGGGTTGGGGTGGGATTCTGGCTCGCCCTTACAGTCAGTACCTAGGGCTCGTATCCTGCTCACCTGGCCCTAATTATGCTACTCCCTGGATGTAAATGTGGCTTAAGGGTGATATGAGAGCAAGTTAAGGGTCTGATTGAGATGGAAACCAGAGACTACTTTAGACAGAAATTTGGAATAGGGACACAGGACCATCTATTCTTATAGAATACAATCTTGCAGGAGACCTACCTCCAGGGCCCAAATCTCACTAGTTCTTTGAACTAACTTCTGATTATGAGGAAAGCTTTGTACAGAGACAGATGGTAGATGGAACAGTTCAATAAAAGTTTAAATAGGGCCCCCGTGAGATTTGTCCAAGCATGTCTCTTATTTCATAATGAAGATCATTAATTCACCAGAGGGTAAATATCCAACAGTCATTTTAGAAACTTCACTGCTTGATGTTGGAAATCTACAATTACAGCCAGATGGAATCTGATCATGCTAAAAATCAAGCTTTACTTATTTAAAAGCCATGAACAATTCAAAATACTGGGGATGAATGACTGTGTTAGGTCTTCCCCTTTTAGAGCTACCTAGATAGATTATCTCTTCTGAATCTTTGAGAAAGTTTTCCATATTAAAGCCTTTTGGCTTTCTGATATAATCGTTTGACTTCTGCAGAAAATACATAGTCCAGTGTCCCCAGCGAACCAGCTTTCAGATCTCTAATGGGTAGAAAATCTTGCCCTTACCTTGAGACAACTGCCCCAGAAGATAAGGAAACAGGATTTGGGATTCTGATACCAGTTTCATAAAGGTAGAGAATCACAGCTATCGTGGCTGAAGTTCTCTGTAGACAACAGTACATCCTTTGGCTGGTTAAAAAACATTGCTGCCATGCTACAGACTTCTCACTCATCCCGTTACAAGAATAGCACAAAGGAAGGAGGGAGCCTCAAAAGAAAGAGTTAAAATGGGGGCATAGGTAGATGTAACCACATGGAGTGCAAAAAGGGAAATCTTCAGTGGCTCAGAAAATGAGAGTCCTGAGGACATGACACATGGTACAAACTGAAGAGAAAGGAAGGAGAGCAACATTGTAGCCATTACATCATCTGAAAGAAAGATACCCTTGCACTAAATGTGCATGTAGACATAACTAAGAGTCTACCACAATCTATGTGTGCAGATCACAGGGCTGGCAGCTCAGTATAGCGCCCCTCCCCATGCCTCTGATTGGCTGAGGGGGCACAGTGGCTCCACCCCTCACTGCTGATTGGCTGCAAGAGCTGTCCATCATATGGTCCCACCCCCTTCTGCCGATTGGTGAAGAGAAGCAGGGCCAAATGATGGACAGCCCTCATAGCCAATCAGCGGTGAGGAGTGGGGGTGGCAGCCATCTTGCCATGCTGGCAGTCCCCCTTCCCCCTCCCCACCCCTAATTGGGCTGTGTGACCAGGCCACAAGCAGGCATGAGGACTGCTGGCTCTTCGTTTTATTTTCAGACAGTTTATTTTTTGGGGGAGCCTGGCAAAAGCATGGAGCCCACACTTGTTCGCAGAACCTGCCCACAATCATGGTTTCTGTGAACAGCAACTCCCCCTCCTCTTCTAAAACAGTTGAAAGTTACATCAGTCCACAGCCTAAAGGGACAGATCTCATCCTACATACAAGCATGTAACCAACGTATTCTTATGCATTGTGCTGAAGGCAGAGCACCAATTATGTACATTGTTCTCTTGTTCAGCCACTTCCCCGTACTCTGCAAACAATCTAGTTCTAACTCTAGAATGCAAAATAATACCTTACATTTTTTGTCTTCTGTCTATATAAAGTGGACCTCAAAGCTCTGACTAAAGATTAAGATGTTGCAAAGAGAAGACATTTTTCTAACATCCTTTAATGCTAACACAATATAAGAAGCAATGAGGGTCAACAGCAGCAACATCCTGTCACACAATAGCCTAGTGCTCCAGCATGAGGCACGGTGCAATGTGTCATGTCGTGTCATCACCTTGCATAAAGCTCCAATCTGATAAAACAAGACAGCTGAACTTGCACACATTTTTATGCTTTACTCAAGTATTAGGACCTTCTGTACTTAGTGATATACTGATAAATAGTTATCCACTGTTTAGAAACATCCTCTTTCACAATGGATTCTCATTTGTTTACCTCTGCTATACCATAAGCAAACTCACTAATTATGGAATATACCACAATTTCTTGTGTTTACATGTATAGAGAACTCTCTGAGTGTTTTACATGGCAGTTTATATACAAACTGAAGAGGACTGTACCATGTAGCTATCCAAATTATAGAATGAGTATTTTCTAACCATTTCAACACTAAGCATATGACATTCACAGTCATTGTGGTCCCTAACTGAGTCTGGAATACAAAAGCAGAAAAAACCTATCTGACAAATAACATGGTTTTGATGCATTATTCCACTGGTGCCCATTTAATAATCTATCCAAACATATCACTGTATTCCTTCTTATCACTGTCTCATGTTGGGGTGACAGCTCTGGTCCCAGCACAGAGCACACTGTGATGATAAGGCCCATGGCAGCAGCAATGGAAGCAGCTTCTGATCAGCCTCAACTTCCAGTAGCATGTTGGTAGCCCAGAAGGCCAGATACAGTGGCTCCACAGGCTGGATCCAGCCTGTGGGCTGTATGACTGACACCCTTGGCCTAAGGTTTTAAGCAAAGATAGCAGAAATCTGTGCTTTCCTCAGGACTGGAAAGGTGACCTTCAAAATGTACAGTGATACAAAAAGTGTCAAATACATTATTGTCCTCTTTATAATGGGATCAGTGAAAACACTTCTGAAGTGAATCTGTATCTTTTCATTACACTATATGAACTTGTACTATGTCTGCCTAATTTTACTGAGACTCTTGAACTGTTTTGTGGGAAGAGGTCTCCTTTACAGTTGCTCCATGATGTTGAACTCGTAACTTGTAGACTTTTTGGGACAAAGACTGTCTTTTTGTTCTATGCTTGTACAGCACCTACCATTATATGGCTTTGGTCCATGGAGCAATATAAAAAATAGTAACAGTTGTTAATCCATTCCCAACCCTCGTGATTCTTGCTTATCTTTCTCTCTTCCTTTCCTTTTGAGATCCTTACTAAATTTCACCTGCATCATTTCATAGCTTGATCACCTCTGTCACCCAGCCATTTAAAAAATGCGTAAGTGTGTACTGGTGGGAGGGCTATCCCAAAATTCTGCTGCAGGTGGTTTCACTGAGGAAGAGGGAATATGACCCTGCAGAGTTTTCTGCCCACCAAATCAGTATATTTCCTTAGTTCTGAATGGATTAGGATTCCTTGACATCTCTGCTCCAACACACCTCAGTAAAATAGTATGGAAGGGGGCATCAAAAATTTTAATATATTGTGAGTTATACCTTGTATTGTGTGTCACCCTCTCCCTAACCAAGGGCCATATTCAACCTGTCTTTTTTCACTCCCTGCCTAACCTTTCCAACCTTCCAGCATCTCCAGAGAAGGAAGTGGGGATGATATAAAGACAGCTGAACATCCTTTCTAAAAGGGAGGGAAGAGATTGCTGTATAGCTGGGCTGTTCTCTCTTTGCAGATGTAAATGACATGATCTGGCCTGGAGTTCTTACCATGTTCCAGACTCAGTTCTGCTATTATATTATCCTCCTTTCAAAGCCCAAAAGACATCATTTCCATTTTGGCAACAGCAGTTGATTCACATGTGCACTGAAGTTGGGCTTCCTCTTTTGGGAACAGGAAAAAGCAGGATTTGTCATTTGATCTGTCAGCAAGCCCTAAATGTAGAAAGAAAAAAAAAAGGAGCAGAAGTAAAGGCAGCAGTTCATCCTTCTTTCAGCAAAAAATCTGAAAATGGAAACTGCAGACCTAGTTATGGTAAAAGATCTCAAGTGTAACACCAGTTTTATTTTAATCCATGATAAACCTGGAACTGCTAGCAAGTCATTAGAAATACACATGAATATATTAATAAAATGCGTGAATTTAATCTCACTATTCTTCTTCCGAAGAATTTTTATTGTTGTTGTTTAATTTGCATCGTCAGAGTATTTAGAGATCCCAGCAAGGGCTTAGGTTACATCAGACTCTGCACTATTCACACCCCAAATAGCAACCTATAGCCATGTTGTTCTATATAGCTTGCCTATACATGTATAGAGAAGCTGCTCCTATGCACTGTAACTACAGCGTGTTGGAGCAGACTCACGCATAGTAATTACCACATTCCAGCAGACTCCAGCGTCATGTGTGTCAGTGTCCCTGTGCTGAAACACGGTAGCAGGGGCGCTTTAACTAAAGTTTGTTTGATGAGCTTTAGTTAAAACTCCTTCCACCGCCATTTTTCAGTGCGGGGATGCTGATACATATGACACTCTGGGTGCTTTAATTAGAGCAGCTCTCAGATCCACTCTAATTAAAGTGCTTCTCCCCCACCCCACCCCAAGCATGTATATAAATGTTGAGTGTTCTTACAGTTGCCTAACAATTTTAAAAATAGGATTCATAGTTAAAACTCAGGTATTTTCACACACAGGACTCTGCAGTATTCATGGTACTTTATTAGTGTTGTGATATGCTTTCTAAGAATAAGATAAATCACGAAATTACTAATGTAACTGACACGCCTATATGATGACCCCTACGAAAGATGTCTTTTAAAATGCAGTCTTTTTAAAGTGGTCAATTCAAAATTAACTCATTTGACTTGATCCTCCACTCCTTGTTTACAAATCTTCCTTTGAATCAAAATATTATTCCAGTATGCAGGATCAGATCTAGTGTGGTCCAAATTCATAACATGATACTAAACTGAAAATCCCACAGAGTCTAAAGTCTGGGGAAAGTATAGTCTGGTGACTAATAAGCATTTGTGCAATTTTAGCAAAGAGAAGAAGCCACTTCTTTTTGTTAGTACACTGCTGCGTAAGTACAGGGCCCAGAGACTTGTATAAGAGGAAGAACTGGCTTCAGTATCGGGGAAGAGAATTTGTAGAAAAAGGTGTGAGAAAGCTTACTGTTTCAAGTCATGGAAAGTAATCTTCTGCAATGTCTTAAAAAGAAGCTTGTTCAGTGAGTTGTGTGGTTTTGGTGGCAGGTTATAGAGAATTATGGGCACATTATGAGAGAAGCCATTTATGCAACAGTTGAACAGTCTTTTCTCCCAAATATATTCTTTAATTTCATGTACTTGGCACTCATTAGACAGCTATGGATGTTTCTTTCTGTTTATTTTAAGTAGTACTTTCTGGTGCTCATTGTTGGCAGGAGAAAATATTGCTGATTGAGATGACATGTAAAGCCTCACAGGGGGCATGTGTACACGTTAACTTTAACGTGCAATAGCCTATTTTACTGTGCATTAAAATATTGTAAAAAAACATGCAAATATGCTAATGCGCAGTAAAATAAGCTGCGGTATATGAAGCATTACTAAAAAAAGCATGCACTTTTGCTGCTGTGCATTAGAGCAGCCTAATATGTATTTATATAGGACCTCACGTTGGAGGTACTAAATTTAACACACATTAGGAAAATGCATTAATGTACATGTCGATGTCCCCAGTTTAACATAATAATTAATCTCATGAATTTGGCCCATTTTTTATTTGTAAAGTATCCTTTAAAAGTATTTTCCCCCTTCGGAAATGTGCATAGTTATTAAGAATCCTCTGTTAAACTCCCAACTTCCGCAAACACAAATTTTTGTGTTTTAAGTGTTGAACACGTAAATTGAACAAAGATTTCATTACATTTCTTGAGGGAAAGATCTCTTACAACTTCCTAGGGCACCTTAAGTGTAAACTAAGCCCAGGCACTGATGTAGAAGCAGGAGAGAAGGCAGCACAAAATTATCAGTTGCCATGCTTCTGGCCTAGCCACCATTGCCTAACTGCAGCTGCTTTTTTTTTGGAAAGTGGCTTGCTTGTATGTACGTTTTGACAACATGTAACACTGGAAGACTGGGTTGTGGCTGTAGGGGCAAAGGAGGCCATGGGTGGGGTACCTAAGGGGCACTCTCACTATTAGGGCTGAGAACCAGGAAGCTAGTGTCTGAGGCAGTGGACCTGGGCTGAAGAAGTCTCAACCAGATAAAGAAGGCTGAAGCCAGGCAAGTATAAGCCTGGACAAGGGTTTTGGGGCCTGAGGGGCCAGTGTTGAATTTTGGACATAGAGATCTGCTACAAAGGAACTGCTGAGAGCCATCTGTGACTATTGGGGCATCTGGAAGTCATGATTCAAGCCCCTAAGGAAATCACAGCCCTCTTAAACAGGGAGTACACCCATGGGGAGAGAAGAGAGAGGCAACAGGCACCAAGAAGTAGGCCACTCTGGCTTCTATAGGCAACCTCTCCTTTTATATATCTAACAGCAAATCATAACGGATGAGAGACAGGAGGCAGAGGTGGTCAGGGAACACTGACAGGCTAGTCTAGAGGCAGCAGACTGTGGGGAGGGAGATCCTCTGGGCCTGTCACAATCTTACAGTTGGAAAATTAGGAAAGTTCTAAGGAAATTGGCCATGGTAAAATTAGATCTGCTGGTAGTATCTGGTTTCAGAGAGGAAATACATTGCACAGAAGGGTGTGTGGCAGAATGTCAATAGGCTTGTCTTTGAACCTGAAGAAAAGAAGCTCAAGTTGTATCTCAGGTGTCAGAGTGAGTTTACGTTGAGTTTTAACAGTGGAATTGCAACCTGTTAGGCAACCTGTTAGGCAACTTGCCTTTCAGGAATGTATTTAAACAGTGTCCTTTTGGCCTATTTCCATTGAGAACAAAAAGGCTGAAAAGCTGTGGTACATGTATTCATTTGGTTGCTTCACTGATCAGGTGAAGGTTACTCCCTATTTTTCACATGCAGGGAACCACAAGATGCCATGAAAAAGATCAACTAGCAGGGAGGGGAAAAAAGTTGAACCTGTCTTTCTCTTAAGCACATTTGTATTTTCTGCCTACCACTTTAATCTCACACTTTTGTCCACCTTTACCTTCTGGACCACAGACTTAATTCTGGTACACTCGAAATAATTATACTTAAATACAGTAAAATAATCCTGTATTTTACCAGAATTAAGTCCATGGTTTAAAACAAACTGCTCTGCAAGGACAACCACATTTCTATTCAGATGGAATAGAAAGAGGCAATGGACTTCATGATTCATTATTTCTGATTTCTGCTAATGTCTTTTTTCCATCTATGTTAACAACAACTGATTTTCCTCTAATCAAGATAGCCTTTCTTCTACAGTTATCCTTTCTGTTATCTACTAATAATGTTTCTCTGCTCATCCCCCAATTTATGCAATAAAGATCTGCTGCTACTTGGGAACTGAGTGGCTTTGTTCCTAGGGGATTCAAACCCACAACTTTAGGAGGAGCAGGGCTAAAAGTAGACTGAGGTGTGCAATGGTGCAGTAGTCAGAGGTAGGAGGGAGTTGCAAAGGTGAGATAAAGAGGTAGTTACTGCAGTGACCCTTTCCTGGGTTATTCATTGCAGTAGATATCAGACTGGGAGCCTGAACCAGCAGCACAACCAAGATGGCATAAAGCTGCATGGGTGGATGAGAGAGGTTGGTCTTCCCAGACACATGTCCTGACAAGGGCTGAAGTGAGTCTTCCCCAAGCCCAAATCTTTGTTGCTGTATGTTGAGACTGGAGAGCATTGGAGGACAGTTATGGGAATAGTGTGAGGAGAGGGTGAGGAATGGAGGTATCAGGGGCAATGAAGGGCAGTCTGGGGCCCTGGTGAAAGATTTGGGGGACTCATGTGTATAGGTATAGGGAGCAGTTCCTGGGGGGTAACAGCTGTACCCCCTGATGCTTGCCCCACGTTGGAGCTGGTAGTCTGCCACCCACAGACTCAGTCATTTTTGTCTTTGTTTGGATCTTAAACTGAATAATATATCCATAGGTCCCTAGCATATTAATAAAGCTACTAGTTTCTGTTTAATCGGAGGAAAATATGCATTGGCTTATGAGATGATACACCACATTATCTGCACCCTCCTTTTCAAAATTGTAGATTTACCTTTGTAGCCCTGTCAGCCATCTGCCTAGCTTGACAATATCCCCTCTATACCACAATCAGTACATAACATAAATCACCTTCAGAAAATATATCTTCTACTTACATGCCTGATTAAGTGCTTACCTGTTATGTAGGCACAGATCTTGCTTTGAAAATCCTGTATACTCATCAGTTGTCTTCTTAAATTAGAGCAGTGTTACAGGTTTGTACCCTTCGATATTTCTAAATCAATCTGCAGCATAGTTAATCAGCCCAAGAGCCTGTTTGTTCTTTAAATAGAAAAGAAAATTTTCTCAGAGCAAAAATCAGGGTTTTTTTTACACATTAGTATCCTCTAAACTTCTTGTCTGAAGTCAGAAGACGCTGATTCTTAAATCAGTTCCAGTGGTCCTTCAGTGAAGCAAAACAGTTTTAACTGAAGATTTTCTTCTCATAAAGAGAATTCCCAGACTAAAAATAAGTAACTACAGTGACTGCACCAGCCCTCCAAGTTAGACCCTTTAGCATAAATGGTGGTGGGGTAGAAAGTGGGCAGGTCTACAGAGTCCTTGTGTCTGCTGACCCCTATGACTATAAACTACCACCCATAATTTAGAGCAGCTCTGAATTTAGCTGTTCTAAATTACATGTGGGGCTAGACTAGCTTTTAGTAGGGGTGTGCAAAATGGACCATATTCAATTTGGATTTGGCTCCAATTGGGGACATTGATTCAATTTGTTGATTTGGATCACTGTCCCTGATTCGATTCGGCCAAATCCGAATCTGAAGATTTGATGCTGATTCAGAGAATCAGCAATTTGGCCATAGACACAGCTTTAAATGTTCTTTTCTACATACTTCAAGGTACCAGGCATGGCTTGTGAATGCTGCAATGCTGGGGTGGATGGATTATCCCATAGGAGTGTGGGGGGGGCCACCACGTGCTCGGTAGCGAACCCGGAAGTGGGCTGGAAGTACTTCTGGTCCACTTCTGGGTCCACTGGGGAGCAGGGGGATCGCCTCATGCCCCCCATCTCGGCAATCACCACAGGGGACCCTGGGGACCCCCCCAGACCCAGGAGGTACCAGTTGCTGAGCTGGGGGAATACAGGGGCGCCCCCTGCGCATTTCCCAGAAGACCCAGAAGTGAACTGGAAGTGCTTTTGGTCCACTTCTGGGTCTGCTGCTGACCCTGATGGGGACCACTCCCCACATGCTCCTGTGGGATACTCCATCCACCCTACCATCGCAGTATTTACGAGCTACCTGATACCGTGAGGTATGTAGAAAAAACATTTAAAGTTGTGCCTATATCCGAATTGCCAAATCTTCTGAATCTCTCCATATTGATTCAGAGGGTTCTGATTTGATTTGGAGAGATTAAAGGGTCTCCTGATTTGATTTGGAGATTCAGCCATCGAATCAGGCCAAATCTCCATCAAATTGAACCAGGGCCAAATCTCCGCCAAATCAAAGCTTCGTACACCCCTAGCTTCTAGCCCCAAAATCAGATGAATCAAGCGTATCCCAATTATAGCTACGGATACCTTCTATGTGGCCTATGCTTTTTCTTTCTTGTTCCAAAGGAGGTCTAATCCAAAGCAATCATAGCTATTACACCAGGCAGAAATTAATCTAAACTGAAGAGTTCAGCTCTGAAACAGAAACTTAAACCCACAGTCTGAGGGATTTTTACATCTAGGAATTTGGTTTGGACAGTTAAGAGATTGTGGCTAATTACAAAATCAGAGTAGAATCCAAACTTTGAAATGGTTGGCTCCAGTGTTTTGTTTGTGTACAAAATGATTTCCTCATGAATGTGACTAGAGAACTGAACTGGGACATAGAAGTCCTGGGCTCTATTTCTGGCTGTTATTAACCTCCTGGGTGACGTTAGTCGGTCATACTATCTCTCTGTGCCTTAGTTTCTCCATCTGCAAAATGGGGATAATAAAATGCTCCTAGTTTATAAAGAATGTGCAGGTGAAAAGTGCTATAATAGCTGCTATAAAAGAGCCAACCATTCCAAAGTTTGGCTTCTACTCTGAATAGTAGTAATAGTATGGATGCTGAGCTACCCTGATTTAAAAAGATGTAATCCTAACTGATTTTTATTTCACAAATTTGGATACAAGCAAAGTTTTGTTAGACTAAATAATTTTTTTAAAGTCCATGTGGTCCATCCTACTGACTAGTCCAAAATATTTATTTATACTGGCAGCCTTTTTGTCCATGGAAGCAGTGGATTTCCTCAGCTCTAAACACATGCCAGGACTCCTCAACCTTTCAGCTCCCTCTCAGCCAGCAATCCTTCACCCTCAACCCCTCTGTTAGCTTCTTCTCAGCTGTGGAAAGGAGGCATCAAAAAGGTTAATATATCAACAGGCTAAAATTATTTATCATGGTTTCCTCTTGGCATTTGGTTAGGGGGAAGTAGTAGCTGAAGAAATTGGGACATAGATCTGTAAAATAAATGAGTAAGCATGTTGTAGAATACTGTGCTCCTTGTCATATGGTTGCATGAAGAGCTCATAGTGATGCCAAAACTATTTTTACCTTAGAAATCATGACCAAGGCATGGCAAATGGATTTGCTACTTGAAGTACAGCAGGGAAAAGTTGTGTATTGTATTGGTTCTAGCAAACGGTCACATTTTCAAGTTTAATTTCTTATTTGGCAAAGAGATAAAACAGTATGGAGTTCTACTAAAGACAACAGGATTTCACACAAGTCCACACCACTTTATCCCTGCACAAAGTGCTTTCGTAGGGTCGGAACAAAAGTTATATGTGTCCCTAGCTAAATTGTGTCTGTGTTTGACTTAAAACAAACATATCCTGGGATTGGCACGTACACACATGCACATCACCCTTCTAATCAGGAATTAATGAAATGGCTGAATGCAGTACCGCTTTTCTGCCATTGATTCAAAGATGCAATCCTGGGATAACTGTACAGATGTACTTTGCAATATCCTAGAATGAAGTGTTACCAGCTCTTATCCAGGAAATTTTTTTAGAATTTATCCTGGGACAATGGACATGGATATCTATACACTTACACTTTGTCCCAGGATAAAATCCTAGGATAAATGTGACATCTATTTGCAGCCACACAGGCATCCATATCTTTTGTCTTGGAATAAGTCTTAAAAGTTTTTTCCTAGATACGAGGTAGTAAGAGTTTATCCAGGAATATTACAAGGTACAGTTGCACAGTTATCCCAGATTTACATTACTAAATCAATGGCAGCAAAGCGGTACTGCATCTAGCCACTCACTAAACACTGAGCAATGTGCGTACATGCCAATCCTGGAATATTTTTGTTCTGGGACAAACAGAAACTACTTATCCAGGGACAAATGCAACATCTACCTCACCAAGATTTATTCTAATCACTATCTACCACCACTTTTTAATGACACTAGGTAGCTTGAGGTTCTCCTGGATGCTTTAACAACTAAAGATAATCAACCAGTTCAACACTGCTTTGTAGGCCCTTGGCACACATTTATTTAATAGCATGACAGAATCACACATATATAGAAAGACACATGATTTTGGGATCATCAGTCATCTGAACCAATATTAAGGGCTTCAACTGACAGTGCACAAAGCTAGCCAAACACAGGGTGGAGTGGAGGAGGGTTGTTATAGCATCTAAGGTGCCCCAGTGGTTGCAGCGGCCATGGGACTGACTTGGCTTGAAATGCAGGTGATATATGTAAATGAAGAATTTTGTTTTGGTAGCACTTTTCATCAATGTAAACAACTACATAATGTATAAAGCAGTGAAGAATTAGACCTATTTTTTTTAAATTGTAATTTTTTGGTGACCTCAGATACCCAGCACTTCCATCACACTGTCTTACAAATTGGCCACACAGCCACTCTGACCTAAATTATTAGTTTGTAATTGACACAATTCCTGAAAAGTTTCTCATTTTAGGACTGAACTTTTTATGACCTGCATAGAAAACATTTAGTTTCAAATAAAAAGCTATAATTTAAAGTGTTCCAAACTGATTAGCCTTTTTCTTACAAAGACAATAATTTGTGTGGCCTTTCATTCCATGCTTACCTTACTTCAGGACTTTTTTATAGGGGACAATTTTAAAATATATCCTCTTTAACCATTCCGCTAAGGTAAATTGCCTAACTCCATTGACTTCAACATGGATAGATATATTCACACAGTGGATAAGAACCTGGCCCAATTCCTTGCAGACATTTCCAGGATTTTTCTTTTGGCTTCCCTGCAACTCCATGATAGGGGAAGAGTAAAGGAGTTCTCCATCCTTTGTCCTGATGAAGACTGCAGGCTATCAGCCCAGCTTCTCAAACTGATCCAACTTTGGCATTAGTGCCAAAGCTAAACATTTGACAAATGATAGTGTTGTTATATTGCACTCCAAAACATTATTAAATGGTTTCTTCCTTATGTAAGAACTTAACTAGGAGGCTTATACAGCTCCTGGCATATAAAATGAGCAAGTCTATTTTTTTGGAAATACCAGGTTGTGTATTAGACCAACATAATCACTTGAGCTACAACTACTATGCCATTATTATGCAAGCAGCAGCAATTCCTCATGGTTGTCTTCCATGTCTGCCTTATCTGTGGGTCTAAAAATGGCTGATGAGGCCAATTCAGGATTAATACATTCTGTTGCAATTCAGGCACGTGTTTCTGTGCAGAGTGTGTGGCTCTGGATTCTTGATTCAGTCCACCACACACTATTTCCTCCACTCCCGCTTTTCTGTCTCCTGTTGTCATCATAAAATTTCAGAGTACTGAGATCCTTCCAGCAGACTCTTCCTCCATTTGGCCTGGTCCTTAACCAATAGTCTCCCACAAGTTGATGTCAATATTGCATTTTTCCAAGTTGGCCTTGAGGATGTTCTTGCAGCACTTTCTCTGTCCTCCTATTGAGCATATACCTTGACTGAGCTGAAAGAATAAGATTTGCTTTGCTTTGGGAATCTGAAGCTGGACATCTGGATGACATGGCCAGCCCAGTCAAACTGATGTCAGATATCATCACTTCAATGCTTGTGCCATTTGCTTGCTAGAGGGCACTAATGTTGGTACATCTATCTTCTCACTGGATTCAAAAGATGTTCTGCAGGCAGCACTGATGCTACTTCTCCAGTGACTTGATGTGTCTCCTGTGCATTGTGCATATCTCAACTCCATACAGTTAGGTAGGGATCACAACTGCTTGATAGAACATGAGCTTGGTTTAAGATCTGATGTTGCAATCTTCAAACACCTGTTTCCTTAGGCATCCACAGAATGCATTTGCACATTTGAGCTATGTTGAATTTCTTCATTGATGTAAGCCTTCTGCAAGAGATGGCTTCTGAGGTATGGGAAATACTCAACGTTTTCCAGTCTCCCTTGAACCTGAATCTGATCTAGCAACTGCTCATTAAGAGCTTGTTAATGGAGGATGTTAGTCTTCTGAATGTTAATTGTCAGTCCCATTTTCTTGTATGGTAAAGACATCAATGATTACCTAAAGTTCTACTTCCAAGTGAGCATACACTGCAGGATCATCAGCACACTGTAGCTTGATAATTGAAGTTGGGTTGGCCTTGGTCTTGCTATTATGCAACAGGAGTCAATTAACTACTCAGAAAAGTACCAGCTTGCAGAATCATAAATTTACCCAGGAATGTTCCTATCAGATCACAGGCCTGTTGCCTGTTGTAGTCCTTAATATAGTGAAACATAAGTAAAAATAAATAAACAGAGTGGTATAAAGTACTATCAAATCAAAAAATGTAGTGTGTTACTCTTTACACTTACCTGGCTTTCATGTTTTATACCCTCATGGTGCAGAAAAATGGAGAATTAAATCACCAGAGTACTAAAATCAGACAGATTTTTTTATAAATGCAAGGCAAGAATTATTTAGTTTATTGCACATGTTGCATGGGATGTGGATGTGACTTGTACAAATTCAGGCTGATACAAAGCATTGTTAACTGCTATTTATGTAATGTGCTCCGCTCTGATCTGTGGGCCAAAGATTCTATTAACTAGAGTTGCGATAGAATTCAAAGCTTAATAACAAAAGAAAATGGATAACATATAAAATCAGTGTTTTGTACTGACTTAACTTTGGTCAAATTTGACTTTTATGGTAAAAACCCACATATGTTTGGTTTCTTCCTTTTTAGGAAGTAAAATTGTTTCCAAAACTATTTTTCCTTTACAAGTTATAAGTGCCCGATGTCAAAATAGATAAAGAAGTCAGGATTTAGAATTTCTGTTGAAAGTCTTATAATATCCCTCTGTGCATACTATATATCTCAGAATGCCTATAAAAGAAATGCCATCATAAAAACAACTTGCACTTCCACAGTGGCTTTCAGAGGAAGATCTCAAGGCACTTTATAAACATTATTAATACAGCCTTGTAATGCTAGCATGAAAAAGAAAGATAAGTTGAGTCTCATAAGAGGTTACAAAGTATATTAATATAGCATCCAAAGTCTCCAGTAGTGGTTGGTGAGTACCCAAAGTCATACGGAAAAAATCCACTCAACCTCTAGAAAGCTCAAGCATTTGAGCTCTATAAGCCTGGGGTATAAAGTGGACCACCCCAATTGCCCCCAGATTTGTATGTGGGGCTGCTGGTGGTTAGGTAGCACTTGGAGATACCTAATGTAATTTTCTGTGTATTTATAAAATGGAAAATACCTGTCAGATAAGTTGGAACAACTGTACAAACGGAGACACTGACTGCAACGATCCTATTTTTTTGTGTTGGTGGACCTACAAAGGGCTCACTTTTGGACCACCACAATGGCAGCATATTTGCCCACAGAATATTGGGCTGCTAAAGAGATCTTTTTAATGATGCCCCTTGTTTCCATCAGTAGATTCTGAATGTAATCCCAACATGAAGTTTAAGTGGTAAATTACAGGTGAATGTCATTCACAATCTAAATTGCAGAACTTGAAATAAAGATTTGGGGCCTGATTCTGTTTTCTGCGCAGCCTGACAATTTGGCAATCCATGTAAAGTGGCACAAATGAGATTAGAACCAAGCTGGCAGAGGCCTCCCCGTTCTCTTTAAGCTTCATTGTGTGCACTCTTCAAAGCCATGTATCATTGTATTTTTCCATTTCTAGTAATCTTTTGTTAAAACAACAACAAACAGCAATTTTATAATATTATAAAAGTGCTTTTCTGCATATGTGCCAGTAGCAAGAGCTCAGTATCAGTAACCCTTTTCAAGGTTGCTAGTTCAATATAGTAGCTCAGTACCGAGCATTTTTTGCGCTAGTTTCAGCTTTTTTATTTGCACTTTTTTCTAATCATCTGCCACTATTTTTGGAACTATTTCCCACATTCTAACTAACAGAAAACATACAAAGTCCCATGGGCACATAGCTGTTAAAAGGTTACCTGAAATTGATTCACCCTATGGTGAATTGTAGGGATACAGAATGACAATTTATCTTATGGTATCATGTCATGGAATTCAGCAAAATTGTATAATCATTGTTCTCTAGTACTTTTGCAGAAAGGTGCTGTAAAATAGCAGGGTTTCCTTTTAAAATTAACTTTGTTAGCAGCTCAAGGCTTTTTAGCATATATTTACCAGATTGTTCTTATAATATGTACCAAAAGCATTAGCAGCCAGATGCTGCCCTTTCAGAAAACAAGCAAAATTAAGTTGAAATGTTGTGAAATAACAAGCTAAGCAAATTTTTTCTGAGACCCCTTCTCCCCGCAGCAACATAGAACTAATCTGGTTATAAAAGTGGTTGCAAGTCTCAACTCCAGAGGTCCTTGTTCAGAATTCAGCCATTAGCTAGCTACTACATAGCTACCTGTTTTAAGATGTGACTGTTTATGACAAACAGTGTCAGAAGCAGTGTGGTGTAAGCACAGCCTTCATTCACCCTTTTGCCTTGGTGCTGAAGGTCATCCACAATGGGACCCCATAACCTGAAATTCTGCAGCAGGTCCTGCCCTTGCCCTTCCCCCCTACTTCCCCTCCCCCCCAACACAGACATGACCCATCCACAAGTTCCCAGGCCCATCAGGAGCCCTCAAGACTGGAGGAAACAGCTCTGTGGACTGGATCCAGCCCACAGGTCATACGTCTGATATCCCTGACTTACAGCATTAATTCCATAACCTCTTCTGCCATGAAATAGATTCACAAAATACATCCAGCTGAAGACTGGCAAACACGCATGTTATTTGAATATACTAACATCAAACTAACCTACTTTTCTACTTCACAGGTACAGTCTGAAACATCTCTGCTAGGAAGTACAAGTTTCAATTCCCTTAGACACTAGCCCGTGATCTCTTCAATAAAAACAAGTGGGCTCCTCAGTCACACTCTCAGAAATCAAGCTCCAAAAGTAGCAGCATGAACTCCGAAGTCTAACATACCAGAGCAACTCCATTTTTCCTACTCCAGGTATGTTTTTCTTTTTGTTTGGTTATGGGTTTTGAGTTTCTCTACATGAAGGGCTCTGAGCCAAATGTGGTGCTCACACCCTCTGTCAGGAATAGAACTCATATGTTTCTGGTGCTTATTCTTCATCTTGCTTTCTTAGATTAGCTCCAAATTGTGGGGCACCTACATTTAGGTATCTCAGTCTGGGACAGCAATCTAATGTGAGTGGGTCTAGGCATTTATTAGGATCTCTATACATTCAATGGAGACATTCAGACATCTCCAAAGAACAACCCAGTTTGCCTGATTCTAGGTACCCTTGATGCTTTATGCAAAAAAATGGAGAGGTAGGCATCTCCAAAGAGACTTGGGCAATGGGGATTGGAACAACCTTCAACTAAGGCATAAGAGCAGGAAGAGATGCTGTCTTTTTGCAGTAAAACTTTCATTAGCATAAATGTTTTTCTATATTATTTTTTAAAAGTTGTAAAGGGAAAGGGTTGTGTAATAGGGGATAGGAAAAAAACTGTAAGACTTACAGGGCTCCTGTTCATGCTCAGGGCTCTAGGCCTGATGATGATGATGACGAAGATGATGGTAATTCAGAAGCTGATTCATTGCCAAGGAAAATATTTTACAAAATTTGCTTTAAGGCATCAGGGTGTCATTAAAAAAATTAATAACTTGTATTAAAACACTTCATTTATGTAAAAGGGAAGTAAAACTTCCAGACAGCTGTTGCTATGTTGTATTAATATGACAAGATTTCATCCATACATTTTAGACAATGGCTATTGATGAAATTATTAAGTCTTTTCCACTTAAGATTTTCAGTATTTATACAATCAGATTGCATAGATTTGGGTAAACCTTTGTATATTCCCCGTTAGATAAATGCACAAGAAGTAATAGCGATACATCTAATTTTTGGTCACTGTTTTATAGTAAGAACTATACATTAGGTTAGACAGAATCTTGGCCACAGGCTTAGCCCTTGTATATCCATTGTGAAAAATGAACATGATGGCAGAGTTCAGAGCAAAATGATAGCATTCTATGTACACTATACATAAGATTCACAGCAGCAGAGAATCAGGTCTTCTTCCACTACTTCCACTACGTATCAAGTTTTTCAGAACTCAGTATAGATGGCTTCAGCCTAGGGACATATTCCCTAAGAAAATATCTTTTTTTTAAATTAATTTTAGTTGTTTTGAAGTTACGAGTCTTTAAAAAAAAACCCCTAAATTCTTTGCAGGCATATATTTTGAGGTATTTCTGTTTTTGAATAACTCATACACCCATTTGATTTGTGAGCTGAAAATTGGCAAATGATTCAACTTCCTTTTAACACAGAATAGCTCCTGGGGTTGACCAAACCCATTTGTATTATTTTGACTGAAATAAGCAGGTACAGATTAGAGCTTGCACAATACAGACTAGTTCTTAAAAGTCTGTAAGAAGTGTAGACATCCTTTTATGGGAACAAATCTAACACAAGCACCTCTAACAACCTGAACATAGCAGGTGGATTTTAGAGGTGGATTTGCACCCACATTTCATTTTAGTTCCAATCTTACTCCTCTTTTAGTTACTGACAAAGGCTGCATACACATGTTGTGGGTTTGTTCTCCTGCTAGGAAAATTTACCCAGAGATGCCTGAACAGACATTCAAATATTGAAGCCCTAAAGAAGTAAGAGCTTGCACTGATGATGCTGTTCAGCTAGAGGGGCTCTGTTCACCCATCTCAGCATGCTCTGCAGATTCCCTCAGTCTGCCTCTTGACAGATGGCAGCAGCGTGTAGGGCAGCCCTGATTGGCTGACCCAGACTGCTTAAAGTTAGCCTGTATATCCTGGCAGCACAATGTGGAAGTGTAAAAGGGGTGTGTTCTGCTCCCTGCTTGGATAAAACAGTAGAGTCCAGCCCAAGCAACACATTGTCTTGGTAGGTGGGAGAGAATGGGAAGGGAGCAAAGCAACCTGGGATGCTGGAGAACCGTGTTGGGGCTTCTTTCAGAAAAGTAAGCTGTACAGACATTCACAATCCCAGGAGAAAGTTTCCCAAGAGTGATTTAACCCTGATTGTTCCCAATTTTCTCTTGAATTGGCCATTTGTGCTCTGGGGGAAAAAAAACCTGAACATCTGTATACTCATGGAGACTCTCCCAGGAGAAACTGAATGTCTGTACATAGCCGAAGTTCATGTCAAAATCAGTTGTGCAGAACCAGGCTCTGTGCACTCAATATTATATTGATGACAAGGATCATCAGGTTTCAGCCTACTTAATAATTCCTGTAAGTTTAAGAAGGTTTGAATCACGTACCAGCTTGATCTTTCATACTGAGGCTTTTTTGGTGAAGGGGTTTATTCTGGATTTTGACTTTCTTCAGGTGATGTTTGCTTTATATTCATTGGATTAGTCAATGATAAATGATCACAGTAATCTAAGAAAATCTTTTGAATGCCAATTATTTGATTCTGAAATTTCTGTTAACCACTTGAATTAAGTGGAAATCAATGAATTGGGATTGAACTTGTATACTTTGAGAAGAGATGCATCCAAGTAGCTGAGATAGTTTGATATGAAAACTGGTAAATATAATTGCTTAGAAAAAAATCCATGTTTTATGGAGCAGACTATAATCCTGAACACAGCAGGAATCATCATTGATAGAGCTTTGCAGAAATGCCAGCAATTGTATTAAATATGTATGCCTCACCCTTATTCAAGCACCAAGAGTACTTACTGTGAGCTAAATTTACTTCTCCTAGTGGTAAAAAACATCATCCCACATAGATATGATAATGCGCCAGAACAGTAAGATAACCTGGTACATGTACTGTATGTTACTAGTAATGTTCTCTCAAGGAGTGCAGCTGTTCTGTGCCACTATTAACGTAATCTGGCCCTAAACCTATCCATTCTTAGCAGGATCCTACTACCTCCACATTCTACTCCATTCTTTCTTTCTGCTGCTGATATAAAAGTAAAAGAGCAGCTGCTCAGGGGAGGAAACTAAAAGCAAGTCTGTGGTCAGCCCTCTGTGCATTACCAAACCCTGATTCTAGTTTCAAAACCCTAGGTTTGAAACTGATAGTGGCTAGCCTAAAATACTGCAGCATGATTTGAGAAGTGCAAAAGTGAACTTTAAGTCCTTTTTGTACTTGCACATCAGTTCACCCCCCCACACCACCACCATTTATACTATAATTGAGCATCTGGCCTCTCTCATTTTCTAATTCTACAAAACATGAGGATTTTAAATTTCTTCACAACTCATAGAATCTCAAAATTCTAGCTGGGTGAAAAATGTGAATCATTCAACCCATCTCTTTGAAAATGTAGGATTGTTTCCTTTCTAGTGTTTGTTCAAGCACAGCTGGAAGTACCCTAAACTATGGGACTTTCATCATTTTTCTTAAGAAAATACAACCACCACACACAAAATTTTCCTGATGGTGAGCCCAACTTCTGTGCTGCAGTCTGGGTCAGGCTTCTGCCCTGCAGCCTTTGTTAAGTGTACTGACCCAGGCTGTAGCACAGGAACCTCACAAACACAACACTTCCCACAATAACTGCATAAATCTAGTCTAGAATCTCTCACATAGTCAAAGGAAGAATTATATTGTTCAAAGCACTCTTGTAAAACTACAGCTAGAAGAGACATGGGCAATAGTATCCTGTGCTCTTCTTTATCTCTCTGAGCAGACTCCATACTGGGGGAGAAACAACCACCTAGCTCAGTCATTTTTTACCAGTACTGCATGAAATGCTGCCCATGTGACACACCACCATTATCTCCCTTTTTCCAGGAAGATGGAAAGGACAAACATCTGAAAGTCCAGAAAGGGCAACAATCTTCCAGTTAGCTTTCAGTGTTGGGTAGATAATAGAGACACTGTGCATCACTAATTAAACCATATGGACTATATTTTTTTAAACCCAGCCATGATTTTCCTTGTGGCATCATATGGTTTCAACATTTAATCTGTCCTATTCAGTCTTCCCAAGTCTTTGATGTAATTAGTTGCACATGCGCCTTTGTTTTTGCGTGTGTTCAGTCTCAAAAGGACTCTACAACTGTGTTCTCATCATGGAGAAGGAAGAGTGGGTACACATTGTTACCTTTTATCAGTATATTTTACTGCCAAGCCATCCTTACAGAACACAGAATCCACCTCCCCAAACTGTTTTTTAAATTTTTTTTTAAAGCATTTATAATTGACTTATGAGAGCTTACTTTTCTATGTGAAAACAGTACAGAAATTAGAAATAAAGGAGTAATTGTGTAAACATATTATTGGTATCAAGAGACTGGAAACACGGAATATGATTTTTTCACTTGTGTTGAGGGAGATTCAGAGAACTCACACTTCAAAGCTGTTTTTCCAGTAGGCTATAAAACATATAGTGACTAGTATTATTTAAAAAATCCAGTGAGGGCCATATGCCACAATGATTGGAGTGGTAGAAAAACTTAAGAGTCTTTGTGGAAATATTCTGTATATAATTGGGTTCTTCTCACATTTGAGAAGGCTTATTCATGCAAGCAGTCCCTGAAAATTTATGGGGCTACTAGTGCATGTGCTCAGTTTTGTGAATACTTGGAGTCTCTGTACAAATAATTTTCCCTCTGTATCAGTAGGAACTCATTTGTTCATATGTTTTGTATTATAATACATGATCGCTTATGTCTCATCTTTCACATACAAATAACTTATGGAGAGAGAGGAAAAGCATGCCTAAAATAAAATTGAAGGTTTTACTGGGAGCTGTTAAGAATCTTTCAAAATTTTGACAAGGAACAGTACAAATTCTGTAATATTTTTCATGGAAATTTCTTTCCAATTTCTTACTGGTTCTCATTTTCAGGCAAGATTTACACAGCTGAAGTGACTCAGCTGTTTAAAGAGAGAGAATGAGATTTATGAATAAGGCAGGGAGGTGGAAGAGTGATTCCCAAATGAAGAAGACTGGAACAATAGGAGACAAAGAAAACCTAGATTGGAGATGCGGGATGA
This sequence comes from Crocodylus siamensis, assembly GCF_052110815.1. Lineage (NCBI taxonomy): Eukaryota > Metazoa > Chordata > Crocodylia > Crocodylidae > Crocodylus > Crocodylus siamensis. The sequence goes on along the minus strand of NC_143396.1, from coordinate 237,482,923 downwards.
ATGAACAGCAAAAGAGAATGCAAAATCAGAGACAGAGCACCAAGTGGCCACCAATGCAACTAGGAAAATACATCTTTTGTTTGGCTGTGTTTATTCCCTTATACATATTTTTTTTCCCTTGGGGATGACTTATAAATTGTTTATGCTTGAAAAACTAATTGTACTTTAGAAGGTTCCCTTGCAGGATCTGGGAAATGCCATTTATTCAGAGAATCTCAACAGGAACAATTACCTATCCCCCCTTTTACAAGGTCCATTAAAATAGTATTAAAAATAGAATAACAGCATTTTGGTTCTGTTCTTTTTCTATCAGGCTGACTGATAGATATTGATTCTCATGTGTTCCACCGGCAGGTAAATATTCTGTTTGGCTGCTGATTATCACAACAGAAATGAAATCATAGCATCATTTCAGTCACAAGGATGGCTTCTATGTGATTGTAAGTGTTGAGTCCAGTTCAGAATAATGTACATTCCTAATCAATCTGAATGCGGCAAACAAAAGGCTTTTGAGTTTTGTGATGTGGAAGGATAAAGTATTTATGCCCACATAGCACAGGATGGAAAAGGAACTTACTCAGAACAATTTTTAAAAATAACAGTGTGACTACTCCAGCGACTCTGCAAGTAATTTGAGAGCAGCCTGTTCTATATATTTCTGCAGCTCCCATGGGAACACTTTGGTCATAAATGTATGCAATTTTATTTCAGCAGTTCTGACAAATCTGTCCTTTTTCATCTGCAGTAACTCTGCTCAAATAGGGAATCATGTACCTGTTTGTCTTAGATGTACCATATTTGCTTACATACCAAACAGCCCCCAAGTAAGATAACCTTGTTTTTTGAAAGACAGAGTGTCCAGGGGGACAGAAGGTAGGGGGGAAGACTTTGGTTGACTCTTTAACAGAGTAAGTCTTTTTAGAAACAGAGTGGGTCCAGGATGTGTGGTCTTGCAGCAGATAGAATGGGTGAGATGGCAGGAACTTTTTGGCGTGATAGGACAGCAATAAAGTTAGACCCAAACTCTTGCAAAGGCAGTAGCAAGATTGTAATTTCTTTACCATAAAGAGTACTTTATATACATTCCTGTAAATAACAACTGTTTTTTCCATACCGTGAGCCTCATCAAGATACTACAGCCTGCAAGAAGTGGCAGCATTTTGGGAGCTATTAGAGCACAGCATTTCTCTGTTTCCTATTTCAGTAAGAGGGGGAAAAATCAACTTTCTTGTTTGAGACGCACCTCAGTTTTCAAGGGCTGATTTCAGGGACAAACGTGTGTGATATGTGAATAAATATGGTATAACCTAGTCTGAAGATAGCTGGGGGACTTTGGGATAAGACAAGATACAGCTTTTATTGCATTTCACCCTCCTCTTTCTTTTCCACACACAGATGACAAATTCTCATGAAAACTTTCTGTGGGGATTTTAAGTGAAAGGAATAGGAATACACTGAGGCAAGTACACCACTGGAGTACTATGCTCTGAAAGTTAACAGTGATGAGGCCTTAGAGATCTCGGTATGTGTTTCATTCAATGTCTATTATTACCATACATCAACTAGGTTTTATGTAAGTGATAAAGCATGATCCTGTGTAGAACATGAGGCAGCTAGTGGCTACCAGGCAGGGATAATACTGCAGTAAATCTCTCATGCTTAACAATCCTGAAAGCTGTTGATTAAGAGTGCATTACTAATGATAAAACATTAATTCTTGTAGTAAGGGAGGGGAAAAACAGTCATGAAAATAAAAATTAAGATTAAAGGTCAGCTATTCTGATTCATCTTCACCGTGTTCAATGCAGAGTAGTTGGGAGGATGCAAAAATGACTGTAATCTATCTTTACATCTTTTGAAGAATTGGGCTAATTACCCAGTATAAGTGGGCATTTATACGCACACCTTTTTGCACTGTGATGTGCTGGAGATCCGACACATCAGAGCAGAATCAATTAATCGAGTCTGCTCCACACATGAGCTGACAGGACTGCGCTGTGTTGCATGCAGTTGTATAAGCAGCAAAATGCATGTCAGTGCACAGAAAATGGCAGTGGCATGCTTTTGAATGAAAACATCTTTGTGTTTTAATTCAAAAGCACACTGCCAGCATTTTCTCAGCACTGACATGCATTTCACCTTTTATACAAATACATATACTGCAGCGCCAGGCGCTTTTAAAAGCACCCAGCACTGCAGTGCAAGCATGTGTACAAATGCCAAATGAGAGCAGCGTCAGAGATACTTATGGGCCCTAGGCTGGGAACTGCCAAGCTACATAGAAATGCCTGCTGTTACCTCTTTTCCCTGGAAAAATGGTGAAGAATAGGTTCTTTTTAATCTGAAGGAAGATCCCATCTTTAGATTTCATTATAAATTCAGACACAGTGGGCACTTCTACACGTTCATTAATGAGCCTTAGATACTGCAAATTTAGTTTAGTACTTGCTTTAATAAAGTACTAATTAAATGCTCAGTAACTAGAATTACTGAGTAGTAGCACCAGCTACTACATGGTTATTACTGCACTTTACCCTAATAACACTGCACAGTAGGCTATTAGCACAGTTTTTAACTGCCACACTACTGCACAGTGTTATTAGACTAATGCGCAGTAACCATTTCATGTAGATATGCCCAGTATAAGCCAAAGTGGCTTCACTGTAGTCAATTTACCCATTGTAAACTGGAGTAAATTTGGCCTCAAATTGTTTGCAGGCCTTCTAAAACAGAACATAGTCTCTGGACATTAAACCTAAAAATTACAGCAAGCGTATGCATATTTGGCAGTGATATCAGCAGCATTTAACTAAGTGCTAGGGTGGAGGATAGAATTTTCTCGCCAATGGGATTCATATGACAGCACTTGAAAACACATAAAGGAATCATATGTTGCCATGACATGCACAATCACTGACTGCAACTCCAAGTTAGTTGATGCTGTCAGTGTTGACCACATAAACCACAGACTAACTGAAGAACTGTAAGAGTGTATTGTTAGATACTATAGCCAAGTCCTAAATAGCCAAACACAAGGCGAAGAGCGCAATCTTTAGAAGCACAGAAGTAACAAGTAAAGGCTTTATCAGCCAATCAAGATAACAGCATTTCTTGGTTTTTCCCACTGCTTTTTGTTCCACTTCCATTCCACTCCTGGATTTTTCCAGACATTTTTTATTAATGCCCTCTATACTGAAGGACCACCATCATTGTAGAACATCCCACAGCCCAGTACCTCTGCCAGTTTCAGTAGATCAAGTGACAAAAAAGCAGATGAATAGTGAAATGAGCATGTTTTGCCTGAACCCTCATTATTCCTGAGGACAAATTCCCTTTCTTTCACTGTTTTGAAGCCTGAAATCTTTGCAAACAACTGTAAGTATGCTTCTCAGATGGTTTTTGAAGATGCCTTTTGAATAAAGGTAATTACTGGGTTCATTTAAGGTGGCAAGATTGGCACACACTAAACATTTAATATTATGCAGCCACCCCTCAAGAGAGCTCCAACTTCATCAGTCATCATGGAAAAATTAGAAGTTTTATTGGATTCCTGCCTGTCCAAACAGATTGTTTAAACTTCTTAATGGACTTCATAATTCTGCATTGAGGCAGGAAGGATTTCTGCAGAATGTTGTTAAAGTAAGTCAGAGAAGCAAGTCAAAACAGCCAGTTATTTTATTAATGGGACAACATTAATTTTGATGTCTAACCATGACACAAATCATCAAACATGCTACCACCACATCTTGAGTACAAGGGCAGCCCTCCAATTCATTACAAATGGTGAAGTTCTAGGGGAGACCTGTTTTACAATCTAGCTTTATTGTTAGCACTATTACAACTACTAGTCTTGGTCTTTCAGACTCATACAGCAACTTTCATTTCAAAGGCTCCCAGTGAAAATGAGACCCTAATACTGTACTGTGACATATAAAGCCATTTATAGAAAATAGTGAAAGTTTAAACAAATGGAGGATACCTGAAGTTTTTAATTGAAAAGAAAGTGGAGATATGGGAGTCCCCACAATGCTCTTCAATGGATATTTAGTTTTCTTGCTCACCCTAATGTGGAGCCAGCAGAATGTGATGAGAAAATTTATTCTAAGGAAGCAAAGGAAAACATCTAATAATCCTTTTGATAGTATAAAATTTATAAAATTAGATGTATAAAATTACAGCAACTAAAGAGTCCTGTATGAGTCCCTGTTTGGCTGCTAAAACTAACCCTTGGTACTTGTCTTACATTTCTTAACTACATGGATGCCTTTTACATCCCTCTTCAAAAAACTTGGTTGAAAAAAATAAGGTTTGATGTTCTCCTATATCTTCCTTTAAATAAGTTCCACCACCATTGCAATTAAGATGGTGCTGCTTAGTGTGGGTAGGCAACATAGCCAACTGTTTTGGGGACTTCCTAATAGCCCAGAGAATGGAGTGTAGTAGAAAGTCTTCTCAGAACAAGGCTGAGCTGATAGCTTAATGCTTGGTATGTACTTTCCCAGGTTGTAAATGTTGATTTATAAATGATCTTGAAGAAAAGTGGTATAAGTGATATGGCTAGTTTTTTCAAAGCTTTCTCTTTCTCTTCCTTTCCTTTATTATCCCATGATTACAGAGACCCATTCAAAATGTTCCTTTTACTGCTTGCTTGCTTATTTTTACTATATATAAACATTGGCACTCCTTCACTAAAAATCTCTCTGTCATCCAAGGGTAATCTGTATTGCCTATGTATGAAAAGGGATGAGGAAATATGGCTTTCAATGGAGTTCTGCTGTTTTGCTTTACTGGGAGCAAAAGATGCATTGATTTTTTTAGAGCCACTTCAATTTCCAAAACATTCTGCCAATGCACATGTAGTGCTGCCTCCTGCTGCTTTAGGTGTTCCTTGTATTGCAGCCAATCAAAATGAATAACAGCCTACAGTACAATAGCATGATGGTTTGTGGTTAATGCACTGGACTGCAATTTGAGAGATGTGGGTTCAATTTCTTCTAAGCCTTCTCAGTATGACCCTGGCAAGTCACTTAATTTCTGGGTGCCTTAGTTTCCCATCTGAAACTATGTACCATCCTGAATACTTTGTCTGTCTTGCCTATTTTGATCCTAAATTAAGCAAAGCAGGGACTATTTGTTTTTTCCGATGTACATGTACAGTGCCAACACAGTCGGGCCCAGATCTTATTCAGAACCTGTAAGTGCAGTTATAATAATAAATAATAGCATTACATAATATATTCATTTTGTATAATGCATTGAAAATAGCTATAAATCATGAGTTCTATTGGCATAAATACTTAGAGTTTCAGACATAATTGAAGTATGCATGCATGCACATGTGCATATGTGCACGTAAGAAAGAAATACAAAAAAGCAATCACACTGTGCAGACATTGAAGAGAAGAGTAATTTAGTGATGGAAAAATTCCACCAAAAACACAGAGCACATTTCCAGCCACGTGTTCGATGTTGTACTTGTCTAAATTCCTATTTAGAATGAATAACTGGAAACATGCTGTCAGTATCCCAGATCACAAGAGGAGCAGTATGCTTCTTGACTGCCACACATTTCCTAAATGAGAATAGGCTGTTTGGATGAATTGCCACAGTGTAAGTCAGATTTGGCTGAAGAAAAGCAATTCTCTCTCTCCCACCCACACACAGGCAATTTACACCTGAACGATTCAACTACGTTAAAGCATTTTTGTTAAATCTACAAAATCAAGAAAATAATTTAACTTCCCCTTCATTTCCTCAGGTATTACAGAGATGTTGTAGTTCCTATGTAGGAGGGAATGAATTAATAATACTGTGCACAACCAGATTCTGAATTTTTCATTGTTTTATAAATTCAATCTGGTCATTTTTTTATTACTTTAACGTAGTTTTTTGTTCAGGAAATGCATTTACCCCATTATTTTCAATGGAATGTCTTGTTTGATTTAAAGGAGTATGTATGGTGGAAAAGGGGAAGTATTTAAGTCATTGTTTTTATCCACGATTCATTGACAGTATAGTCGTTTTCCCTAAACTCCCCACAAATGTGCCAATCCTAAACTACCCCATTATTACTACCCCATTATTACTAGAGGCAAGGATTTCTCAGGGAGATATCTTGAATTGGATCAACCACATAGCTGGGTTAGAGTTACACAAGCTTTCAAATGCAAAATGTTCTTTATCAGGTCTTCATCAGGTCACCAGCTACTCTAACTTTACAATATTACTCTAACACTACATCATTAGTGTTATCCTAAATTATTACTATTACTATTATTGTTAATTAGGCTTATTGTGGTAGACCCATTGGCAGATCATGGGCAGATCTAGAATTTTTAAAGGGGGGGTGTGGTGCATCATCACATAAAACACAACACACATTTTTCTGCAGTTAAAAAGAAACTAGAAGCTTTACTAATATGTTAGGGGCCTAGAGCTGTATTATTCAGTTTAAGATTTAAGCAAAAACAAATATACTTTATTGCAATGAAATGTGCATTAATTTGCTATATCATGCATTATGTATTAGAAACACAACAAACTAGACAAATATAATTAATAAATGTTGTTTCTTCAGCCCTGTCATCATTATAATTAAATGTACATCTCTTTCAGATTCATAAAACAAAATCAAGCCTTCTTGAGCATCTTGACAGAGCATCCATTGCTTCACTGAAAGTTATTTCCACACCTGAGTTAATGTTTTTACTTAGAGCTAAAAACTGTCTGCAGGGTTGTGAAATTGGAGCTACTTTACCAGGAGCAGCTAACAGACAGCAGATTTACAGAAAAAAGAACACCTTTATTAGTGGAACACTAATAACATAAAAAATGAGAGAGGTGTTGCTAACACCTATAGAATTAAGAATTTAGAAGGAATCAGATATACTATAACGGGTTGTAAAGTCAGGTGACCCCCCCACTGCTGCCTGAATAGAAATGCTGCTGCCAGTATCAGACAGTCTGTTTTAAACTTTGGGTGGACCAGGAACCAAACGGGGGTACAACTGCACCACTACACACTCCCTGCCTCTCCCCCCCAACCCCCGCTACATCTGTTCCTGCCTGGCCCCCTATGTTAGGCACTATGGAAATGGGTCATTTCTATACCATCCCTAAAAATGGGAGGAAACATCTTGTAAATGTGATGGTTGTGAGGGTGGCTTTATGATATGAAGACTAGACATAAACCAAAACTAGAACCTTGAAATCCAGTTTCTTTGGATGGCAAAAGGTAGGTTCTTGAATACTTACATTCTTGAATACCTCACCTCCCCCCCAGTTTTGATTCAGGGTTTTGTCCAGAACAATAAGGGTATATATTCCATTGAATTATAGATTATTTTTGTGCCATTTAATTTGAACCCTAACCCTAATATGACCTCCAAGTTGAATCCCAAACCCTAATTTCTACCTAACTTGAACATTTCTTCCTTTGCCTCCAACTGAAAGATAGCTGTCTACTAGAAATTGGTCTGAAACCATTAAGCTAATTTAACTTAGACCCATGAATTGCCTGCAAATGTTACCTATCTGGGAGACCAAAAGCCTGTGCTAGGTATAAGCCCTAAAAATGAAAGGTTTTAATTTCTTTATGCAAAACAATGAGCTATTCACTGCCTCTTCTTCTCTCCTCTATAGAATAAATTTTAAATCACCATATCTTGAAATTTTACATTAAAAAAAAATATAAGGACCATAATCCACACATCAGTTTGCAAAATGGTATTTTTTGCATATCTTGTTAAAAATTACTAACAGAATTCTTCAAGCATCAGTCTTGTGAACAATCTTGCTTTACTTTTTCTTCAATACCCTTGGGACAGAAAAGAGGATTGTGCTGCTGAAATTGTTGATGATACGTAAGGCACATACAGAAGTGATGATTTTCACCCAATCTGGCCCCTAAAAGTGCTCTGTAACCATGACCATACACAAGTGCATGGCTGCATAGCATTTTAAAAGGGCTCAGTCTCAGAACAATCTGAACCTTCATTACGTGAGGTTTCAAAGAGGGGCACCTTCATTAATTTGTGTCTGTGCATGTCAGGAGACCTACTCATGACACTGTTTTCAGAATAGGAAGGGGGAAGGGAGCAGAAGGAGTTCATTCTGGCAGTTGCCTAGCTGATGCTGGAGGGCAGGGTGGGTGGATTGGAGCCCCACCTGAGGTGGCAAGCTCCAATTCAACCCCCCCTCCTCCACTCCAGTGCAGGCTGGGAAAACTCCAGAATGGACCTCCCTCACCTGCCTTCTCCCCCTCCCATCCTGAGCCAGTACTGGAGGTCAGGAGAGGGAAAACAGAGCTAGAGGAAGAGTCTGCAGAGACACAACCTCTCCCCCTAGATCAGCTCCAAATTGGAGCTCAATCCCCCACCTTCCCAATCCAACAGCTACTGTCTGTTGGGTCAGGAGGAGCGGTCTAATTCTTTCTGTGAAGCACCATGAGTTAGACCAGGGAAATCATTTCTGTCTGATGGCATCATCACTACTGAGCAAGACTGGGCTATAATACTGAAGGAATATTAGCCACCAATATGATGTGAGCATGAAAAGGGCAGATCTAATCCTCAGGTGTATAAGGCAAGGTATTTGCAATAAATAGTGTTGTTGTACAAGACCTGGTAAGACTTCCTTTGGTGTACTTTGTATGGGTCTGGTTGCCCATGTTTATGCAAAAGCCATTGAAAACAGAACATGTATAGAGACGCGCTACTAGGATGATCAGGGGAATGGAAAGCCTATAAGATGAAAGTGAACTGGAAGAGCTTGGCTTGTTTTGCCTAGCAAAATGAAAGGTGAGAAGGCTAGAATTGTTCCATACAAATATATCAGCAAAAACTGGGGGACAAACACCAGGAAGGGAATAGTCCTATTTAAGCTAAGAATAGTGTTAGCCCAAAAAGAAATGGGTATAAATTGGCCATGAAAAAAATTTAAGATGGAAATTATTAAAGAGGTTTCTTACCATCAGAGTAGTCAGCTGCTTGAACAATTTTCTGATAGGAGTAGTGGTGGCTAAAACCCTGATTTTTTTTAAGAGGGAGCTTTTTTGATTTCTGAAAAGGATTACATGATGTGGATTCAGCAACTTGAGAGGCTCCTTCTAAACCCACATTCCTGTGTAATTTAACTGAGAAACATATGGACAAGAAATAATAAATTTGTTCGCAGTGGCTGCATCTACATAAGATGCTAAGTGCACAGTAGCCCGATCCTACAATGTAGTAGCATCACATGGCAACAACTGTAATGCAACCAGGGGTGGATTAACCCTTTAGTGGGCCCTAGGCAAACAAACATGTGGGCTCTGGACCTGTCAAGACACCCCTCCCCACATTGGTGCTGCTTCCTGTGGGGAGCAGGACTCAGAGCCGCTGTTAGGAAGCAACCACTATGACAGTGAGGCCAGCAGAAGGGAGGGGAGGGGTGCAAGGACCAGACCCCACTGCAGCTCAGGGTCCTAGGCATGTGCCTAGTTTGCCTATGCATTAATCTGGCCCTGGACACAATGCTACTGTGCAGCAGTATTTGGCTACTGCACAGTAGCATCATGAAAAACATATTCATTGGTGCTACTGCATAGTAACTTGGGTTACTGCACAGATATTTAGTACTTATTTATACAAGTATTAAACGATTGCACAATAATGACTGCACAGTCAGCATCTCGTGTCGATGCAGCCAGTGACAAGTGTCTTGAAAGACCAAACTACAGGCAAGATTGAGACAACATCTGTCCCCCCTATGTAAGTGACAGTGCAGTTGCGTTACAGTAGGAGCAGCCCAGGGAAGAGAACGTGGCAGCAAATCCCCAATCCTTCTCCTATTTTCATTACTCTTGTAACAAAAGCACATTTTTTTTCTCTACAGTGTTGGCTTAACTGCACTGGCCAGCATCTGAAGTGAGAGTGACAGGAAAAGCCACCCACTCTCCATCCATTTTTCCATTGCATAGGGTGGGGAGTTGTGGCTCCAGGAAGTGCATTCTTCCAGCTGTGCACAGAGCAGCAGCCTAGGTAAGCCACATATAAATGCTGGAGTGTGATTACCCTCTGTTTCCTCTTTGTACATACTTAGGCGAAATTACAGTCTTGCTTTACACTACTTTATAGGCAACTTCAAACTTAGCCAATACAAAATTTAATTTTTCGATTAAAGTGGTATTTCAACTCTTGGAGGTCAATATATATATATTTTAAATGGCCTACCAACCACCAACCTTGCTTTGGAATTTATGTAATAAAAACAAATGGGCTGAAGCAATGTGAGTGAAACTTTTCTTTCCAAAATTGTGCTTCTCCTGTGTGAGTCACACTACTCCTTGTGGGAAGTGGAGAACAAATGTTTATGATCAAGATGTACACTGTTGCCAAAAGGGGTTAAAATGTAAACACAGCTAATGGCTCTTACCATAGCCCAGAAACAGACCACATGCTGAGTCTTTTCCTGATCAATAACTTCGCTGCCCTCTTCAAAAAGGAGATCTATTGAGGTGCCGTTATACAAAGCAGTGAACAGGTATGATTACTGAAAAAAAAAAGTATTGCTAAAAGTGTAGGATTTTATTCATAACTAAATGAGACTTTGAATTATAGTGAAAAGCATGGAGAAGATCTGCTGATGTGTTTGATGTGAAATGTATACCTGTTTAGTGTTTCTGCCATAGTGGTACTAACAAAGTACGGCTATAGTACAAAATAGGGCTGTGCAGAGCAGGTAATATTCAATTCGACAGCCATGTCAAATATTAAACTGGGTCCCGCTTTGACTTGCCGTCTGCTTCAAGTCAAAGCAGGTCCGCTTGGACTCGAGGTCGAAGCTCAGTGGAATATTCGAGCTGCTTCGACTTCCCCATAGGCTATAATGGGGAAGGTCGAAGCAGGCTATAACTTTGGCATTTCTTGTCTGATCTTGATGAAACTCGCAGGAATGGTAGCTCCTGAGGAGCCCACAAAGCCTGCCAACTTTCAACAAGATAGATTCCAGGGGTTTGGAGAAACAGCACTCCAAATTCTTGAGAGAAAACCTCCTGTGACTTCTGTGTGGAAAGCCACAGGGAGGCTTGCTAGCCCCTGAGGAGCCCTTTTTTTTTTTTTTTTTTTTCTGTTTTTTTGCACCGGTCCTGGAAGCACTGGAATACCAGGTCAATGCATGGAGTGGATGGAGCACGCTCCGGTTCCACCACCCAATACCAAAAAGAATCTGCTCAATATAGACCTCCTATGGAGGACATATCAGAGACAATTACCCTGGGGAGCTCGCCTACGTGGTCACGCTGCTTCCCCTGCCAGGTAACCCACAAACCCTGCCAGCTTTCACAGTGATAGGTGCAGGGGTTTGGGGGAAACCGCACCTTAGGCTGCTGACAGACAAAACTCCTGATCTGGACGCAGCGAGGAGGGCGGCACTCGCTCCGTCTGCACCTGGCGCCTTAGCCCATATTGGCAGTGCCTGTGCTGGAGGGGAAGACTGGTTCGTGGATGGCAGGCTGGGTTCAGGCAGTGGATCCCCCTGTCCCACTTCCCCCCGCCTCTGCCACTCCGCCTCCGTCACTTTCTTAATAAGTACCTCCCTCCAGTGACTCAGTGTCTCGCTGCCACATATAGTGCCCTTCACCCTTGGGTCACAGATGGCGGCCAGCATATGCACCGTGCTGGACCCCAAGGGTTCAAGCCTTTTCCTAAGGCCCTTCTTCAGCTGCCTCACCGGTGTCTGCACATCTGGTGAAAGTGGCCTGCCCCAGCCAGGCGCATTGGCCCCCAGGAAGCTCTCCGTTTAGCTGCGGAGCTCCTTCACTGTGGGGACCACCTGGCTGAGGAAGGCATCACCAGCACTGAGGGTCTCAGTGGCCTCGAGGGAGGGCTTGAGGACCAGCAAGATCTGGGAGACGGCATCCCACTCAGCTTTGGTCAGGGGGCCGCTGATCTCAACCTCCCCAGGCAAGGCCAGCTCATGGATGGCCTTCTGTTGCTCCACCAGCCTCTCGAGCATCAGGTATGTGGAGTCCCACCGAGCCTCCACATCCTGGATGATTCTGTGCTGCGGGACATTTAGCTCTGCTTGTTTGTCCTGCAGCATCTTGCCCCCCCGATGCTCCGGTGGAAGCAGCCTGCCACCTTCCTGCATCTGGAAATGAGCCTGCTGGTATTGCTGGCGCCATCACCGGCAGCCTGTCCCCCTCCAAGGCATCCCTCACAATCAGATGTAAATTGTATGCCACACAGCAAATACCAGCAAAGTTGGCATCACGGACTGCCTTGACCATATTGGCCCCCTTGTCAGTGACCATGAAGCCGTGGGTCAGCTCAGCCTGCCCAACACCCAGCCACCCCTGCACCATGCGGTTCATGGCCTCCCTTATCTCTGCTGCTGTGTGGGACTCATCCATCACCTTGGCATGAAGGAGAGCCCACCGATGGCCTGACTGGCCACACCAGTGCCCTGTGAGGGAGAGGTCCACCCCGGCTGCTCCAGATGTCTGAGGTGAAGTGTATGGTCACCTGCAGACCTGCCTTGTGCAGCTCCTCCCTCAAGTGCTCCCTGCATGCTTCGTATAGGGAGGGCACCACCATCCTGCTGAAGGCGGTGTGTGCGGGCACCTGGTAGGATGGAGCTAGCAGTGCCAAGAGCCGCCTGAACCCTGGCCGCTCAAAGGTGAAGGGCTGGCCATCCAGAGCAAGCATCTCTCCAATGGTCTGGGTGACCTTGCTCGTGTTTGCAACTGGTCCCTTTTGCCTCCAGTGTTCCAGGGTGCCGCCTCTGGTGTGGGGGACGGGGGCTGTGGAGCAAGCGAGGGCTGTTCCTGTGGCAAGGGGGTGGTACCTGTGGAGATGATTCAGCATCCCCAAGGTGGTCATGCGCTTTTTTCCCTTGCCCCGGCTGATTTTGGCTCAGCAGTGCATGCAGATAGCAAACACGGGATCATCTGCCAGCTCATAATGATCCCAAACTATGCTAGTAGTAGGCCTTTCCCTCTGGCATGCAGATGCATCTGTGGATGCTGCTGAACTCTCCCCCTCTTCAGCAGTCAGAGGCACAGCAAGAGAAAGAGCGGACTCAGCTGAGCCACTTGCCTTCACCTTCTGAAGTGCCTTCTGGGAAAGACATCATGGCTTGAAAGAAAAAAACCTGAGGGGTGCCGAGCACAAACTTGACTGATTCCCCCTCCTTCCCTAGAACTTCCCTTGCCAGGGCACTGAGATCCAGATCCAGCACCAGCTCTTCTTCTGGTGTGGGAAGGCTCAGCATAGGCAGTGACACAGGGGTGGAGTGCGCCACTGTGCTGGTTGCAGTTATGGTGGGAGAGGTTGTGGCTGCTGTGTCTGGACATGAGAGAGTCTCAGGCACAGGCAGTGGCTCTGGTGGCACTGCTGCTCCTCTCTCTCTACTGCTTGTAGCAGCCTCATCCCTTGAAGCGGGAAGAAAGAGGCTGCGCCTGAGTTTGATGGGGGGACAAACTGCAACTCTCCCGCTTGCAACCCCCCTTGCTCCCCTTCATGCAAGCTGGCCAGTGTGGCCACCTGTCTTTCCACCCCACTTCATAATGCATTCCTTCATATGTAAACTGGAACCTCTAAGTGTGCTGTGCACCGTGGATTAGATTTCTGGATGTTATGTAAATGTGTTTGTGTGTGTAGATAATATATTGAGAAGCATTGGTGTGGTGGAAAGAATGAATGATGTATAAAAAATACATAAAGATAAACTAAATTCCTATATATAGAATAGATCCTAGGCTACTACTAACCCTAACCAATATAAGCATAAACTAATATGAAAAGTAGTTATAAAATAAAAGCACCAAGTTCTCAGAAATCCCTGTTGCTAGCATTGCAAGCAGGGAATCTGTTGAAGATCAGGACTTCCAGCCATCATGGTCTGATGCAGAGGTGCTGGAGAACAACAACAGCTCAGAAATTGACCCCAAGGCAGAAAGCAGGGAGCTGAAAAACTGCTGCCTTTTATGCATTTTCTCTGGCCCTCCCCCAGAGCACTGGGATTGGAAGGGACCTCAGCACATGCTGATAGGTCACTGGCCAGCCACACGTGTCAGTCATGAAAGCACTCCTTCCTCCTCTCCCCCTCCCTCCTCCTACTTTCCTTCCCCCCGCCCCACGACAGGGAATCCAGTATAGGCAAGTCGAATATTCAACCCTTGTCGAATATTCGACCCACACTGTTAATATTCGACTCACGCTGTTAATGTTCGATTTCCGGTATTTGATTCGACAGCTATTCAACCAGCTGCTATTCGACTCGACTTTCACTTTTCAAGGTCAAATATGTCGAATATTTGTCAAATCGAATATCACGTTGAAGCTTTGCACAGCCCTAGTACACAACAGAATACAACACAACATTGCCAGTAATTTGTAACAACTGTTAATGGAGAGGAGGAGGTGATTTCACCATTAATGCTCAAACTTTGTTTCTTTTTTCCTTCCTTCCTTGCTTGCTTCTTAAAATTGTTTGCCTGGTACAAGTTTCATATATGGGTAAAAAAAAATTAGGTGGCCATGCTGGGGTTTATTCTGCAGAATTCAACCCTCTAGCAAAGTGCTTATGGATGTGAAGACTACCTTTTTATGGTTCACAAGTTGTTGTTGTAATCAATTGGCTGTGGGCCTAAAACAAGCTGTGTGACTCAGTGACAGTTGCAATCACTGCACAAGAAAAAAACAAAGAACTGATACATTTGGAAATCACAGCTACTGATGAAACTGGTTGGAGAGCTTTCTACAAAGCCCATCAGTTGGAGAGCTTCAGATTAATCCAAAATTTTAAAAGTAGTTGTTGCCTTAAATATTGCTACTTTGTAACACATACAGCAACTGAGTAGGGTGAGAGTAGGTTTTATGTGAAGCAGATTAAGTTTCAATAGGATACAGTATTTTAATTGTTTGTAAAAAAATAATAAAAAAGTCTTGAAATATTGTTGTACAGTGTAAGGCCCTGATTCAAGAAAACATTTAAACACATGACTTACCTGCAAGTCAGTAATCCTATTCTTATTCCATAAAACAGTTAAATACCTGCTTAACTTTAAGCATGTTCTTAATTCCCACTGGCTTCAGAGGGATTTAAGCACATGCTTATAGGAAATACATGCTTAACTGCTTTGCCTTCAATAATCAATTACTATCCCAAAAGTTGGTATGCTGCAGTGAGAGAAAAAAGGCTTACTCCCCCCACCCCACATCATGTTTCATTTCAAAGCCCTTTGCCCACTATATATACATGCCTTCGAAATCAAACTTATACATAGTAGGGGAAAGGCTTTGAAATCAAACATGTTTTGTAAACACAAGTTAACTCATCCCTCTGCAAATAAATGATAAGCCTATTATGCAGATCTCTTTCTGAAATCTCTCAAATTATTTAAAAGCATTTTCATAGCATTCATGTGCTGCTCTATTTGTGGAAACTATCAGGAATCAACATCAGCAAAATACCGTAGGAAGAAGTTTAATACATCGGGACATGTATTAACCCTAAAGAAGTATTTACACTGGCTCTCTTTTTTTGCAAAGGGAATAATGCACAAATTATCTGAGAGTAAGTCAAATTATCTGAGAGTAAGTAAGAGTAATATCCCTGGATAGCTCTAACTTATATAACAGTCCTCCTACCTTCTCTATTAGCAATTCATTGCTTGTTCATGAACTGCAGTTTCTATACGCTAAAAAGAGTCACCCACAATGCATACAATCCTGCTTCTTTGTATGTACATAGATTCTCTTTTTGATATCATCATATATAAAACAGATGAAAAATGGCCTTTTAAGGGGAAAAAGAATTAAATGTACATTTTAAATAGCCTTGGGAATGTACCAAGTATACCAGTAAACACTGAAACATAATTATTAAAGATGATTAGATTACACAAGAATTGCCATACTGCTTCAGACGAATGTCCATCTAGCCTAGAATCCTGTTTCTAAAGGTGACAAGTACCAGATGCTTCAGAGGAAGGTGCTAGAAACCCCCATGCTGAACAATTATGTAATGGAGAGGGCTCTTCCTAAAATCAGGCAGCTAGTGGGTGGCTTATGCCTTGAAACATGAGGCTTTATAACACCTAGAACTGTTTGTCTTAAACTATCCATCCATATTCTGCTTGTACAAAAAGGACCACAAGATTTTTAATAAGCACTACTTATCAAGATCTTGAATTTACATCTCAGCTAAAAAATATCACTGCAATTCAGCATCACAGAGCCCCTGAACTAAACTTTTTTATTCCTATAAGGCTCTAAGTCTCACTAATATTTTGTGGAAGGTAATGCAGAATGACATCTGAGGGCACATCTACACATGTGCTTTAATGTGCATTAGCTTATTTTAATGTGTATTAAAGTATCACTACAAAAAACATCCTATTTAGTTAATGCACATTAAAATAGGCCAATGCACATTAAGCATCACTTAAAAACCATGCTCTTTAGTTAATACACATTAAGATAGGCTAATGCGCATTCTCCTAATACCTCACAATGGAGGTACTAGATTTAATGCACATTAATTAAGTACATTAATGCACATGTAGACATGCCCTTATAGACCAACTACTTCAGAGAGGCATAAATATTCCTAAGCAACAGCTTACTTCATTAGATGTGATTGTGGTTAGTTAGTTCCTTCGGTTATATATTGTATAAAACAATGGGATAGCTTTTCTACTCCACTCCTTTAGTGTGTTTCAGGAAACACAAAAGGAACAAAGAACTGCTTTAATCCTCTTTCCTTTCCCAGTACCAGGGTCTATATATGGCCTAGCCAGGTTCTACACCAACAACCCTTCAACTCCGAGGGGTAGGGATAGATGGATACACTGTCAGTGAGGAAGGAAGGAAGGCATGAAAGAATACCAGCTAATGATCCTGAGCTAATCTTTTTTGGCAAATGTTTGCTTAGAGAAAAGTACCAATTGGCTTGGGAAGTCCAGCCCATTGGTTACTCTAAAATTCACAGAAGTTGCTGGGGCAAGGCATTGAACACAGGAGGCATGATAAATTTCCAAGTGACCCTTACTGTATGCACTTCAATTCTGCTCCCGCTTAGCTATCTCCTCTCTAAACTAAAATGTCCCCATCAAATGAAATTTTTCCATTCTTTTAATCAAGAGAAATGTCTTTGGATCTCTGAATACAATCTAATTCTGGCATAGCATTTTTTTGAGGAAGTGACCAGAACTAGTCCAAAAGGAGAACAAAACATTGGTTTATATAACATGACATACCTTCAGTATTGTTTTCTTCTATTTTGTTTGCTTTTTAACCACTGGTATACATAGAGGAATCGTTTTAGTCAAGCCATTCAGAATTACTTCTGAGCTTTCTCCTGAATGATGACAATTAATTTAGAATTCAGCACGGTGTAGGAGAAGTTCAAATTACTCCTTTCAATGTGAATTACCTTGAATCTGTCAACACTCAATTTCATTTGCTGTTATGATGTCCATTCACTTCATTTTGTTTCCCTGTAGAGATCCTCACGTTCTTTTTCTAGGCTTGATTCACCTAAATAATTTTATGTCATCTGCAATTTTTTTACCACTTCTCAGTTAACTTCCTTCGCCAGATAAGTAATACATATAGTAAAATAAACTGAAATAGATTAAAATGCAAATTAATGGCA
The DNA here is from genome assembly GCF_052110815.1 of Crocodylus siamensis. Classification (NCBI taxonomy): domain Eukaryota; kingdom Metazoa; phylum Chordata; order Crocodylia; family Crocodylidae; genus Crocodylus; species Crocodylus siamensis. The sequence continues at coordinate 237,465,283 of NC_143396.1, read as the reverse complement.
GATCTATAGAACTGGACCCAATATTCAAAAGGTGTCCTCACTGCAAAGCATGTCGGATTGTGTCATAGTTTTGTGATATCAGATGTAAATGCCATATTATGGCAGGTCATGAAAAGGTAGTTTACCCCACTGCAGTTAAGTAGCCTGAATCAAAGGCATAGTGAGATCTTTCAGTGCCGGGGGCAGGGACAGAAGGGTTATGCCAACTACTGGGGGAGAAGCAGAGGACAGGGAGAGGAAGGGAAGAAGAGTCTTACCTCTGCACTTCTCTCTGGACAAAGAAGGCAGCAACTACTGCTGCCACTAATATAGTAGCAGCTTTGGCTTAGACAACAGCAACCCTGTGGTGCATGCTCTCTGGGAAACTGGCCCTGGTGCCCCATTTGTTCTCCCAGCCACATATGTTATTGGTTACAGAGCTGTCCCTACTGTTGCAAAGGCTAGCTAGGGGTGGGAGGAGTGCTTGTTAGCAGTGAATTCTGCTTGTTAGCTGTTCTCCCACTCAGTAAACAGCCTAAGGGCCTTGTCACACAGTAATTTAGGGTGGCTCCTAGAGCTCTCCCTTAACCCCTAGATTACCCCCATATTAACATCTTAAAGTGGCTTTAAGCACTGGTGATGTGGCTCAAAGTTACACCACTCCACTCCACAGGCAAGATTATCTCTGAACTGCACTACCCAGCTCCTGTTCCATTTAGATGTGTCCATTCCCCACAGATGTGCCACCCAAGTTAAAGTCCTCCAGAATCCCAGGATCTCTCACATGCCTGCCTGTAAAGCAGGGACAGAATCCTGTCCTGGCTTACCAGCCCTATAGTGGCAATCACAGCTACAGCTCCTAGTCTTGCCCCTGCTTATCAGGCCTCTAGTGGTAAACTACAGCTGTGCAGGTGCAGAACAGTCAGAGAAGGTTTCTAGACTAAAGGTGTGACTACTCCAAACTAGCAACAACACCAATCATGGAAGACAGTCATCCTCAATTGCAAGGGACTGCCAAAGAATACCAATCAACATTTGTGTGGCTCACAGTGTAAGGTATAACAAGGCCCTAAAACAGGTCATATTCAGTACAGTAATGCCAACTGTCGCAAAACCATTGCGAAACTTGAGATTTCAAAATCAAAATAACTCTGACTCATGATCTCCCAATCCAACCCTCAGATCTCTTGATTTTTGCAGCTTGTAAGTGGAGGGAAGGGCCAGGGGGGAGATTGAGGCCCCTGTGGTGTGGGAGGGAGTGGGGCAGGAGCAGGGGCAGAGGTGTCTGTGTATCTGCCAGTGTCTCTGTGTGTCTGCTGCTCACTCCCAAGCCACAGCCTGCCGAGCCCTGTTGCTGTTCTCACTCTTGACCCACAGTACCCCACATCCTGCCAGGCTGTGTGGGGACCCTCCCTACTCAGGCTTCAAACCCCGCACACACCCCCACAACCCCCAACACCTTCACATATAAACCCCCCACCCACACACACACACACTTCAAAAACAGCATCTCATGATCTACATGCCAATCTCTTGATTTTTTAAGAGTTCATCTAATGAGTTTTGTCATGGTGGGGTTGGCAATACTGCATATTGTATTTGATCCTTACATAGGCTCACAACAGGGCAAAGATAAAAAAGAGCCTCTCTCCCTTGAACAGGCTATATAAGGGATCAGATACAGCCAATTCCAAGCTGAGTCCATAGATCCAAGCAGGTGGGCATTTTTAGAACCCCTTGTTAACAGTAACACTAGACACTGATTGCAGAATAAGTCAACCTGTACTGAAGGTTTTTTGGTATTCACATTGGAGCTTCAGTTTGCACTACTTCACTAGATATTAAATGTTATTACAAATCGATATCAAACTTTTCATAAAACATGGTTATGAATAGGGGTGCATGCAGCGGGACCTATTCGATTAGGATTTAGCCCGAATCAGGGACAGTGATTCAATTCATTGATTCAAATCACTGTCCCTGATTCAATTCAGCCAAATCCAAATCTGAAGATTCGATGCTGATTTGGAGAATCAGAAATTCAGACATAGGCACAGCTTTAAATGTTTTTTCTACATGCCTCGAAGTACCAGCATGGGTTCTGAATGCTGCAATGCTGGGGCACATCGAACATCCAGCAGGGGGGGGCCTCCACGTGTTTGGCGGCAGGGGTGCCCCCTGTACCCTTCTCAGCTTGGCAATTGGCCATGGGGGGGACCCTGGGTGACCCCCCAGACCCAGGAGGCACCAGTCGCTGAGCCGGGGGGGGGAAAGGCAGGGGGGACCCCAGCGTGCTCCCTGGTGGACCCAGAAGTGGACTGGAAGTGCTTCTGGTCCACTTCCGGATCTGCTGCTGAGGGCACTGGGGAGTCCCCTGCACTCCTGTGAGACACTCCATATGCCCTGGCATCGCAGTATGCATGAGCCACCAGTATGTTGAGGTAGGTAGAAAAAACATTTAAAGCTGTGTCTATAGCTGAATCGCCAAATCTTTCTGAATCTCTCTGAATCAATTCAGAGGGTTCTCATTTGATTCGGAGAGATTAAAGTGTCCTCTGATTCCATTCGGATTTGGAGATTTGGCCATCGAATTAGGCCGAAGCTCTGCCAATCAAATCAGAGATCGAAGCTTTGCATAGCCCTACTTATGATCATTTTATTAATGTTACAGTGAACTGAAGATTTTTATTCTTTTTTCCCAATACCTGTTTGCCCTGAAGATTCTTCTTCCAGCTAGGAGGGAAGCGCAGTTATAAGATGTTCTACTGCTTGCTTCTCTAATTCCAAATTGTATACAACACAGTAGACACATGTAAGATTCGTGTATTCCTTTCGGCATGAGAAAGACATGGTCCAGTGCCTCATTAGCGTTGGGGGTTAAGAGACTTAACCAACCAAATTAAACATTAAAATAGGGAATTAAAATAAATAAACTATTTGCCACCAGTGCACCATGCTGCTTTCTCTTGATTCCATAGAGGAGGACTGTATTAGTCTGAAAGGTCAAAAGCTTCATCTTGCTTGGGACCAGTGCAGTAACAAGCCTAAAACTAAAGGATGCATTGTGGAAAAGCTCCTACCAGTTGACCATTGTAAGCACCCTCTACCACACTTTTAGCTGTGGGACTATACAGAAAGAAAGGCATTTCATCATGTGAGTTCAGATGGAAAATGGGATCTTATTGCAACACATGGACCACCAATGCCATACATTCATGATAAAATTCTGCTTCAGCTTTAGCTATCAAAGGGATTTAAGTCACCTATGTACACCACAATATTAATATCAAAGTGACAGAGGAATAGACTCAGTTACCTATGTGTTTGTCATACCTTGGACTGACACACATAAACAAATCATTTTTGTTGCTGCCGCTACTTTAACATGTGAAAGTCACAGGGAGTTAAGAGACTAACTGACTGCAAATTGAATGAAAAAATGGCAAACACACTTAATTCAACGGGAAAGTATACTTTGGTTGCTTCCCCCACCAAACAGTATTGCTTCTTTCTTACCCAGACAGCCTCTGTCAAATAGCAAATAGCAACCATGCCCTAGACACTGAACAAGGTGTTCAGCTGCAATGACTGAGCTGGAAAAAACAGCAACATTGTACTGGGTTTTACCAGCGTGCTGAAACTATGGTATTCTCTGTACCCTCATGAGAAATCCTCCCATCAGCTTCCCTGCATAAGGAACTATGATAGAACAGTTGGACACCATTTATGAGAACACCCTCAAAGACCCCCAAAATACATTCTGAAAATGCTCAGCAAGAAAGGAATGGAGCTACTGAAGAGCAGCCTTCAGCTACACCTACTCTGGTTGCTAGGCAAGTCAACTGTGCCACATGACTGACAGTATTGAAAGCAGCTGATAGATCCATTAATACCTAAATTTATGATCCAACCACCTTCCCCCATCACCCCATCTCCAACACATAGTAACTAATGCAAGTTTTTTTCTGTGTAGTATCAATTATTCCAAGCAATACATATGTCAATGGCTGAAATAATTTATGAAATTCAGATTGTTTGCTGAGCCACATCCACCTAGCTGATTCAAGAATTAACAGATATTTGATTGCAATCTCTCTTGTACTGCTGAAAAAGTCTGTTTCCAATATGCTAGGTTCCGATGGGAAAATGCCTTTTTGTATTTCGCATACATATGTGAAATCTTTAGGAGTTAACAGGGCCTGATTTTGCTGAAGTACTAATATAGATTTAATCAGTTCAATGTCACTAAATCCTTATTAGTAGTATATGTGTAATGGCCACCCAGTATTTAGCAAGCTTTAAGACTGGGACTCTGAAAAAGAGGGAACATTGCAAAATAAATTTGATAATTACTTTGATCAGTTTCCCCCAGAATACTATCATGTAGTAAATGCTAACATCCCTGATCCTTCCCTTGTTTGTTAATCTACCACCAAGATTTTGGTGTGGTAATACAATTTGTGGAGGGAGACTTCAAAATTATTATATTTGTAGTTAAAATCCAAAATGAGAATTGCTGTTTTCTGTAATGTCTGAGTATTTAGGCTGGCTTTACTTGATGGCATTCATTGAGTCTATTATGGATTTAAAGATGTAACGTGCATGCTAATATGTCATACAACCCCAGCCTCCTAAAGTGGAGTGCCTCAGGGGTCAGTTCTGGGGCTGGTTTTGTTCAAAGTCTTCATCACTGACCTGGAAGATGGCATAGAGTGCACCCTCAGCAAGTTTGCAGATGATACCAAGCTGCAGGGAGTAGTAGATACACTGGAGGGTAGGGCTCAGATTCAGAGTAACCTAGACAAATTGGAGTGGGTCAAAATAAATCTTATGAGGTTCAATAAGGACAAGTGCAAAATCCTGCACTTAGGATGGAGCAATCCCATGCACCAGTACAGGCTGGGGGCTGACTGGCTTGGCAACAGCTCTGCAGAAAAGGACCTTGGGGTTACAGTGGACAATAAGCTGAATATGAGCCAGCAGTGTGCCCTTGTTGCAAAGAAGGCTCATGACATATTGGGCTGCATTCGTAGGTGTGTTGCCAGCAGGTCAAGCAAAGTGATTATTTCCTTCTTTTCAGCACTGGTGAGGCCACATCTGGAGTACTGTGTTCAGTTCGGGGCCCTCTACTATCCCCACTACAGAAGGGAGGTGGACAAATTGGAGAAAGTCCAGAGGAGGGCAACAAAAATGGTGAGGGGCTGGGGGATATGACTTCTTAGGAGAGGCTGAGGGAAGCAGGCTCAATTAATATGAAGAAGAGAAGACTGAAAGGGGATTTAATAGTGGCCTTCAATTAACTGAAATTAAGTTCAAAAGAGTATGGAGGTAGACTGTTTCCAATGGTGGCAGGTGGCAGAGAACATGGAGCAATGGTCTCAAGTTGCAGCAAGGGAAATTTAGGTTAGATATTAAAATTTTCTCACTAGGAGGGAACACTGGCACAGGTTATGCAAAAAGTTCTGGAATCTGCATCCTTAGAGGTTTTTAAGATCCAGTTAGACAAACTAGCTGGGATGATCTAGCTGGGGATGGTCCTGCTTTGAGCAAGAGGTTGGACTAGATGACCTCTTGAGGTCACCAACCCTAATTTTTTATTATTCCATGAATTCCCACTCCTATATAAACTCCTCCATCTTAAACTTTGAGGAATATAAACTAATTAGCATTGAATGTTAATCCTGTCATGAGCTCTTCTTTTTTAGAGCTATTCACAAGACATGTCCACACGTTCATTAATGCACTTTTGCTAACGTGCATTAAATGTAGTACCTCCAGACTCCTATACATGTATAGGGAGGATGCTTCAATATACTGTAATTACAGTGCATCAGAGCAGACTTGATTAACTGACTCTGCTAAAGCACGATAATTATTGCGCTCCAGTAGACTCTAGTGTTATATGTATCAGCGTTCCCGTACTGAAATGGTGGCAGGACAGTTTACTACAACTGTTCAATGAGCTTTAGTTCAAAGGGCCCCACTGCCATTTTTCAGTGCAGGGATGCTGATACACACAATGCTCTGGGGGCTTTAATTAGCACAGCTCTTGAAGCTACACTAATTAAAGTGCTCCTGCCTCACACTCTATAAATGCCCTCCGTTGTGAGGTACTAGAAAAAGGCACGTCAGCCTATTTTAATGTGCATTAATGAAAGCGCACATTTTGTGATGTGCATTAAAATAAGCTAATGTGAATTAAAGTGCATGTGTAGATGCACCTACAATATGTAAGCTATTTTAAGGAATGGCAGATAGGCATACTGGGCCATTTTTATTCCTGATTTATAACCACTATTTTAACAGTTATACAAGGGACAAATGTATCCCTTCTATATCAAATAAGTAGGCTTTGCTACATGACAAAAATGTGAACATAACTAAATATTTTCAGTTGAAATATAAGAGCAATAAAGACTCCTTAAAACATATTCAGGGAAGGCAGTTTGAGATGGATTACCCTGTGAATATAAAAGAAAAGCAGAAAACCTGAATGTTATTTTACTTGATTAGATTTATTCTTATGTGTTATATGGCTTCCTGATGAAATACATTTTCTTATCAGTACCCTCTCTGTTTCTAACATTTGGCATAGAAAGAGTCCAGGGAAAAGGGCTCGGGCTAGAAAACACCTTTGTAGTTCAGTGATTCTCAGCTGATGAAATGGAATCTTGGGGAACCAGTTGCCAGGAATAAATTAGAGAGATTGTGGCAAGGATGGATCCCAGCCAGTGTCAGGAGCAGGAAGTCATAAAAGCATAAAAGCCATAAAAACTACCTCTGACTAGCCCTGTCTTCCTCAGCTTCCCAGATTTGCTTATTATATCTTAACAGCAGTTAAGGATCCGTCCCTATACCTGTGATAAAGAGAGGCTCTTATTACCCCTGTTATGGTAAAAAAAATATATACTAACAGCTTTCAGGTTTGAGGATATCTTTTCCAGACTCTAGAAGGCTTTGATTCTGAGCTTTCCAATTGTAAAAAGCCAAACATGAGGGAGGAAAGTAGTCACATGATATGATAAAGCAGTTGAACGTGAGTTTTACGGGACTCCTGAAGAAAGGCAGAGGCCCAAGGCTCCTGCTTCTAGGTTCAGAGCAATGATGCCTTATCTGGGATTTCTATAAAAGGGAACTGCTTGCATATAGGATGTCAGGACCTTACCATCACTCTTCAAGGGAAGAAGGCTTGTGTACATTTTGTAAATAAATGAATTACACTAAGAAAATACCTGGCTGCACATCTTTTTTTTTCCTGCTCCAAATGGAAATATTGTAATGTCCCAACAACTACTACTCCTTGGCAAATGGACAATAAGATCCTAGGACAATGATATCCAACCTCTTTAACTTGGACATCCACTCTCAGGCATACCTAAAATAATTATTCAAAGTGCTCAAGTTGTGAACTTCAAAATATGGGATAGATTTTCTGCTCTGCTAGTCATCTACTTCAGATGGCATGAGGAAATTTCCTGGAGGAGCAGAGCTGGCTTAAGTTGCTGAAGAAGTGGTAGGAAATGGTTGGGAGGTGGCACCCTTTTCCTGTCCCTCCTGCTCCCAACACTGACAGCATAGATTATAACACCTCAAGTTAAAAGTTGTAGGCTGCCTTGCACTTAGACCTCATAATTGAAAATCCATTTTATTCCACTATAGGAATAAAACATTTTGGTATAAAAACTTCACAGTTGCCATGAGGGCTACAAGTTCCATGCCACTATTCTGTGATCTGAAAATTAATGTGTTTCAGAGTTATTTGAAACTCTTTCTGGCTTCATGATATATTACAAAATATTTCATCTCTTGAAACTAACATGAAAAACATTTTAAAATACAGTTATTAAAAAAAAATAACCTCTTGAAGCAAATGCTCTTTTCTGTAATGAGCGTCTGTCTGTCTCTGTTTCAGTTTGGATCTCAATACAGTCATTTTGTCATGTGACAAACAACTAAATCTTGACCATTTCATGTACTGGAACATATTAATCAACTTATCGTTGTAAACTATTAACTTCCAGGTTCTTAGCCATTTAAACTCTGAAGCCAGTAGAAAACAAGGAAGCCAGTAAGTCACAGGAAATCACCTTATCTGCCAGTCTCAAAACAGAAAGTAAACTGAAAAACACTGAATTAGCTAAGTAGGATAATCTCATGTGCCCAGAACTCACTTAAAAATATTTTCCACATTTTACCTGGATGCAATGGTACAACTTTAATTCTTTTAGATTAAGCTATAAAGGTCTTTATATTTAAAACCTGCTTTGCAGTTTTTTATTAATTGAAATGAATTGTGCATGATGGATGGTAACATAATTTATGGTACAATGTTTTAAACACACAAAACCCTCATGCTTTTACATAATAATTATTCATTCTTCTTCCAACACCCTTCTCAGATAAAGAAGAAAGTCCTGTTGCTGCATGTTTATGACATCTTAAAGGCCACTGTCAGAAAATAGTTGATGGCAGCTTACTGTATTATCCTTTATATACTGGACCATTTTAGTAGATGCAGGAAACTTACCAAAATATTTACGCATTTTACATATATTATATATATATCATGCTGCATTAAGTAAACATGGATTCTTTTTTAAATGCTTTGACTAAGCAACCACAAAAAAACATCCTGAAAGAAATTCTATATTCTCTCATTGCAGCATCTTGAAGCACTGCCTGTTGCTCCATGGTGCAGTAGTCCAAGAAAATGTTTAGGGGGCTCCTGTCAAAACCAATGGAAAAACTACCCTTTTAGTCTATTTTGAAAGATATAAAAAGCTATCCAATAAATGAAGATTTCCCTACCCTTCATTCAGAATGCCCCTACCAGTCTGGTCATGCTAAAGCCAAACTTTCCATGAAATAGGAGTTCCTGCTGTCTTGCAGTTTCCAGCTATTAAAGGAAAGAACCCTTTCTGTTAAACAGCCTATCCTGCTTTCCTAACGCTTAGGGAAGAGCAACCAATAAAAGCATTTCAGGAAGCCCACAGACTTCTCTTTATCTTACGTCAGGAGCTGACAGCAGGCTTAGCACCTGGGTAGTTTTTCCCTGCTCCTCTCCTCCCCAAGTGCAAGAAGAGGTGGAAGAAGAGAAAAGTCAAAGTCCTTCAGACAGGCCAATAAGAGGGTAGAAATGAGGAGGAGGCAGGGGGGCAGATCTGACTGAAGAAGTGGGAACTAACGGAGCGAGCAGAATTGATTGGGATGTCTGGGATAAAACTGATGGGCAGATGTTCGGCAGTGGGGTGGGGGAGAGTTCTGCCGGAGGGAAGCATGGGCAACGTGAATTTGCATTCCCAACTGTGGATGGGCAGGGAGAATTCAACAATCAAAAGATGGAGAAAAGGACACAATACATATATATATAGAAAGGGACAGACATTCAAGAACCTCTCTATAGAGAGGTTCAAGACTCATGAAGCAGACACAGAGATTTCTTGTGTGTGTGTATATATATATATACACAATAAATCTCTGTGTAAACATGGTTCTATAGAGACGTTCAGGAATCATGAAGCAGAGATTGCTTTTATATATCTATAAAAGAAAGATAAAATGATGCTGCATTTCTTTTAGCTTATGGTGAGCATGTGAAAAATAACCTGGCAAAATTCTGCTTCCTGCAGACAGATATTTTTTGGTCAGGCATGTCATTTTTTTTTTCTTTTCTTTTTCATGGCTGTGTCACTTTGCTCACAGAATCGAGGTAGCAGTGCTAATTTGAACTATGCATAATGTACCTGCTGACTTCTGGACGCTTCTCGGTGGACTTTTACTCCTGACCAGAAATGCTACCGTTGTTCCCATGTTGGGTGCCCTTAAAAGCAGAAGAAACCTACTATTAATTATTAATGTAGAGTGTCATATATATACATATATATGCTTCATGAGTCTTGAACCTCTCATTCACCATACCAGCTCCTGAAAGGGATTAGGGCTAGGTAGCTCCTGCCTTATTGATCTCTTCATACATGGAACTGCAAGTGCTCCCATGTCATGATGTGTGGAGAGAGGCAGGCCCAGACAGTATCTCCCCCCCCCCCCATTATAGATTGGCACAATTAAGACCTTCATTACAAAGGGATCCCTATTAAACATTGAAAGGGCAGAGGCAGGAATGTGCTCTTCATGGCCACCGTGTCTACAAGCCTTCAAACTGGCAGGATTAAGGGCAAGCAGGGCAGCTCCGTCTTTCCAGCTGTTTCCCTTGGGGTGGGGGGGCACTGCTTCTAAAATGTGCAATCAACAAGCAGCAAAGAGAAGGAGTTGAGGCTTTCAGTAGGACCAGAGTCTCCCGAGGCCGGCCCTGGACATCAATCCCCTAGAAGACACTGCTGAGAAACTGGAGCCATGTTGGGGGTGGGCGAGCTCTAGTGTTTTGGGAAGAAAGCACGAATCTCTTTTCAAAGGTGCTGAGAGACTCGCGGGCGCCTTGGGGCAGGGGGCACTTGCTCGAGGTGCGAGAGGCCCCGCGCAGGCTCCGCCGCCAGCCCCCAGGTCAGGGCTGCACGTCGGCGAGCTCCCGCTCGGGCTTCCCAGCCCCGGGGCAGAAGCCGGGGCAGGCAGTGCAACACACACACACACACACACACACACACACACACACACACACACACACACACACACACACACACACACACACACACACACACACACACACACACACACACACACACACACACACGGGTGGGGGGGGTTGCAGCGCCTCCTAGATCCCTCCGCGCCTGTGGCGGAGCGCGCGTGGACCCGGCTCTGCAGCTGCGGCTGGCCGGCTGCGGGGGAGGAACTACTTTGAGGAGTCCCAGCTGGCTCCGAGCCCGGGCGGGGGAGCGGCGGCAGCGTTCGGGGGATTATTTTTCCTCCCCCCGGTGGTTATTTTGGATCGGGCTGCGGCGGCGGAAGGAGCGTGAAGACAACGCTTCCGCCCAGTTTTCCTGCGAGGAGGCGCGGCGCGGATCGGCGCGGGTGGGGCCCGCGGGCGCTCAACTTGGTCGCGGGCTCCAGGGCCCCCGGTGACGCAGCCGCCTCCTGCCCCGTCCTGTGCCGTCCCCTGGCCGCGCTCGGCGCCTCCCCCCGGGCCGCTTCCTCCCCGCTCCGCCGCCGCTTCCCGTGGGGAGGAGGAGGAGGAGGAGGAGGAGGAGACGCTCGTCCGCCCTCATCCGCCCCGCGCCGCCGTCTGCAGGAATTTGTGTTGCTGCTACCGCCGCCGCGGTCGCCCGGGGAAGGGGCTGAAGGCGGCGGCGGGTGATGAGCTGCGGCAGGACGGCGAAGCCGTGGAGCCCTTCGCAGGCGGGAGCCGGGGGCCGCCCCGCCGGGCCCCGCTGAAGCGGCCGAGAGCCGGGGCTGCCCGCGGGGCAGGGCGAGGAGAGCTCCACCTCGGCCCCGCGCCGCTCGCCCGCGGCCGGCAGATGTGGGGGGGGACGATGGTGGGGTTTCTGGGGAGGTCCTGCTGCGCCCTGCCTGTGTCGCTGCTGCTGCTCCAGCTCCGGCTCGGATCGCGGTGAGGAAAAAAATGAGCGAAGAGACGGCCAACTCTAACCACGAGTAAGCGACACCCCCTTCCCTTCCCTGCGCCTCCGGCGGGTGCCCGGTGCGCTCGGACGTGCGGGGCTGTCCCGGTGCGGGGCGGGGCGGGGGCTCGGGTTCCAGCAGCGCCCGGGCTGCGGCGGGGGCAGTGGCGGTGCTGGGGGTGGGAGCGGGTTTGATTGTCGGTCCAAGCACCGGTCCAGCAGCGCAGCAGCCTCCCCCTCCCCTCCCCTCCCCTCCCCTCCCGCATGCCCCCAGGATCCGCTTCCATCCCTTCGCGCTGCTTCACATGGAAACTAGTGTGTGGGAGCTTCATCCTGCAGGAAACTGCTCCTGAATTTTAATTGGATGACTCAGGCAATGTAAATACAGTATAAATCCACCCCTGAAGCCTAGCTTTTTTTTAACGACCTGATGGGCCTTCGCTTTGGGAAGAGCAGGGAAGTGGGGATCTGAAATGTTTTTCATGTGATCGATTCGGCTGGATGGGGGGAGTTGTACAGAAATGCGCCTCCACTGGGGAGACCAGCTGGTTCCCCTCCTGGCCTTGAAGAGAGGGAGAGAAATGATCTGCCAGTCGGCAACGGTGTGCGTGAGAGCGATGTGTGTGTATGTACATATCTGTATGAATATGTATACGCATAAGACATCGCTGGCACGCGCACACTGTGATATACGCGTGTGTGTATGTACATACACACAGACATCATGCACTGTGATGTGTGTTTGTATATGCGTAGATACACACGTAGATATACATATGCGTGCACATAGATATGCATCTCACTATAAGTGCATGCACATGTACATATACACGCATGTGACATGTGTGTATACGTATGTGACACACGTGTGTGTATGTATCATGCATGCATATTGCGTGTGACACGCACACCGCGAGGGTCGATCTCCCGTTTCCGATGGGGAAAGTTGCAGGGCCGGGGTGCGGAGGCGGCGCCGCAGCTGCCCGGCTCTCTCCCGTCTCCATTCTCTCTTTCCCCGCTCGCGCTCTCCCGGAATAGCGATCTGCGATTCAGGCATTTGCTGCAACTTATTTATGAATGATGGGGCTCGTCAGAGCGCGGAGGCCGCTTCCGGACGGAAACGCCGCCCGCCCCAGTCGGATTCGCAATGGCGAGAGCAGCCGCGGGCTCGGCGCTGGTTTCGCTGCGGAGGGAGGGGGGCGGCTTTGTTGCTTGCTTGCCGGCCTCTCGCTGCGGCCTTCGTGCCCCGAGGCAGGGCTGGGAACAGAAACGCTTCATTCGTGTCATGATTTCTGACACGGGGGCGAGACGGGGCGCCCAGGAGCAGCGCGGACCGGGCCCAGCTCGGGGCCGCGAGGCACGAAGCGAGCGAGAGGAGGGAGGCGAGCCGTGCGGGTCGCTCGCAGCGAGAGGCAGGAGCCGGCGCCATATTTTCTTTTTTGTGAATCATTCTCATTTGCATACCACAATCTCCATTCATAAAAAAAAAAAAATTAAGCCACCACCGCTGTTGCCCTAAAACAAGACCCGCCGCGCAACTCGGGTCGAGCCTTTTTTGGCTCACAAAGCGCGCCGCAGGAGCAAGGAGCTCGGGGGTTGGGATTGATTGATTGATTGCCAAAAAGAAAACAAAAAGAAAACAAAAAAAGTGCTGTGCAGCGCTTGTTGACACAGTTATGTGGGAAATATCAGCTCGGGGAGGTGCTGGGAGCACGTGATCCGCTCCATTCATAAAATACCTGGCTGCCCATTCACAGCGCAGTGCAAGTGCGTGTGCACCGAGCAGGCTGGCAGGGCGCGGGGACAGCGCGGGGCCCGGGGCAGTGCGCGGGGGAGGCCGCACGCGGGGCCTGGGGCTCGGCTGTTTGTTTTCTCAGTACGGACTGTATTGTTGCATGATCGCTTTTTGTCAGGAAATAACTTCTTCTTTCTCTCGTTTCTTGAAACGGAAGCTGGGAGAGCATGTTATGAAGATATCTTCTAGATTAGTTTCTCTTACACACACACACACACACACAAAAGTAGTGAATGCAAATTAAATACTGGAGACTCAATTCAACAATGTGGCCTTGTTTCAGTACCAAGCATTAACTATTCTTGATGAGTCCCACGGCACTAAAAATTAATTAGTTCTTGTGACAGTAATGACGTTGGAGGCTGCAAATGACTTCTGTAACATGGAGCTGTGACTTGGTTGAGTTTAAATAGATGTTATTTGGTTTGCAAATATTTTCTTTTATAGTCACAAGTAATACTTAAGATTGCTGCAGTTGAGTGGAAGAGGGAATATTTTTCCTGATTTTTTTTTTTTTCTTTTTTCTTTAACCATTTTTTATTGCACTATATGTATTGGTACTTTTACTGTTTACTGGATTAGTATTGGCCTTGCTGAAAAAGACCTCTTTAAAATATCAGCTGAGTAGGTGAGAACCTTATTTTTTTTTAAAAAGGGTAAAGAAAAAAGAATTACAACACCTATCACAGTAGTGGAAATTGTTCTTATTTTTTATTTTGTTCTGAAAGAATACTTTTTGACCAAACTGGGAACTAGAATGAATATGATTACCTGCACCTTTTGAATTGCCAGATATGTGGCCATCTTTAAATGTTCAGCATTCATAAATAGACTGGTTGAATCAGTGAAAATTATATACAAAAGTGAAAACTTGCTTCCAATCGTTATAGCTAGGGTCAATTCTGTAGTTTCTGTAATATATAAATGGATGGCTAATATAAATTTCAACTTAAACATGACCAATGTTTGTTTGTTTGTTTATTTTCATTTATTATTTCACTTAAATCCCAAGATTACTATAACTAGGAAATGAGAATATACTTTTGAAGTATTTTCTGGTTTGCTGCTTTGGTGTTCTGACTTTATTTTGTGTAAAGTCAATTTCACTGTTTTCTAATTTTGTATGGGTCTCTCACTTAAGCATAGGCCTGAGGAAACAGTTTTAGCAAGTGGGGGGGATGGAATCTGATTATAAAGCTGCAGAACCTGGCAGGGAGACAAAGATTGGTATGTTACTTGAAAATTATTTAAAGTATTCAGTTAACTGCTCCTAAATGTACATATGCTATTTGCTGCCTCCAAGTCTATTTTATAAATTTATCTTTGTATAAGTTACTAGCACAGGCAAAGATAATTTGTTGTAGGATAGCAAGGAAGAACTGGGCTTGATCGTTAGTCTGTGTTTGCAAAACTTCCATTTTGCAAAACTTCCATTCATCCAGAAAGACTAAAAGGTTAAATTAAATGTTTGCTTAGAATTCAATCTCCTTTAAGAATAGTGCATCCTGGCTGTCCAGGTCACACTGAAAGGTGTGAGCATTCACTTTAAAAACTAGATAAAATTATTCTGTGTCTGTTTTAGTCTGTGGTGAGCATGTGAAAAATAGCCTGACAAAATTCTGCCTGCAGACAGATTTTTTTGTTTTTTGGTCAGGCATGTAATATTTTTTTCCTTTTTCATCACTCTGTATCACTGCTCAGAGAATCGAGTTAGCAGTGCTAATATGAACTATGCATAATGTACCTGCTGACTTCTGGACTCTTCTCAGTGTACTTTTACTCCTGACCAGGAATGCTACGGTTGTTCTAGTACTGGGTGCCCTCTAAAGTAGAAGAAACCTACTATTACTGTAGGGTGTCATATATATATGAGTCGATGACTGCTAGATTAGGATGATATGATTAAACTCATTTTGCAGTGAGTTGAAAATAAAAGTAAAATATTGTCCCTTTTTTAAATTGCCAACCTAAGGAGAAATTTTACCTGGTTCTGTGGCATCTCTCCGTACTCTTAAACTCGGTTGTGGGAGCCATTTTCTCATATTGTTGGCTTTCAGATTCAGGCTGTGCAAATTGTTGGAGGAGTGTATATGTGTATGAGCTGTCATCATATTTTCCATGGGATTTTGGGATTCCATCAATTTTTTGTGATGGAGGTATTATTTGTAGTTACTACCTGGAAAAAAATATGGATAGCAGTATGCTGCATCAGGGCAGTCCCACTTTCTGAGTGGCTGCAGGCCTCCAAGTCGTATGTCATGCCACAGATGACACTCCTTTCCCCCCCCCCCCCACCACCATGCACACATGCTTTTCCTGCCCCACCTCACTGGTGCTTTCTTGCTGCATGGGGGGCAGGGGGTCTCCTAAGCCCCTACTTGTTGGCTTCTTCTGTCCCATGATCCATGCCGCACTGCTTCCACAGGTAGGCAGTACAAGCTGGAGAAGAAGGAGGAACTGGAAGAAACAGGAAAACAGCGGGGGGAGCAGAGGCTGCATGTTAACTCCTCAAGGGCCAAATGTGTCCTGAAGGCTGCTAGGTAGACAGCTTTGTCTTTAGATGATAATCTCCTGTCATAGCTCAGCAGATCTGAATACTGTTTTCACAGAATACTCATTTAGAACAGATTTAGGTCACATCCATCATCCCTAACTGGACTAGCTTTTTTTTTTTTAAATATGAAGTAAAGCTATACAAAACCCCACAACGTTTCCATTAAGCTTTGAAAATATTACAGCAGTTCTGTTTAAATAGTATCTTATATTTCTAACCAAAATATTAAAAGAGTTGGTTTAGCACACAACATCCTGATCTTCAAATGAAACCAACATATTTATTTTCATTAGTATTTAATTTTTAATGCACTTCAGCAGCTGGGACAAAACCTTTTAATGGTATTAAAAACAAAAACCAACAAAAAAGTATGAAGAAAGCAAATCTAGCTTCTGAAATTCTCTCACTCTTAACAGTTTAGGGTATTTGTGCTATGTGTACAGTTTCTCTCTCTTCTCCATTTAAAAAAAAAAAGCAAACTGATGATGTACCTCTTAAAATTAACTAATTTCATTAAACAATTGTCATTTTGTGACTTGCTTCTTTCTGGTGCATTGTTTGTTTTTGTAGTCTTAGAAAGTTATTTTCCATTTTATTGCCTTTTTAGAATCATTTTCTTGGCCTTATGTTCCACTTGGGAAGACTAAGCCTACAAGTTGCGTAATAAATCGAGAGGCCAAGATTGGGTCAGACTTAGCAGCCTTTCTTTATCGTTGTGAAATCAGACAAGTGTATTCTGGGAGGTCACAGCAAAACTGGATAAAGTGGTATTATTTGAGGGGTTGGCAGAAAATAAGTATATTTTTAAATGTGGATAGTAGGAACAACAGTGCATATATAAATGTTGGCCTTGATCCTGCCCAGACAGGATACCTCTGTTTAAAACTGAGCTCATGGTTAGTGACTGCTGGTCCAAAGCCTTAAGTTGAAGCTTTCCATCAATTCTTTGTCCTAGGTAACCAAATTTATGTTACAAATCCTACTTGTAAAGATGCATGTGGGCTGGTTTTTCAGTAGTGAAGGTGTCTGTGTAGGTCTCTTTTGTCAGGTGTATAATTATTGTCTATATGCTTACAAATATTTAGGTTTTTGCAGTATAAGAAGGGTACAAATACATGAAGAGGTATGTCTTTACTCAAGTCTTTAAATGCAGTGTTCTAATAGGTGGAGTTTTTTTTTTTAATTTGAAGCAATAAAAAATTACAAATTTATACTTTTGCTATGACTTGTATATAAATATTGCTTGTAAAGGCAGGATGGGGGGTTAACTCATTGTAGGGAGTAGAAAATCTTATTTTGCTAATTTGGAATTGAATACTGCAAGGAGATTTATTATGGGGATGTTAAAGTCACTGTAAGCAAATCGTCAGGCTCCAAAGAATGGGAGCATGAAAAATGAACTTTGAAAATGATGACAAATAATTTTCAAAGTATAAAAATGGATTCAAAAGGGGATATAAATCATCTTATTTTCTAGAAGAATAGACACTTTTTTTTTTTTTTTTTGAAGGGAGTTAATACGTACTAGAGCGTATGCAACTTAATGCAAAGTTTCATATTAGCTTTGATACATGAATGCATTTTCCATATTCTTCTTCAGGTAAGAATATTAAGGAACTCATAGTGCATTTCAGGAAATGTGAAACATTATCATTACCATATTAGTTCAAGCCCAAGGCCTTTGTAGTCCAGTAGTCAGACTCTGATAGTGGACAGTATCAGAAATAATTTGTTTTTGAAGTAAGAACCCTACTTCAGACACCTCTGGAACAATTAACCTGACAGGCTTCATCCTCTTTCAAGTAGTTTAGAGGGGTTAAGCTAGAAGTCTCTTGTGTCCTTTGCCTTACAGTCCTGTGGCAGGGAGTCCTTTCGTTTAAGCACATGCTGCACTGGAAAAAACGAATTCCTTTCATCGGTATTGAATTTCCCACTTGAACGTTCGCATGTTTTGGTGTTATAGAATATAGAAAACAGAAATTCCTCATCTTCCTATATTTATTGTGTCACCTCTAGTTTCACTCTTTTTTTTTTCTTCTGTCTTTTCAGTCTCTTGATAAGTTGTATGTGTTTGTGTTCTCTGAAATCCCCCTCTAGTTTTAAGGTGTATCCTTTGAGATGAGGCGCTAGTATGCCCTGTCCTTTGAGATGGGGCACATGGTATTGCAGATGAGAACCTAACACTGATTTATATAAAAGGTGTTAATGCTTCATATTATCCATTATCCCACTTTTTATGTAATCTTTTTTCAAACATAATTGCATATTAATGAAGACCTTAATTTAATATGTTTACTGTGGTGCCCAGATTCTTTCAACTTTTAGGACAGTGCTCCGGGAAATGGATCCAAAGCTAGAATCCTGATTTAAGAATAGTATGGCAAAGTTATGGATTGCTTTCATTTGTATTCATTATTGTATAGAGAGATGTGACCTTTTCTAGTCCTAGACTTTGGGAAAGCAATTGGTAACTAAAACCTGCTTGCCTACATTGTGGCATTTATTCACATAAGTCAGTATAGACACATGGATATGCTACTTCCTTACCAAGTTAATAAAGATCAGCCCCTATATAAGGGTACTAGTTAAAAGAAAAACCTGTTCTGACTTACTCTTCTTGTAATATTCATGTTGCTTTGGTTCATGATTTCAGTTAATCACCTATAAAACGAAGACTTTGAAGATACCTTGTTTATCATTTGTTTCTCTTGAGTTTGGCCAGTCTAGAATTAACTCAAAATTCCTCTAACTATTTAAAAATAGGTCCACCTGCACTTAAGCATTGTGAATACTGAAGTTCACTATTTAAAAAAAACAAACAAAATAACCCTGTACTTCAGGAGTGAAAGGTTTTGCACTCTTGAATAAAATTCCACAAATCTTCTCTTCAAATAAGGTGAACAGAAGCATGTACATCATTCCCAGCACAATAGATCAGAACTGCTGGATTTATAGATTGTTACTCATGAAAGACTAGAAAAGATCATGCAGACACTAAGCCTTGCTATGCCACTGGTCATAATGCTACCAGTGATTCATTAAAAATAGATCAAATACATTTATGGTAAACATGAAGAAAGGGCATTTAACCACAGAAAAGGCTGGGATCTAATTCCTTGAAAAATAAAATGCCAAAAGAAACAGATCTTTTAATATGTCCTCCATCCTAGCATTGACCATGCACATTTTGTGTCACAAGGGTGTACTGTCTTGTGACACTCACTGAGTAATATGACCAGTTAAATTATACCATAGAAACGTAACTAATTCTCTACATCCCATCCTAAATATTCAGATTTAAGTAAAGTGAAAAATACGAGTCATGGAATATTATGGTCCCAGGAATGGGTGGATCCAGGATTTTGTAGATGGGGGTGTGGAAGCAACAATTGGTGCTGCAGGGATGATGACACTTCCCCATCCAGCTCCCCCTCTCCTTCTCACAGGCATGGACAGGCCATGCTGCAGGTGCAGCACCTAGAGACTTTTTTTTCTAAGTCTGAATGGACAGAGAATTTCCTTTCCCCCAACTCTTGGCATCTCCTTCCTTCCCCTTCATTCTCAGTCACACCTCCCCTTCTTTATTGTCCCATTCACATCCTTATGCTATCCCTATCTCTACTGTTTCCAGCTGCCCTGCAGGTGAGGAAAACTCCATAGCTGCTCCTGCCCTGCATCAGCCAGGGATAGCAGCAGTGGTGGGCAAGTTCCCTCTCCCTAAACCTACTCCGGGGCTGGGAGGAAATACCTGGGCAGATCAGGGAGGGAGGAGGAACCTGCCAACTGGTGTTATACTGGGCTGAGCCCAGCTGCCTGTGTAACTTTGGCTACAGTGGGGTAGGAGTAACCCTGGAGCCTGCACCCAGGTCAGCAGGGACAACACAGCAGTAAGCAGGGTAGAGGGAGATTGGGAGGAGAGTTGATGCTTCTGTGGTATGGTCTAAAAAGGTGCGTATGATTGTGTGACTGTACCCCATCTGGATCTGCCTCTGCTCTCAGGGTATGTGACACAGTAATTCCACAAATGGGATCCAAATTTGGCATCTCAGCTGTTTTAGACCAAGATAAAGATGAAAGGGAGAAAGCTTTTTGCTATGCAGTCACTATTAGTCTTGAGAAATCAATACTATTACCAGTAAGTAGGACTTTTTGGAGGAGGGTGGGTTTGTAACTAATTGCTATGCTTATTCTGAAAAGCCAAATGTTAGGTTTATATAAAATATTTGTTGGAATACTATAATTTTTTTCTTTGGCCCTAGAATTGTCTGAAAACCAAGGAAAAACTTTTGTCCATTTTAAAACTCTGCTGAAAAATAGTCTTAAATATCCCTTTTGGTATTTGACAGTGAATGGCTGAGACACTGATACTGACTGGCCTAGCTGTTGAAAATCCAAAATAAGTGTAAAGGATAAACAAGAAGCACAGCAATGTGTTGGGTGTTTAAAAAAAAAAACAAAAAACAAACAAACTTTTTTTACATCTAGATTTTTCACTATTGGTTTTTCACCATGTTAAATATAACAGTTTAAATATTATAATACTGTAAACATAAGGTTTTTCAACTGACAATGTCTGTTTAAATGGATAAATATAGCCAGTGTAGAAAAACATAGCCAGTGATAGGTTTTGCTACGTGTGACTTGTTATTCTGAAGTAGTACTAGAGTGTTTTGGTGACATGTTATCATCTTGAATAGCTTTAGGAGTGCTTTGTTCCCCTTCTGTGACATATATGGGTAGACCAAGGTTCTAGTAAGGGCAGTGGAGGTAGGGGGCATGGAGGCTGTTCTAGACTGCAGGGGAGGGTTTTTTGCAGTCTAAAACTGCTGAAGTGGTCCATGCTTTGGCTTTGCCTGCATTTGACATGCTCAATAATGCTTTTAGTGAACTGTCTCAATGGAAACTGTGATTGACAGAAAGGAACAGAGTTAGGCTATTTATGCTGGCTTCGTATGATGGACTTTTTCTTGCTTCCTTTATGGAGTGGCCTAAAGAAATTGAAGCAAAGCCATCTTAAGGAGGGTAATTGAGTTTATAGCTACACTGCTGTTTTAAAACACAGTGCTCAATCTGTGTTTAGCTAATGCTGTCTTCTATTTCCTGGGTTATATACCCCTCTAGACTCAATTCCTAATATTACTAATTCCCTGTATTCTTCTTCTGTCTATTAAATGCATCCCTGGCAAACTGGGCCACGTATCATATTTTGGTGTACAGAGGAGAGCTGTATACTGCTGTTATCAATTACTCTTACAGCTCAAATCCTGGAGGTCTGTATTAATGACTTCACATGAAGGAATTCTTTGAGTTTTCAGTCTGCTCTTATTAAACCCTAGGAAACTCCATATAAAAATGGTGCACTCTTGTTCAGCTGGCATGTAAGTGTGCCAAAAGGACATTATTGCAAAATCAACTACTGTACTAAAAGTTTGAAAATGCCAGAATGTAGACAGCTTATGCAGTTGTAGTACCTAAAGGTAATGCCTAAATTGTGGCAGAGCCAGGAATGGAATCCAGATCCCCTGTGTTCTACTACTGTACCTTAGACACAAGGAAATATTAATTTTCTTATTGAAACACTAGACCTTATTCCATTCTGTACACAATATATGGCAAGGGTCCTGTAGAAAAACAGTATGTGCATATGAAATTCAAGACTATATCTTAACACTTATGTGCAAAGGGGCAGAAATAAAGGAAATAGTTAAATGTAGTGTCTTAATTCTGATGCTGCAGACATCAGAGAGCTTTACTGGCAAGCTTTACTTGCAACATTAATATTCTTTTAACAACTCTGGTATCCAACAAATTTTGCTGTAATAGTTAGCTTCATCTACAATGTTTCTGTTTACTGTTTGATTTTAAGGTATTAGTAATTTTACTGTGGGGCAGTTTTATACAATACCCGAATTCTACAGGATTGTTTTGTGTTAGTTCCAAAAAACTTTGTTTGGCTTTGTGCTTAAAAAGATATTTTAACCTTTATCTGCAAATTGAATTTCTACATGCCAGTTTGGAAGCTGTCCACATTTTCATTCACCCATTCTCTCTTTTTTTTTTTCCATGGAGGGAAAAGTACATTTTTCTGCTAATAGGCTGAAGTAATTTTTTAATGGTTTTCTTAATACAGTAATGGACAATCTGGGGAGTGTCATTTAAGTTTTATTGGTGTGTCTCTAATTAAGAGTGCATGCCTGACATGCCAGCTGCCCAGATTAGTATATTTCATATGGAGTAACTTGACAGCCAGAATTTTCTGTGCTGCTACTCGTTTTGCTTGTTGGGTGACCTGCAAAAAGGTGTCACTCTTTTAAAACACTTTTTTTTGTAGCTATATGAAGTGCCTGTAGCTTTCATTAAGGTTAAAAAAAAAAAAAGTATCAGGGTCATCATCTCAGTCAATCAGTAGGGATTTTCTCTCTCCCTTCCTCCTTCTGGTCATCAGTGAAAGTATATTGTAATATTTTTATAGCTGTTTTTAGCACCCCCCAGATCCCATAACACTTGATGGGAACTGCAGATACATGTTGGTCTAAAAAACAGGCCCTTGGTACATAAAAATATCCAAATAGTTTGTTCTACAATGTGTGGGCTAAGTTTTACCTTCCCTTCTTCTTCCTCTACCCTCTAGGAAACTTCATATTTCTGACAGGTAAATAACACATGCTACAAACATTTTAGGGTTAAGTTGTAATGTATTTTAGTATATTTCCTGTACTCATGCTGAATAATGCTGCTTTAAAGCAACATATATTGTCTTGGCTATCATTAACTTGAAACATCCTCCTCAAGAGCCCCCACGCACCTTAAAATGTACATGCAGTGTTGCTATGGTGATGGAAAAGAATTCTGCATGTTAACAACACCATGTTAGGTAATGGAGGATTTGCAGAAATTGGTTAAGTTAAGCATTTGCCTGGGGCACTAAAAACTGAGGCTGCAAAAATGCTGTGTATTAACTAAACACTAGTTTAAATGGCAGCAATACTGAAATATGTGAAATCTCCCTCTTCTGTTTGGTCTAGATGTTTCATTATTGCTTTGGTCATAGTTTTCTGTTTGAAAGCTACCAGAAAAAGCAAGAGTCCAGTTACTGCATCACATTGTTCAAATATTTATTTTTCCTGTTCTCTGTGAAGAATATAAACTATGGCAGCACCAATAGGAGAGGAGATATTGGAGCAAGTATTTTTGTTGGTGGATTTGTATTTGATTTAAAAAACAACAACAAACCTGCATGTTGTGGTGTGTTCTTGTCTCCCTCCCCTCCCCCCCCTTTTATTTTCTTTCCTCAGGCACTTCTTCTTAATACATTCCTTGAGTTTAGAGTTTCATCCCCTTCTTTCTTTTGGGGTTTTTTTCTGAACCATGAAGATGGAATGTACCCACATTAGCTGCTGTGAAAAAAGGTGATAATCCTGAAGTTTTTACAAGCAAGATTTTAATTAGCATGTATAGACCTGACCCGTGTCAAGAGTATAAAGTGTTACAGCTTTTCCAAAATAATTGCCCCTGTACCCTGTATTCTGGAGCAAGAATATCCTTACAGTGCTATTCTAGAATAGCTATATTAGTCAACTTTCCCATGTAGGCAGCCCTATACACTTTTTTTCCCTCTGCATTCCTTAATCTTTGTTCTCTACCCCTTTCTTTTTTAAGCCTAATATTTGGATGCCAGAAATTGTTTCTTGGCCACTATTATAGTGTTATAATAAGTGTTTCCATACATCTCGGGTACTTCCCCTGTTATAGATATTTTAACTTAGTGACTGCTATACTGAAGTATTTACAAAGTATCTTTCCTTGTTGCATAGAATATTTTATAGCGTTTTGGTATTAGCTAAGACACTGACTTTTTTTCCCCAACAGGTTTTTTGGCTGGTCTAATGAACACAATCAGGAGGTATACGATGTGTATTGTTATACTAGCAGGAAAAAAAGTCCTGTCAATCTGGGACAGCAGGGATATGGTCCAGACAGAGAAATCTATAGTTTTTTCCTTGAATTTTGGTCCAGAGCATACAGTCTGCTTTCCATTCTAGGAGCAGAATTTACACCTGTTGAAAGCAGGCTTAAGGAGACTCTTGCTATCTAGTTCAGGTTTTCCTTTATAATTGGTGGAGTGTGAACAGGCCTTTCTGCTGCAGAGCTAAAAGATCCTCTCAAAATATTTTTCTAAACTGAAACAAAACTTTGAATTTCTGGTGTAATTAGGATGTAATTTGCCTGGATCAGTATTGCCCTTTTAGCTGCCTTTAGGAGCAAAGCTTCTTGTTGTTCTCTTCATTTTTTGGCTTCCCTCTCTTCTGCCTTTGCAGCCCTAAACATGA
This sequence comes from Crocodylus siamensis, assembly GCF_052110815.1. NCBI lineage: Eukaryota > Metazoa > Chordata > Crocodylia > Crocodylidae > Crocodylus > Crocodylus siamensis. The sequence continues at coordinate 237,441,112 of NC_143396.1, read as the reverse complement.
TCCCAGTATGGGAGATGAACATATGGAAAAGCAGTTTCAAGCTATAGCGTGCTTCTGAGTCAGGGATGTGGGTAGTGATCTTCTGGATTTGTGGCAAGACGCTTGTAATAAGAATAAGATCCTTGTGCACATACCATCCCCATTTTCCCTCCTGTGTTCCAGCAGGAGACTATCTTATCAGTGAGATGGCAAATGGTGTCCTGCTCATCTTTCCAAGTGCAGAAAAATGAAAAGTTTGTGCTGCCCTTCCAAGGCAGAAGGCACTAAGTTCCTGAATCAGCTCCATAATTTGTTGTCATGTTGCTTGTTGAAACTCTCACATTTTTATAAGATGATAAACATTAACAAACATGGTGTATCCTTTTGATTTAGCAAAAGAACAATCCCCCCCCAAATTTGTCTAAAGATTGTATACAGTTACAAATTAGCATGTTTTAATGGTTACCAGCCAATGAGATCAACCTTTCTTCAAGAAAATAAGAAGTAAAAATGGTGTGATGAGCCAGGGTTGTGAGAGGAGTCCTACAGATATATTTTTAGCAGCTTAATTAAAGTGAATTACTTCCACCCCCTAAACACTTTTAATCTAGTCCTTCCCTGGCTCCACTCTCAGCAAAAATTTTTTGAAATCTCTCACATGTCCAATAACCTTGTAAATGCCATTTTTGGGTTTTGGAGGCAAATGGAAGATGATTTGTCTTCAGCTTAAGAGTTGATACTCAGTTACTACATCCAGGATTTTAAGTTTGGGTCAGATCTTTTTTGACAAGTGACTATTCAAGCAAGGATTAATTCTATATTTAAACAAAATGAATTTATCTATCCTTCTTTTGTATGGCTGGCTTGGAGCAGCACTTATAAGTTTTGTTTAAGGTTAGTTAACCAGTCTAATGCTCTTGAGGAGAGGGAATGTATTTCTTCAGTGTCACCATCAAATTTGTGTAGAGGGCAGAGTGTTGTTATGTGGTTCATAGTCTGATCAGGATCACCACAGTCACATTTTGCAGAACTTCTAATACAGCATTTGTGCGTCAGGAGACCACAGTGGCCACACCCCATCCGTATCTGATTTAGAGCCTTCCATATTTTTTTGCAGAAGGTCAAAACCAGGAGTCTTTATTGGAGATTGGAAATTAGACGTTTATTTCAAATGGTGGTTTTATTCCATGCTTTTGCCCAAACTGTTTCACTGTTGTGTCCTACAAGGGCTTGTACACTTTTGTCCACAAAGATTTCTGGGAAACCAAGCACTGAGCTGGGAGGTTCTTTAAATCTCTGTGGATGGGGAGGTCTGGGTTATTATTCATGTGGACGACCTCTCTGCATGCAGCTTCGTCATGGCAGATGTCTGGAAGACCAGTATTAGACAGCACCAGTAACCATTGAGTTGATATAGATTTCAGGGTTTTGGTGATGGCCCACATTGCAGAATTGTGGTACTTGGCCATTGAGAAGACCAGTGCCATAGCAGAGGTGTAGAGTACTTCTGCAGTGGCACCCCAACTTGTTTCAGCAAGTCTTCACACAATGTTCACCCAACTTAATCTTTGCAGCTATTTTTCGAAGATGATTATGAAAGGTTAAGGTACAGTTGAGTGTCACATCTAGGTAAGAGAGTTGGATCGTGTTGTAAGTCTTCTTGACAAAAAGTGATGTTGACATGAACATTTCTCTGTAAATATTAGAGATACTGTATGTTGTCCAAGAGCAACATGAATCTCAAACTGGTTGCCAAAGAAATTGTTAAAAGTGAGCCACACAAACAAGTAAAAAATACTTAAGTAAAGCAGACATAAGATAGGATCTTCTGCAAAATATAGATAATAATGCTTCTGTACTGTACTATAATTCTATAATAGAAGGCATTGATCTATTTTAGTTTTTCTTTACTGTTGATGTGTGAGAAATTTTTTAAACTGAGGTTAGCTAATTCTAGCCTAAAAAAATTATAGAAAAACAAGAAATGCATTTTACCTAGCCTGTTATCTTTCAGTTACTTAACAGTGAACAAATATATTTTTAGTCCATTTGCTGAGACAGTCATCTTTGCCAGTCCACTGAAAGATGTGGTATAAATTGTCCATACTGACCAAGAAAATTTTGATTTATGTTGTTTTTCTTAATAACATTTGACTTCAGCTGTCATATCAGCATCAGGAAATGGGGTTCTCTGATTGATTGTTTCTTCTTTCTGCCAGATAAGTTGATCATAGCTTAACTTTTTTTGGTACCTTCTTATTTCCTGCTTTCAATTCTTCTTGTTAGTATTTTTTTCTGATCCTTAGTGAGATGTTTCAAGAAAAGATGATCTCGGAAGTCTTGGGGGCACTACCTTTTTAGTATTGCTTCCACACTTGTCAAGAGTTTCTCTTTCCTTAGGATCCTTCAGTCCATCACCTTAGTAGACCTTGGGATATTTGGTCTGGTTCCTGTAGTTACTTTGCTGATGATGCTCATGTGCTCTTGCTTCTGGAGAACAGAGTTATGAATTGTTCTAAAAACTGGCAGAAGGAATTCATTTACATGGTTCACCATACACTAATATGTTCCTCTGATGAAGAGCCTTTTCCTTTTTGAGGGTGGAGGTTGACGTCTAATCTTATTAACATTAAGAGGAACTAAAATGAAGCAGTTTTTTAAGATTACAGCATGCACCAGGTCTTAAAGAAAATGAATATGTGTAGGGTTTACTTGCTTTTTTTCAGTACATAGCCCAAATGGAAAGGTTGCTAGTAAAATAAACTCATTGGCAGGTGTGGGTGTGTGTGTGTGGTAAATAGGAGTTAGATTTAAACTCCTTTCCTTTTGCTTACCAGCAGATGGAATGAAATCTTTATTGTGACTACTGCCCACTGACATTTGTGTATTTCATGTACGTAACTCATTTAAAGAAGTTCCTAGACCTCTTCTGTTACTCTGTCATTTATTTCAGAACGTGCTAAAACTGCATAAGCATGGAAGCCATTTAACATAATTTAATTTATAGTTCTGGCAGTTTTCTGGATTGTACCAGCTCTGGCAAATATGATTTAAGTAAAGGCTGAGGTGGCAATCTGCTTCTGACACAAAATGCAAGGCCCCTGTTTCAGGTAGTGTCTGCCATAAAGTACGTTTAAAAAAAAAAAAAATCAACCCCCAAAACAGGTGTAGAGTAGGAGGAGTGGCCTGGAGATACATTTCTGAAGGGGTGGGAAGATGAGAGTTATTCAATAATTTACTGAATATGTATTTATTTTTAAAGGAGAGTTAATGGCAAGACAGGTCTATAGTTTGCCATGATTTTTGGATGTTTTGGGGACAAGTTGGGTAATATCTCAAAAGTTGTCTGTTAGCAGCATAGTCCTCAAAACAGTTGGATCATGCGTGCTTCTGCCTAAATTCAAAATTCCAAGAAACCAGGGCAGAAATATTCATCTAAAAATATCTGAAGTTCGTGTTCACAAAGGCGTCAATCCTTCATTTGAAGGATCGAGACTTTAACATCTGCTGTAGAGTCACTGTAAATTAAAAATCATAGTAAAAGAAGTGTATGAGAGGCAGTGTATGTGTGCATGTGTTTTTAATACTATTAATATCAGGTCTTAAAATTTTACATAGAAACCTAAATATTGCCATAGTGGATGAACCAAGTAGACCAGCTAGTCAAGTCTGCTGTTTCACAGTGGCTGGAACTAGAGGCTTTGGAAGATAGCACACAAACCTTGCAGCAGATGGGTGGACTAATCTACCCCTTATGTGGATTTCATCCTGTCTCAATAATATAGAGATTGAATTAAGTCCTCAAGCACATTAATTTGTATCCCTTTTATATATTTTGTCGCTTAACTTTTATTTTAAGTGATTTACTTTTCACTGCTGTCTCTTGCTTAGTTTACACATAATCAAGCAGTTGGTGTTTGTCTGACTTCTGTTTCCATGTGTTAGCATAGAGCTAGAGCAATTCATGTGCAGTGCTATATAGAAAGATGCAAGTATATGCAGCTTTATGAAACTGCTTAGGATTTATAAAAGTGTGGTTTTTGAAGCTTAATGGAGGGCCCTGGGCCACCAGAGATGTCATTCACCTTGGTGTCTATGTGGAAAAGTTATACATATTGGCCTGGCTGATTAGCATTGAAGGTTTTGGGGGGAGGTGGAGATGTTTGTTTTGTGTTTAATTTATATTTTAATTCAGGGACCCTATTATTAATAGGCATTCAAATCTAAAATGAAGCATTACATGTAAGCAGAATCTTTTCAGATATACTCTTCATGGGAAAAGATTATATGGTGTTGTTCAATTTGCACCAGTTTCAGTATGACAAGAACTGTGTGAATAGCATGCTGTGGTAAACCAAAATGGGTGCCTGTAATTACATGACACTCTAGGGACTGGCGAAACTTACTTAAAGGAGTGTCTTTTGTTATGGAATGTCTTATGTGTACAAGTGGTTACGTTGGTGGCAGGATGCTTTTATTTTTGTACTGTTGTGTGAAAATGGGCGTCCCCATCTGATGAGGTCAGTAGAGCTTGTAAGCAGACTTCCTAAAGCTTTCCTCTTCACTTTGTCTTTCCCCCTGCTTTGGGGCTCATCTGGGGAAGGGGAGTGTTTTCTCTGCATCCTTCGCTCAACTATGCGTAGTTAAGGAGGAACACTATGAACCCTCCCAGGTGCGTAGGAACTGTTTTGCTTGTAATTCCACCTTGCCCTACCATCTCTGTAGTTAGCATGCTGTAGCATTGTGTTTCAGCCCTGATTTGGTATGACCAGGCTTAATTTTTGTCATCAGGGTCCAATCAAGATGTTTCAGATGTAACCTAGGTTAGATGCAGTTAGTATTTGAGGAGGAGATGGGTCCCCTTCTGCTCTCCGGTTAGTGCTTTTGCATCCTCTTAAAGTTCACCCTTGCTGTTGCTTAAATATCTGCATATCTTGATTTGCTTAAGCTGAAATAAATAAAATGTTCCTAATCAACTTTTTTTTTTAATTCACTCCTTCATTTTGGATGATCTAGTCATCTAGGCTGTAGTTGCTGGATATATGTGGAGAGATTTTCTAGGGTTTTAAATTTATTTTATTCCTTTTCTCTCTTCTAAGTGTGCTGTTAAATTCTTCTGTAGGCATTTTCACTGTAGTAAGTAAGGCTGGTATTTCTGTTCTCGCATATAACAGTTTTCTAACTGTAGCAGGGCATTAGAGCAAAACTGTGTCTAGTGATAACGCTCTTGTTGGCTTCTGTGTTTAGGAATAGGACAGGCATCCACTGATATTTGGGCACTCTGTAAAGAAAGGTTGGAGAGTTTCTTTTTGTCCGGAGTTGCTTGAAGAGGAAGGGGACATTAAAAATGGATGATGTTATAGAGAGTGACAGTCTGTGGGAGCTGAAAGCCACAAAGGTCATCCAGTAGGAGGTATGTTCTGTTTCAGGCTATAGTTAACTCCATTTGTCTTCCGGTTAAAGGAATGGTTAGAAACACTGCTAAGGTAGAGCTTCTGGAGAAGAGTTTCACATCCTAGAAAAGTTGCCTTTAGCTGAATGTGTGGAAATGTGTACTCTGAATCGCTGATTTCCTGTAGATGATAGAGGCAAACCAAACTGCAAAAGGTGACCAGTTGAATGGTCACTTGGACTGTTGGTTATTGAGGAATAAAAGCCTTTTTCTCTGCCTTTTCTTCCAACAAAGATGAAGTCCAGAGGTGCTCAAGCCCTGGCCTGTAGGCCAGATCTGGTCTGCAGTGCTGTCACCCAGCCTGCAGGATTCCCTCCAGGTCTGAAAATTTGGCAGTAGGGGAATAGTGGCGCCTATCCATTGCTGCCAAATCTCTGTACATATGGGGAGCCCTAGGGCTCTGCACCAGACTGGATGCCTGACCCCAGCACTTCAGACCGCTGCAGCTGAATCTCACCATGGGCCTTGATCCAGTCTATAGACCATCCCTGTGCCCCTCATGTGGCCAGCAGGTCCAAACACTTGAGTATCATTCGTGAAGAACTTTAAAAAGAGTGAGGGAGGGACCCAGAGAATAGGCAAGGAAAGTGGAAGGAATGTCAGGCAAAAGGAGATTGAAGCAAAAACTTAATTTTGGGAAGATGATATTTTGAATGACTCCTTAACTATAACATTTGTCTCCCTGGGCTCCTGCTCAAGTGCGTAGATACCTCAGAAAACCCTAACACCATTTCCTTCAGGCCTCAGCCTAATATTTCTCCTCATTTGAAAGGATCTCTTCTAGTGGACTATTAAATTAATTTAAAGGTTAATATTTTAAGCACGCTAGAATAAACACTGGCATCTACTATAAACTTGGGAGCAGAAGTGGTTTGGAGCCCAAGCATGATATTCTCCAAATACAAAGCTGAAATTGCATGCTTGTGAGACACTGGAACCATGCTGATCTTCCATCATTGTTCCTACCAGTGTTACTAGGGGTAGCCAACAGCGTTACTAAAAAGTGTTTCCCACATACAAGGATTTTTACAGACTTCAGCCATATATTTGTGTGAATCTTCTTGATTTACTTGACAAAATACAAGCTTAAGGTAATCCTAGGGAATGGGAAGTCTCTTTGAACAAAGTTGATTCCAAGCCTTTTAGAAAGTTCAGTAGAGATGTTTCTTAAGGCTGGAGACTGATCCTAATATTGTAACAATATTATTTGTATCGTGTCGAAGTCTGCAAAAATCTTACATGCATACTTTACTACTATGTGTATGTCTGTTCCTTCTGTGTAACATTTCTAAAGTTAAAACTTTGCCAGACCAGAGCCTAAATGATTACATAATCCATTTTTCTAGCTCTAGAGGAAAGCTGATTATTATGCCTAGGTGTGGTACAAATTACACAGTCTTTAACTGGTTTTATTAAATAATGTGAGTAGCTTATTGTACATGTGTTTAGGTAGTACTTTTTAGTAAGCTTGCTCTGGTTCTGATCTGTGAGGATTTCTTTAGGAAAAAACCTGGCAACTTTTTTCAACTCTCAAGGGTTCTTAAGTGTCTGAGAACTCCTACTTGTCCTCCCTCTCTCTTCGAATAGGAATTTATTATTCCTTTAAAACTGAGCTTTCTTGGGTGCTTTCCTTAAATGTAGCTTTCTATTGTGCTATAGCAGGGGTGGGCAACATTTTTTGGGGGGGCAGAGTGCCAAAAACACCTGCAACCTTGACTTGTAAGATGTTAGTGTGCCAAGGACAAACAGCAGGAGAGCCACAAGGGATCTGATCCTTCTTGTGGCAGTGCAGCCGCCCAGCCCTTCCCTGCCATTGACCCTGAGACATGCATGCCAAGCAAAATACCTTCATGTGGCATGCTGCAGTACCTGTGCCAGGGGTTGCCTACCCCTGTGCTATAGTGGTTTATCTTGCCAAAGAGAAACTAAGCCTCGTATTAAAAAGGAAGACGTGACTTCTGAATCACGGCTACTAAATAGAGCAGCTTTTTCTAGTCCATCACAGCTGCTGTTCGTGTTTTGTTCTGCAACTGTTAAAGAGGACGGGCAAGTAACTGGCCTCATAGGAAACAAAAATATAACTCCATTAGTCAGCTAGCGTGGGTTGTTGAAACAAAAATGCAGTCAGTATTTTCTCCTGGTGAAGAAAAATCTATCACATTCTATTAAAGTTGCCATTAGCTGAATGTGTGGAAACATGCACATCCTGAATCCATGATTGCCTGTTCTCCTTCCTTTTGATAGCCATCTACTTTTTAAACTTGTAATTTAGCCATAATTATTGTAAGATCACATTACATCCCTGGGGTTGCATCTATTTGACACACAATCCATATGAGAAAAGCCCCAGGATTTATAGAAATCTTTTTAAGGAGAGTCTCTGAGCCTCCTGCCATTGTGTATTATACTGAAAGATTTTTTTTTTTTTTTTTTTATACCCTTCTTTAAAACTTTCGTTGAGCAGAAATGTCAAAGTTAAAATCTTATGTCATAATTTGGTTAATAAGACTCCTCTGTGTGGGTATTTTGATAAACAGGTGGCACCTTTAAATTATTTTGTATTTCGCCTCTTTAAATTTGATGATTAAATATGATCCTAGTATTTTTAGAACTATATTTGAACCTTTGAAATTCTTGGAGGATGTTTTAAAATGATGATAATATGGGAAATTACATATGGCTATCAGTAATCATTCAGTAAGGGAACACAGGCTTCCAGTAAATAGGGAAGTCATTGGTTAGTCTGTAAATGACTGAAGAGTTTGATCTGGCAAATAGTTCTCAGAGGAGGGGGTAGATCCTGGTGATATTAGGTCACAGAGCTTTCCCTTTTGTCTCCGTTGCCTATTTGCATCCATAGTGAGGCAGTTTGCTCAGAATAATTGATTCTTTGTCATACATCACTCTGCCATTGGGGACATTTCAGTGTTTGATTTCTCCATCCCCCCGCTTCCCAGTATTGATGTTAATATCACATTTCTTCAGATTTGGCCTTCAAGGCATCTGTCCTTGAATTTCTTTTTTCTAATCACCTCTAGAGCAGTTACCATTAGTGAGTTGAGAGTATAGAATGCATTTTGGAGATGCTTGTTGATGTCAACTAGATATTCCAGCATGAGTAACAATCTTGGTCTTGGTAGCAAAACCACTGCTGTGGATATGTCTGTCTTTTTTCAATTTTTTTTTTTTCCCCTTTCCAAAAAAAAGTTTTGGTGTCACCGTGCTCTCTCCTGCACCTAAAGGCAGCAATGGCAATATCAAATTGGTAGCGTACAAGCCTCTCTTCCATTCTAGGGTTGTGATCCTGTGTGTAAATTCCTATAATCTAATAACAAAAAAAAAAAAAAAAAGGAAATAGGTGTATGATTTATTGATGTTTTTTTCCCTTTAATAAACAAAAAATGATTCTTCCTTTTGGTACTGGAGTATAGTAGTTCAGTTACAAAAAGTAACTTTTCCCCAGTGTCATATAACATTCAAAACCTTATGGTCGAAGCAGTTAGATGTATGTAGATAATTTTGTTGAAACCTTGCAAAACTAAGGGGAAGTCAGTATATTTTCAGAAAGGAGAGTGTCATAAGCAAACATTGGTACCAGCTTGCTACTTGTGTTCATATGGATGTGCTGAAATCTTCAGGCTTTGTGAAGCCTTAAGTATTATAGCTGAATTCACTTCTTCAATCAGTAATGTCAGTCTCACTAGCCTTTTACAATTATGCTTATATTTTTCCATTACTTACACTTAGGTTTTTTTTCTTGTGCACAGCAAATAGGAATTTAATACAATTCCTAATTTTGGTTCAAAATGAATTGCTTATAGCATAGAGTTCAGAACAAAATGCCAATACTGAATCTTAACTGTCTTGAAGCTTCTTTTTAGTTTGAAACTCTGATTTTAATCTTTCAAACTCAGATCTTTAAAAGTAGCTATCAAGAATTTTCTCTTTGAAGGAAAAAAGGATGCTACCCTTCTATGTAACTTTTTGGATCACTTGACTGTAAGTCCTGTGGCCCTTCTAAAGTGTTGATACTGTATTATATGTGGACTATAAATGGCAAGACAGCTTACGTATTATCAATTTGTATAGGTTGCAGTACACTGGTGTTACATAATGCAGTGCCAACATTTTAGCTTCAGCTTAAAATGATGTTGTATTTATGGTCTATACAAAGATGGGTATAGAGTGTTTTAATGAGAGCAAATTGGTAAATGCCCACCTCTAAGAAAGCACTCAAAGCTAAAGTGTTCAAGTCAGTTTGGGTGCATGAGCCTTTTTCTTATGATATGTTCACTTTTTTAAAATTGATACAAGTAAGTTTTGGAATAGAAATGTAACTACCACAGTGCTTCAGAAAATAGTGATGAGGTACGATATTGTCACATGGCTTGACCCTGTTTGTATAACACTGAGACAAGAAACTAGCTTTTTAAATATTTTATGGTATTTATTTATTTTAGTAAAAAATATATAACTAATGTGGGGTTTGAGCCCTGGGAGGATTTACAAAGATTTTTTTCCCCTATACATACAAACAATTTTAATCTTTGGCATGGAAATTTAAGAAAAAGATTTTTAGCTTTTGTAAATGTATAACTTGACACATGCACGTTTGTTGCTCACTCTCCCCCTCCACCCCATATTATTGATTTTAAAAGTAGGGCAAACTTTATAAAATGAAGCTTTTTTTTCTTTTTGAAAGACTGAAAATAAATTCCTTAAATTCTATAAACTTTCAAGAAAGGAGGGCAAGCGGTATCGTGTTGCACACCATTTTCTTTTATCACAGAATCCCAAAACTGGCTAGGAGCAAAATGTTCCATTGACTTTACAAATCCAGGGGCATAGTCCCACTTTGCTAAAAGAGGTTGGTGGAATTTCCTGTTGAGATTTGTTCATATTGGCTCTTCTCTTCTAGCTGTGTTAAAACTGTGAACCCTTTCTGCTTGATAGGGAGTTTGCCCCCCTCTTAAAAATCCTCTCTCTCTCCACCCCATCCTAACAGCATCCAGGTTGCTACCCTTTATCTGTATCCTGTGAAGTTATAGATGTCACTCACTAATCTATGTCAGACTTTTGCCTGCTTTTAAGTTTGAGGGTAGAGGGTTCTTGGCTGTTGACTCCCTCCTGCCCCCAGTGTTTTCTTTTGGGTTTTATTTCACTGTGAACAGGACCATTGCAAGCCATTATTGCTCATCACAAAAACACGTTATTTTAATGTGTTCATGTAGTTAAAGGCAGTCCCTTCACAGCATCTGATGAAATAAGCCCTCTGCTTACTAAAGCTTATGCTATACAGACCTGATTTAGTTAATCTGTAAAATGCAAATCCTAACCTGCCTTCATATAGTTAAAACTAGAGTCTTTCAAGTCTTGTCAATGTCAAACTGACATTATGTTCCTAAATGCTAGATTATGCATTTCACTTTCTGATTTGCCTCAGTACAAGTCAAAATCCCATGTAGGCAGGCAGCTCCATTCAGTGCATATGTGAGAGCAGTCAGGAATGCAAGTGTCAATTACAGCTTGGTATTGAAGTTTTCATTTTGCCCATTTGGAGTTGCCCGCCTCAAATAACACAAATTTGTGTAAGTCTAATTCCATCTGGTTTTGGATGCCTGTGTATAGCTTGCACTCTGGAGATTCTTTCTGCTTGTAAAGAATCAAATGAAATTGGTAGATATGGAAGCTGCAGTTAGTAAATACTTGGCCAAAATTTAAAATGGCAATAGCTAAGGTCTGCAGCCATGCTTACATTTTTTTAAATTATCAATATAATTTTTATCACATTAACTCAAGTCATTGATAAGTATTTTTTTCTTCTGAAAAAGTCCATAGAATATAATGCACTTAAGATGCCTTACATGTATTAAATGATTAACTGATTCAAATAACACATTTTTATGTGCATCAATAATTAACTGTAATCAGCTGACATGGCAGGGGAGTTAATAGTTGAACATTTTGTTCACCAAGTCCTAAAGCCCTTTCAGATGATTTTTTTTTTTTAAAGTATATACAGTGTATCTATTTTACAGGTTTCTCTGATATCAGCTGTGACCAGAAAATAGCTTTATTATCAATTGGAACTTATTACTGAATGCAGTATCTAAAGCAAACAAATGAATTCAGTTATAATTCTAAAAGTCTATGTCAAGATGCATTTTATTTAGTAGTCACGGTCTCTATTTTGTAGATGTCACTACTTGAAAATGTCAGAATTCATGATTTTACATAGAAAAGAGAACACAGATATTCACAGTTCCTCCCTCATTTGAGGTCTTTTCAGAATGTGTTGGATGGGAGCTTGCTCTTTTTTTTCCCTCTGTTTCTGGATTGGAGTCTACCGAAGTCCCACTGAGGATCAAGTACGTTAAGTGAGCTAGAGGCAAGGCAGATTCCCAACTCCTTACTTATCTCAGATAAGAAATAGATGATAGATACAGAGTAGGGTGAATTCTTTTGCCATTTCCCACCAGAATTTTATTTTGGATATTGTTTTTAACCCTTGCTTGCTGTGTATTGTGTGTGGGTTCTGCATAATCTTGGACATAGCTGGAGTTTACAGATCAAAAGATAAAGTCATGAAGAGACTTACTGTTTCAGAAATAAAAACTAATACTTTAAAATGCAATATTTTGTTAGATGAACTAGGAGTAATCAGTGATTGAAGCGAATTCAGTGTATTTGTGTAAATGTTGTCCACTATTTCAACTTCCTTTTTTTAAGGAAAGCGTGCATGTGAATATAAAATATGAATGGCACACTCAAAAACAAAATATTAATGTGCACATGTATGCATGTACATAATGTAGTATGAATGCACACTTGCACACCCTGCCTTCCAAATAATTCAGAAACATGTTCTTGAATAATAAACGTTTATAACATCTATTTTAGTTTGGATAAGCGTGCATCTCTCGGTATCCAGTTGTAGCAATATTAGTCTAAAGACATGGGTACACAAGGTTCTGTGGGTAGATGTGATATCTTATTAGACCAACAGGATAGTTGGAAAAAATGGTCTTCACAAGCTTTCAGGCATAAACACCCTTCTTTAGGCATAGGAAGAGTTTGCAAAATGTTTAGTTTGTACATAATTAAGTACCTGAATTAGTAGAATATTCTACTTATTTTTCCTCAAAAGATAGTATCCCAGAGCTGAATGCTTAAACCTAAAGATTCCAGATCCAAGGCTTCACTAAAAATTATTTAGCAAGTGTTGCTGAAGAATGAATGTTCTGTGAAGGAAGAATTCCAGGAAATTATGCTCTGTTCCTGTTTATTTCATTATATTGGAAATACGTTTTTCCTCTTACCTTTTTGTCTTTTTAAAAGAAAGACAAAAACAAAGAAATAAAGAGTGTGCAGTTCGCAAATGTATCAAAACAAACCAGTAAAACTTTTAGCAAAGGATCCACCACACAAAGAACATTTAATGTTATATAGTGTTATATAATTTGAAATGTACAAGGTGAATCAGCCAGACTTAATACACATTAAGTGCTTTTTAGTGAAAGTACTGCAAAAATTGGTACTTTGAGGTCATTTTGAAGAAGGGCCGTTAGTTTTGTTTCTCCCCAGAGTAAATACTTTCCTGTGCAAAAAAGGTGCATGTATCAGCATTTTGTATGTTGGCCTTGTAAAATGGCCAAAATGCTATTTTTCTCTTTCTTAATGCATGTATTCTTTCTTTGTGATGCATGTTATACTCTTTGTTGTAAATGTCAGGGACAGAAAAAATGCTTCAATGTGTAGCAACTTGTGCATCTTTTTAGACAAAACACATTAATTGGCTATGTGACTCATTTGAAAGTAACTGCCAGTTATATACATAAAACATAAGCTATATTGAATATTATTAATTATATTGCAGAAAGCCATAAGTATAACTGATGTTTGTCTTGTATCTATAAAAAAAAAACAAAAAAAAAAATTATGGTTTAGGCCTCAGCTGTAGAAAGAATTATTACAGTTTACATGTACTCCAATAATTCACTAACTTCCCCCATCTAAAATTAATATATATAATATTTAATCTTTTTAAAGCAGATCCAATCTTATAGTAACCCTTAATGTGACCATTATATGACATACATTAAAATGCAATAAAGATGTAATGTAATGTGAAATTCAGATATGTTTGTTATGGAAATAACCATGGGTACAATCCTATTTTGGGTAATGAGTTTTGACATTGCCTCCCTATTGTCCTGTTCTATAACTTAATTTTGTAAACAGACTATCAGCATTAATCTCTGTGTATTTTTAATAATGTTGGTATAAGGCTACAATCTTAGGTTCTAATAGAAATATTAAATGGCTCTGTAACCATTGCATCTATCCTCTGACAGAATGTAAATGTAAATTTTATACAATATTTACAAACTGCCAGCTTATTTATTCCTTTGATCAAGATTTCAAAAAAAATACATGCAGGTTAGATTTGCTAATATTTACCTATCTGAGATGCATTTTTGGTGGTATTATTTGGAAGTTTTGCTACTGTCACTAGACTGATGGATAAACCCACTGAATATTTTCTCAATTTTGTTACCAGATTTGCTCCCCTGCACCCATCTTTCCCTCTTAGAACCGGTTTGCTGTTGCTTTGCATTGTAACAGTTGACCTTTCTGTATACATGTCCATGTATGCTGGACTGGCTAACCATTAATTTTATTAGATTAACTCCTAGCAGAAGGAATTTAATGAATAAGAAAAGTGAAAGAAACATCTTTGGGAATGAAGGAGACTTCAGGTATGATATACTGCAGTCTGGTGTTGCACAGACTTTTGCTATGGAAGCTAGTGACGTTTCAGATCTATTCACTGGCCTGAAGGATTTGATCTCAAGGACTGTAGAAGATGATTTCAGGCAAAATCCAGTAGGTCTGGTTGTTGAACCTTGACAGATTAATTATGCTAATGAGCCTCAACCTCTTTTCACTGACTAACCTCATAACCACTTTTCTTTCTCCTGTTCTTTTTCAAACTGAAATACCAAAATAGCTGTTGTGCAAAATGAGATGGTAAAGTGGGACAAGGAAGTAAGAATATGCATTTATTGTTAACTGGGTTGACTTATAGGCTTTGCTTTTAAACTTTATCTATATAGTACAGGGGTGTCAAAAATATAGCCTGCAGAGCCCTGTCCAACCTACAGTGTCACTAGTGTGTTTTGGATTGGACCCACACACCACATGTGGTATGCACTGAACATCTCTGGTATGTACTGCACACAGTGCAGCATCCAGAGCTGGTCTGGGGCACTTAATGGCATTCAGGGTTGGATTTAGTGTGTGAGTGGCAGACAGTACACAAGGCTGGTCAGGAGCACTCGCAGCACCTGCACTATGTGCTACTAAACCGGTGGCTAGTCAGTCCAGGATACATGGATACTGTATCCAGTGTGCTGGGCCAATGCTGAGGCCTGATCTGGCCCATTGACTGGCTCCAGTTCGCCAGATGAGTTTGATAGCTCTGATATAACCTGTTTGTTTGTTTTGGTTTTTTTTATGTAGTAGGATTTGTCATATAACTAAACAGTAGAAAAATTGCAAAGTAAACTGACACTGATCATCATGCTGTTATTCTCAGTCTGTTTCTACTGCTGCTTTAGCTGTCCTTTCAAAAAATCTGTTCTTTAAAAAAAGGGCTAAGCAACACTTCTTAATTCTCTTTACAGAGTTGTATTAGAACTGCAGTTTAACAGAATAAATGTAATAAGAAAATCTTTCTGCTTAATTATGTTTCTCAGTATTTATATGAAACTAATCAGTCTGGCCATATACAGGTGTTAAGTTTCTATTACTGTATCCTGGTAGTAGTTGTTAACATATAGGTGTTTATTCACTTTCTCAGAGACAATATGCCCCAGTCACTACAAAAAATTTCTACTTTGACACTTGAGAGATCTCCCTTGCATGAGTTTCTTATTGCTAGGATGAATGCCTGTACTCTGGACTCCCCTGTGACTGGGAGGAGTTGAGACCTGGGGAAGGGAAAGGGAAAGGGTAAGCTGTTGCTCAAGTAGGTATGGGGACTACAGGATAGGAGGTGTTTCTTCTGCTGTGGAGAGGAGAGGAGCTCCTGTACTCTAAAAGCTGGAGCACCTCTATACTCTCGCTTGCGCTCTCCTTCTCTCTTTCTCTCTGATTTCACTGAAATATGCAGCGGTAGACACGAATGCCTGAACACGTGTCTATTGTCTATTGTTTTTCATACCAAGTTTAAATTACTCTTTGAAAAACTTGCCTGCCTTAATGTGTAAGAATTTTGCCATTAAAGGTGATATGCAAAGTATTTTTTTAAGCTACCACTTTTGATGTTTCAGTTGTGGTTGTTATGTAAAGAAGTCCTCAAAAGTTTAAATCGTTCCTCCATCTCTCTCCTTTTTCATTCCCACACATAATGAGGACATGACTGGAGCACTATCATGAATGGGTATAAACTAGTCAAGAAGGACAAATGGGGAGGAAGAAAAGGAGTTGTGCTTTATGTAAAAGAGTTATATGATCAGTCAGAGCTCCAATATGAAACTGGAGGTAGGCCTGATGAAACTCTCTGGGCTAAGGTCAGAGGGAAGAGCAACAAGGGTGATGGGTGAGTGGCTGCTACAGACCACTACACCAAGAGGGTTAGGTGGATGAAACTTCTGCTAGCAGAAGTTTCTCCATCACAGGCCCTGGTTCTCATGGGGGACTTCAGTCAGCCTGACGTTTGCTGGGAGAGCAATACAGCAATGTGCAGGCAATCCAGGAAGGTTTTGGAGAGTGCTGGGGACAGGTTCCTGATGCAGGTGTTGAAGAGGCCAATTAAGGGCCATGCTTTTCTTGACCTGCTGCTCTCAAATAGGGAAGACTTGGTGGGGAATGTGAAAGTGGTTCACAGCTTGAGCAGCAGCAACCACAAGGTGATTTTGAGTTCAGGATTCTACAGAAAGGAAGGATGGAGAGCAGCAGAGTAAGGACCCTGGACTTCAGAAAAGCAGACTTTGACTCGCTCAAGGAACTGATGGGTCAGGTCCTCCTCACGGGCCCGTCTGAGGGGAAAAGGAGTTCAGAAGAGCTGCTTGTATTTTAAAGAAACCTTACTGAGCATGCAGGAACAAACCATCCCAGTGTGCAGGAAGACTAGCTAGTGTGGCAGAAGACCAGCTTGGCTTAAACAGGAAACTCTTCAGTGAACTAAAACACACAAAAGGAAACTTGCAGGGACTCAAAACTTTGGCAAACTACTAGGGAGGAGTATAAGAGCATTGCTTAGACATGCAGGGACAAAATCAGGAAGGCTAGAGCGCAATTGGAGTTGCAGCTGTCAAGGGAAGTGAAGGTAACAAGAAGGGTTTCTACAAGTATGTCAACAACAAGAGTAAGATCAGAAAAAATGTGGGTCTCTTACTGAATAGGGGAGGCAATCTTGTTACCTAGATTACAGGTAGTCTTCTGGGTAGGCTAGTGATAAAAGAGCAGAAACAGGTCTACAGCCCATCCTTTGATTTGTTCTCATGTTTTAAGGTGCAAGCAATCTTAAAAGTTTTTCTGGCTACTTGCAAGAGTACAACATAGATTCTCACCTATCTGGGAGGATGGTGGTGTCACAGATAGGCAGTGGGTCTTTTTGAATTTGCAGAGTTCTTCAAATTTCCCCCCAGCCTATGCCCAATCTTTATAGATGGCTGGTTTTAATTAAACTTCTGGTTGGTTTTATTTAAATTTCTTTGTTTCACTGAAACTTGGAACTGGACTGAACCAGGTCTTTTGTGGACTTGGAAGGTGTCAATTATTTGGGATTTATATCCTTGGAAAAGAGGGAGGGTTTCTTATCTTCTTTCCTTCCCCGTTATGGAGTACTGTTTCTGTTTTTTTTCTTTACCTTACTTTTATGGCCTTTCTGACAGGCTGTTTTTGTTTTTACAAATCATCTAAGCATTTTAACAAAAATATATCTATTATAGCAAAATGGCATCTAATACATGTGGGTACATCAATCACTACTACTATTTTAAGCAAAAACTATGATATATCATATATGGATTATTTAATGTATGGTCTTGTCTCATCTCCTTTTAGGCCTTGTGCTTTATTTAATTGTGTTTGATTTCCTCTACTTGCTGACCAAGTTAGTTGTCACATCTGCAGAAGTTCACACTACAGTCATTCAGAATCAAGCTTTGGGTCTTCTGTTTAGCAGCACTTCTGCAGCTTAGCCTAGGCCTGTTGAAAATGGCCAAGGTGGGCAACAACCTAATGAGAGATGAGGAAAAGGGTGAAGTAGTCAATGCCTTTTTTACATCAGTCTTCACAGGCAAGTTCAGCTTCCAGACTTTTCCAAACTGTTCTGCCAGGTGCAGTAAAGGTGAGCAGCCAACTCTGGTGAAAGAACAGGTTAGGAACTATTCAGAAAAGCTGGATGTGTATAAGTCCATGGGACTGGACATGATGCAACTTAGGGTGCTGAGGGAGTTCACAAATGTGACTGCAGAGCTGCTAGCCATTATGTTTGAAAACTCACAATGATCAGGGGAGGTCCCAGATAACTGGAAAGTGCAAATTTAGTGTCCATTTTTAAGAAAGGTAAGAAAGAAGATCCAGAGAACTATAGTCAGCTTCACCTCAGTCCCTAGAAAAATGGAGCAGGTCCTCAAGGAATCCGTTTCTAAGCACTTAGAAGAGAAGGGGATTAGGAACAGTCAGCATAGATTCAAAGGCAAATCGTGCCTTACCAACCTGATTGCCTCCTATGATGAGATGACTGGCTCTGCAGATGTGGGAAGGGCAGCAGATGTGATATATCTTGACTTTAGCAAAGCTTTTGATGCGGTCTCCCACAACATTCTTGCAAGCAAGCTGAGAAACCATGGGTTGAATGAATGGACTAAGGTGGATAGAAAACTGAATGGATTGTTGGGCTCAGAGGGTAGTAATCGATGACCCTGTCTAGTTGGCAGCCATTATCAAGTGGAGTGTCCCAGGGGTTGGTCCCGGAGCCAGCTTTGTTCAGTATCTTCATCAGTGACTTGGAAGATGGGATGGATTGCACCCTCAGCAAGTTTGCAGGTGACACCAAGCTGTGGGGAGTAGTAGATACAAGCTGTGGGGAGTAGTAGGGCTAGGATTCAGTGACCTAGAGTGATTGGAGGATTAGGCCAAAAGAAATCTCAAGAAATTCAGCAAGGACAAGTGTGAAGTCCTGCACTTAAGACAGAGTAATCTCATGCACCAATACACGCTGGTTAAGCAGCAGCTCTGCAGAAAAAGGACCTGGGGGTTATGGTGGACAATAAACTGTATATGAGCCAGTGTGCCCTTGTTGGAAAGAAAGTTAAAGGCATATTTGGGCTGCATTAGTAGGAGCATTGCCAGCAGATCAAGGGAAGTAATTATTCCCTTCTGTTTAGCACTGGTGAGGCCCTTCTGGAGTACAGTGTCCAGTTTTAGGCCCTTCACTACAGAAAGGATGCAGACAAATTGGAGAGAGTTGGGTGCGGAGGCAACAGAAATGGTTAGGGGATGTGGCGCATGACTTATGAGGAGAGGCTGAGGTAGTTGGGCTTCTTTAGTCTGGAGAAAAGAAGATTGAGAGGGGATTTAATAGCAAGCTTCAACTACCAAAAGGCTGGTTCCAAAGAGGATGGATCTAGACTGTTCTCAGTGGTCTCAGGTTGCAGGAAGTGAAGTTTAGGTTATATATTAGGAATAAGTTCTTCACTCCTGAGGGTAGTGAAGCACTGAGTTACCCGAGAGGTTATAGAATCTCCTTTCTTGGAGCTTTTTAAGGCCTGGTAAATAAAGCTCCGTCTGGGATGATTTAGTAGGGGTGGTCCTGCTTTGAGCAGAAGTTTGGACTAGATGACTGCCTGAGGTTCCTTCCAACTCTAATTTTCTATGATTATGGCTTCACTTTTCTATGTTTTGTCATTATCTGGGCTGATGATTTGAAGATGTTTAAGAACTCACTTTTAGATCAGTCATGTGGATGTAGGTAAAGACTGTTAAACACAGTTTCAACTAGTTAAAATATTTTGATTTTAATATACATCCCAACTGGAGACTCTTGTGAATCAAGCACCAAGCTTTGCAGTCAGAGTATGTATCCTGAAGTACAAACAGCAAATATGGGCTATTCCTTTCATGAACTAGTTATTGGAATGTGTGAATGTTATGGCTGTGTGAGCTGTCTAGAGAGTATTTCTTGGCTATTGAACCTTCTCTTCAAGAGTAGCAGCTTCCTGATGTTTTATCAACAATACTTAATGGTCACTTCTTAGAAAGCAGTATTATTGATTTAATTTATATGCTGCAAGTCCTAAGAAAGATTCAGGGAATCCTTTGTATAGGCCAAAGCAGTATTCTTGCTGTGGTTGTCTTCCGTTTTTGGAAATTAAGGTTCAAGACCTGCATAGATGTCCAGGATTAGCAATTATTTTTAGTATTGTATTCTAATTGATTTCAGTAGGTAAATCTTTGTTCACAGCCAGTACTTTGGAATGAACTATCTGCTTTAGTTTCGTGAGTTAGGGAAGAATTCTTGTGCTTCCTAACTGCAAGATATTGCTGTGACTAGTTGGAGGGTCATTACTCTAGTGCAAGTAATACATGCTTGCCTGGTCTTGACATTCATGCAGATTACTACCTGAAAGAATGCAGCCATTGCTATTTTATTAAAGAGGTTTCTCATGATTTCCACCATCCTAAGTAGACTAAAATTGTAAGCATCCCCATTAGAGCCAACAGACTGAGGCTTGCCAGGGTTCTTGGGCATCTTTTTCTATACAAAAGTCATTTTCCACCAACTGATCCCGATTGGGTTAGTAGTAGATCTGGGCCTGAAATCTGGAATGGGGGGGGGAAAAGAAAGACCAGAAGAGAGAGAATAGTTCTTTCATGTCAGTGTGTTTCTTTTGGAGAGATTTCTTCATAAAAAGCAATGAGAATTCACCTCCGATGCTGTTTCTTCAGGCTGCTGCAGACAGCTGTGAGAACAGATGCAGTCAGGAAGAGAGGTGCCAATGATATATCTACTAACTATATATCTACTTCCCCTGTTTTAAAGTTTTGTGAATGTGTATGTGAAAAAGACATTAAATAGGTAACTGAACTGATAAATCTAGATAAATATTTATTAGAGCTTATCAGTATTTGTATTGCCTAAGAAACCTGTTACTTAGATGGCAGTTGCACACAGAAGCTTCCTGCTTCTAACCATACAAAGGCCTTGTTCTTTAAATATGGAAGTCTCATCTCTATATTGGCCAGAAGTGTAAGACTGATTTTGAGTCTTGCTGATTTTGTGCTCCTTTACCTACCAAACAAAACACAGCTATGATTGCATTTTCTCATGCAGTACTTACTTCCTGGAGCAGATGGTCTAACCATGTATGTTGTGTTGCTTGCCTTGTTCTCTAAGTCCTTCAGAACTTCCTTATTTCATCTAAGTTTCACCCTCACCATCCGCTCTGAACTTAACTTTTTTGAAAAATCCAAAGAGGAAGCAACAAGATGATGGCATAGCAGTAAACCATTTCATGATATTATTTATTAACTCTTTGACAACAGCAAAGTCCTAAACAAAGTAAAAATATTTGAAAGTGTACACACTGCATTCTCCTTGTAGTTAGTATAATAATTCTTTTTTAAAGATAGTGGTTTGTTACCATCACTAATATTGTACTAAATGCTAATATTGTATTGCAATTATGTAAAATAGAATAAGCAGACTCCTAAAAAAAATTGAATGGGGGTACAGACCCCTTTGAATTCCAAGTGTGGATATTTACATAGTTTTAATTATAGTCATCTTTTGATGTTGAAATTTTTTTCTGATTGGTGCTAATGGTGCCTGGGACTTTTAAGACTGGATTGTGTGGCTGTACACCAGTCATCCTTTGTGGTCTATGTTTGAGTCAAACCAAGTGATGTACTGCAAATATGAAGGGTATTATATTAATCAGTTCTCATCCCTTTCTTACATCCTCTTCTTTGAAAAATTACTTTCAGAAGATTGCGTATTTGCCTTTCATTTGTCTTTTTGCCTCAATTTGTTTCATCTACTGTACATAGCTGTGTGAACTGCTTAGCAGCTAATGCAAATCAGTATAAAGACCAATGTACCATAGTTATAAGGCTAAGTGAGTAGAGTAAAACTTTTTTTTTTTAAAAAGCAAGATCCTACAAAATCTAAAAATACCAGATCAAAGTTCGTAGTAACCTAGGTACATACTATTCCTTTAAATATATTTTTCCAGTTCAGAAGACATGTCCAAAAGAACTTTGTATGTTAGTTATCCACACTAGTCTGAGAACAAAAAATAATATACAATTCAAAATGTAAATTTACTTATTTGTGATAGAGATACTACCCCCCCTCCCAAAAGATAGGAATTTTAAGCTTTTTTAAAAACTTAGTATAAAATGAAACCGTGAATTGCTGAGCTTCATTTCAGAATGTTTATATGACCAGATATTCTCTCCTTGGGCAGGGGGAGGGGAAAATCTAATACAAATACTGATGCGAGTTTTAAGTGTAATTTAGATGCTTACTATCAGTTGCAACTTCTTAAGAACGTTTCATAACATACTTTACACACTATTCCTCATCCAGATTAGAATTTGAATCTGTCACTTTGTTTTTTAAAGTTCAGATCCTACTTTGGTTTGGTATGAGTATTCATCTCCTTTTCCATGTGGGTGAGTGGGGAAAATGCACATATAAACCTTATGGCATTTGCATACTGATCTAAGGATAGAAACCTGGGTTTAAACTGGGGCCAAACTAACTGTTAACTCTGTTTAAATTTTATCTAGATTCTTTACTTAAGAGTAAGCTTAAAGTGTAATTAAGGGAGAGATTAAGGCTGTTGCCAAAACCTAAGGTGCCAGGAGATCCTTTTAAGAATGCAGTTTTAACCTTGATGTGTATGCAATCCAGGGATTTCAAATAGTAATCCAGTGTCAAAAAAAAACAAACAAAAAAAACCCTGTTGTAATCCTTTGAGTTTTTCCATGATAGAACTTCTCCATTATGTTTCTGTAGTCAAAAAGTGAAAGCTAAGATCCAGTACTTAGAGGGATGCCTTGAGCCTAAAAAGGTTTACTGATGTAATTAGATCCCAGGCACACCTAGGCCAAAGGTTAGTGAGGAGCTAGTTAGGCAACTTCTGGAAGGACTGGATGTATTCAGATCAGCTGGTCTGGACGATCTCCACCCTAGAGTACTGAGGGAATTGGCTGAGGTCATTGCGGGACCCCTGGTACAGCTTTACGAGCACTCGTGGTGCTCTGGTGTGGTGCCAGAGGACTGGAAGAGGGCCAGTGTTGTTTCCATCTTCAAAAAGGGGAGGAAGGAGGACCCGGGAAACTATAGGCCAGTTAGTCTTACCTTAATCCTGGATAAGCTTTTTGAGAAAATTATCCTGACGCATGTCTGCAAGGGGCCAGCAGGGGAGATTATGCTTAGGGACAATCAACACGAGTTCATTAGCTACAGGTCCTGTCAGACCAACCTGGTGGCCTTCTATGACCAGATCACCAAATCATTAGATGCAGGGGTATCGGTGGACATAGTCTTCCTGGACTTTTGGAAGACCTTCAACACGGTCTCTCACCCCATTCTCATTAAGAAACTGGGGGACTGTGGTATTGACACCCACACAGTCAGTTGGGTCACCAACTGGCTAGAGGGCCACACCCAGAGAGTGGTGGTGGATGGGTCATTTTTGACTTGGAGGGATGTGGACAGTGGGGTTCCGCAGGGCTCGGTCCTCAGGCCCTCACTGTTCAACATCTTCATCAGTGACTTGGACGAGGGGGTAAAAAGCACCCTGTTCAAATTTGCTGATGACACTAAGATGTGTGGGGAGGGGGGGTGGGATGCGGGCACACTAGAAGGGAGAAATAGGCTGCAATCACCCCCAGACAGGTTACAGGAGTGGGCAGATGAGAATAGGATGGGATTCAACACTAACAAGTATAAAGTGATGCACCTGGGGAGGAACAACTGGCACCATACCTACAGGTTGGGGAAATCCTTTCTTGTCAGTACAGAGGCAGAAGAGGATCTTGGAGTCGTCATTGACTCCAAGACGAACATGGGCTGGCAGTGTGGGGATGCAGTCAGGAAGGCCAACCACACCTTGTCACGCATCCACAGATGCATCTCAGGCAGGTCCAAGGAGGTGATACTCCCCCTCTATGCGGTACTGGTCAGGCCGCAGCTGGAGTACTGTGTCCAGTTCTGGGCGCCACACTTCCAGAGGGATGTGGACAGCATGGAGAGGGTCCAGAGGAGGGCCACTCGCATGGTCGGGGGCAGCAGGGTAGGCCCTATGAGGAGAGGCTACAGGACCTGAACCTGTTCAGCCTTCACAAGAGAAGGCTGAGGGGAGATCTGGCCTGTTACAAACTAGTCAGGGGGACCAGCAGGCACTGGGGGAGGAGTCCCTGTTCCCAGGAGCACTACCAGGAGTGACCAGGAATAATGGTCACAAGCTGGTAGATTTAGGCTAGATATCAGGAGGCGCTACTTCACGGTCAGGGCAGCTAGGATCTGGAACCAACTTCCAAGAGAAGTAGTGCTGGCTCCTACCCTGGGGGTCTTTAAGAGGAGGCTAGATGTACACCTTGCGGGGGTCGTTTGACCCCAGTACTCTTTCCTGCCATGGCAAGGGGTCAGATTCGATGATCTGCTCAGGTCCCTTCCGACCCTAGAAACCATGTTTATAGAGGGGATAGTAGCTTTTTAAAAAAAATATAAAGTGAACAACAGAAAGGCTGGTAAAAATTTCCCATATAAGCTTGTGGCAAAGTGGGGCTCCCTGCCTAGCCACAGTGCTAGTTGCCCCACTTGCCTTTGGGCACACCTCCCACCTGACTCCCCTGCCATGCCTCATTCTTATTAATTAGGATGCTAATTACTGGGAGGCTGCCTGTTTTATGCCCCGATGCCAGGGGGTGCTATCTGTGGCTCTGAGCCTGCTCTAACCACAGCCCGTGCCTCGCAGATGGCGTCCAGATTACAGTATGCTCCTGGCCTATGGCCAGAGCAAGCTTAGGCCACACCATCAGGCCTCAGTATCATGCGCACACACACACACTGCCCACCTCTCACTGGGGCCTCACACACTCCACCCTCTCACAGGGTCTCTTTCATCCGTCAACAACTTATTCTGCCTTGCTCCCTCTTGGAGCAGGCCCCTTAGGCCATAAGCTTAGCTAGACCACCCCTTGGGTGGCATACATATCACCTTTTTATTTATATATATATGAATGAAAGAGATGGTATGTATGCCACCCAAGGGACGGCCTAGCTAAGCTTATGGCCTAAGGGGCCTGCTCCAAGAGGGAGCAAGGCAAAATACATATATGGAAAGGAAAATAATAATAATAAACATACCGGGCACTCAGCCCTCTGGTTTTCCTCCCTGCTGGGGCTCTTCATCTCCACCCCTTTCTGGGGCCACCCCTCACCAGGGTATTCTTATCCCCTTACTTGAGCAGCCCTGAGTGAAGGGAGTGGTTTGGAGTGCCATCACTGCCCCCTCACTTGGGGCTCCACACTGCCCCCTCAGTTTGGGTTCCAGATCTCTGTCTCCTCACTTGAGGACCCCAGTGAGGGGGTAGCCCCATTTCTGTCCCCTTCACTTGAAGCTCCACACCACCCTGTTCACTTGGGGCCACAGGGCTTTGCTCCCCGCTGAGCTCAGGTGTTCATAGCCATGCCTGGCCCCACTCTCCTTCCTCAGGCTCTCTTGGGGTCTTGCACCCCACAGGGCTCAAGTGTCTGCAGCTGTGCCTCGCCCCCAACTAATTCTGGTGTTACTTAAATCCACCCAAAGGTGAGGGCTAGAGTTAAGGCACCCCTACTTGCCTTTCACTGGGGTGATAACTGGCCTGGCATTTCCTGGGGGCTTCTGTGCCACTGAGAGTCCCACCAGGCCACCCACTCCCAGCAGGGTGCAGTTTTAGCTCATGCTCAGGACCAGGAGCCTCCTAAACCATCCCCTACAGCTCCTCCCTTACCTCCAGGATGTTATGGAGCCTCAGAACCAGGCAATGTTGCTGCGTTGCCAACCAGCAGGAAACTGAGCTGTTTAGGCAGCCAGGGATCTAAAATGGGTGCCTCAATCAAGCACCTGCTGGCTGCTTGGCTCTGGTCTTAAGGTGGCAGGCACCCACAGTGCCCTGCCACAGAACCAAAATTACTTGCAAGAGAGTCTACTATGATTTAGTTTGAGCCCACTGGGTATTTTAGTTGTCAAGGATTTGGTACAAAATGATTTACTGATTAGAAAGGGATCCTAGTTTTCTCTGTTAAAATCTAAAATTCTCTGATTAAAACTCAAATTCTGTATTTTTTCCATGATTAAAAAGAAACACCACTAATATATATATGTTATCAGTTGAATCATTATAATCATGATTTTATCATTATTTAATATCTGTATTATGATTTAATCATCATTTTATCATTATTTAATAATATTTTTTTTAATCAGCTGGGCAGTGCCTCCAGCCCCAACCACCAACCTGCCCCACTGCCTTCCTTACTATGTAGGTTTGGTGTGAGATGGTGTCACCCCCCTTGAACTCGCCACAAATTGTGCCCCACACTGTCCTCCCACATGCCTCATTTATGTCCCCCTATATACTTACCTGCAGGGAGCTGAGGGAGCTGCTCTCTACCAAGCTGCCTGCCTGTATTGCTGACCGTATGCATGTGTGCATGTGGTGCCCCCTGCCTCTGATCACCTGCCTGTCATCTCCCCCCCCAGCCCCAAGCAGCCCCTTGCATGCTGGCAGAGTTTGAGCCTGAAAGGGGAAACCCGCAGTGCTCCATGATTTTCTTCTTTAAAGGAGAAAATCTGTGGTTTTTCCATGGGAAACAGAAAACTGAGATCCCTGCTAGTCACTGATGCTTAAACTGAGTGGCAGGTTGGGAGAATAGAAATAAAGAATATCAACATGTAGCCTCAGATCTAAATGCTTCTCAAATAAAGGAAACTTAGGTCTACTTTTTTGATACTTCTGAACTTACTTCCAAAGAAGTGATTGCTGATGCTCAAGAAAACAGACATGCATGTTACACTGCAGAATTTCACAATTAGTCTTTCTCACTTATCTTTACAGACTACCAACTTTCCTTTCTACAGCCCAGGACTCATTTGTTTTGGTGTAGGTCAGTCCATTTATTCCTCTGGGGCACTCCCAAACCTCAGTCTTAAAGGTTAAACAAGCATGCAGGGACACCCAGGAGCCCAAAAATTGTAGTACCCCATTTCAAGTATAGATTTTTGCCTAACCTAAATGGAGTAAATACTCTAAATTTTATCTTCTGCAGTATGTTTTATCTGATCGATTTTGATATTACTACAATACCTTTTTTGTAATTACCCATGTACTTACCTTGTTTGTAATATATTCATAAAGGCTCCACTGCTTGTTTCCTTACAATCATAAAGTACTCCCTTGAGCTGTTTAGATAACTAGGCTCTGTAAATGGCTCTAGCAACCCCACCCAAAGTATAAACAGAAAGTCCTTTTATATTCGAAGAATGCTGCAGAGCTTTTAAGATAGGATTGTAAAGTGTTGATTCAGGAAGAGTATAGTCTGAGATGCCAACACAGAGCATGGTGGCGAAGTTAGCATCTAGACTAGACTAGCATGTTTTAAGACGGAATGCCTTTTTCAGTGGTTGGCCAGATGGGCAGTGCTTCATCTGTCCACAGGTCGTATCTAGCTGCGGGGCTTGATCATCACCAGGGTCAGTGCAGTGGGCACTATCCGGATACACAGAGGGGGGCATGGGTATCCCAACCACAGCCTGGCCCTGCAGGGGAAGGATGTGTGACTTGGTCCCATGAGGGACAGGGACATGGTTGGGCCCCAATCTGTCCCTGAAGGGGAAGGGGTGTGGCCTGGCCCCGATCCAGATGTGGTGGAGGGGGTGTGGCCTGGATGTGACTGGTGGTAGGGGCTTGGAATTTGGAAATTTGGTGGGGAAAGGGTGACTATATTAATTCCTGCTCCCTTGCTGCCAAATTCCCTGCCCCATAGGGAGCCCTACAGACAGATGCAATGGTTCCACAGGCCACATTTGGCCTGCAGGCTGGAGGTTGAGCACCACTGCTTTAATACGTATTTTGTTTGTTTGTTTATTCATTTTAATTTATTCTCCTACTCTAGAAAAAATAACTCCAACTGTCTAGATGCTCTGCTGTGTAAAATATCCTTTTCTTCAGCCTTACATAATAGCCTTTAGTGTTCAAACATGGAAGGCTGCATGTGTAATGGCAACTTCTATTTTCAATAATATGCTGAAAATCCATGGAAACTTATTTTGCACTGTGTAGTAGTTACACAATGTTAATTCTTGTTGAAACACACTTCCAAATGCACAGCTTAGCAGTTTTAACAATAAAAATCACCTTGAATAGTTAACCTTGTGAGTAGGGTTACAAACAGCAATGCATAATTTCCTGGCTGTAAACTATGGTTTTAGTTATTCATCTTGAAACGAAACCAAAAAAAAAAAAATACTTCCACCAAACTGAAGAAACTCAACAGTCTTTTAGGAAGGGATACCTGTGTTTCCCTTAGAATCCCACAACTTAATGGGATTCTAGCCCTACTTTGGGGCTTTTGATATATATAGACATGGGTCATGATACATGTAGACATCATACTCCCTTCTGGATTACCTATAAACTCTTAGGATGTATAATATGAGTTATAACCACTATACGCTAATTTAAATTATACATTTTTATCAGACTAGGATTTTAACATCCTGTTTTCATGCCCTTTCAATAGTTTGACTTGAATACAAGACTAGGTCCCATCTCCCTGCCTCCTCCCTAATTCAGCTGGTGGGTGGGGGAGCCTCACCTTGGATTCAAGTACTGGGGCCAGGGCTGGAGCTGCTGCTGCTGCCTGACCAGGGCTAGAGTCGCATAAGGTCAGTAGTGTGACAAGGGAATGGTGGGGGGCAAAGTAGGGAAATATTGGGGAAACTATGCATAGGGAAGGAGGAGGCTCTGTGGCACAGAGGGGAAATGCATGGTGTCTGGCTCAGAATGGCACATGGAAGGGTACCTGCGATGGGAGCTGTTGTGGCTCTTGCTCTAACCCAGGGGCCAGGGCCAGAGCTAGAGCAAGAGTTGTCATATAGGGTAAGCAGTGGCTGGGATGGGCAGGCAGGGGGGCAGGCACCAAAGTGGACAGGTGGGATGGGGCAGGGGTCATCTTAAATCTGAAGTCATCACAGATTTGGGTAAATACAGTAGTTATTCCCTGATGTTTCTTGTTTCCATTCTAAAATCAAAATTGTCTTATGCTACTAACAAAAGTTAACACTTGCTGTGAGAGCATGTGGATGGCTTGTGCAATCAAAGCATGGTCATTTTATGAACTTCTGTTATGTGAAATTATGAAACAATATGTTTCAAGTTTAATGGGTACACATTTGATAGTTTCCATTGGAAAACTTGCTGTGGGTTCTGGGTAAAATGAGTTTCCTTTAATCTTGTTACAAAGGAGTTGTACACTATGGAAAACCCTTTCTGCTTCATTCACTAACTGTAGCTCAATGTTATCATGTAAGATAACTGTGTTCTTATCTCCATAAGGTGCCCAGGTCCTTGTAGATGTAATTCCTCCATTCACAGTGTAAAGTGAGTGGCCTCAGACTAATTTGTGCTATGACATTATAGAAAAGAGTTGTTGGTGCTGCTACCCATTTTCACATATTTGAGTTCTTGTGGGAAAGATAACAGAAACAAGATTCTCAAGGCTTCTAGGTTCCCCACCCCAAAACCACCATATTCATTAAATCTGCAACTAAGAAGTACTCCAATGCCTACTGACTGGTGCTGGAATCTTGTCTGCTCTAGGTTTCCCATTGCTAACTCATGGAAGAAATGAGATCCTAAAATTCCTGTGAACATGTACATTCTTTGACACTTTGGGAACCAGTAGCTCTGATGCTATTGAAAGGTGGAATTATGTATGCCAGGGGTGTCCAAAATGTGGTCTGCAGAGCTACTAGCTGGATCCAGCCTACAGAAGAGCCCCTCGGTTCAGATCTGACCCAGGAAACTGTGTTTCTGACACCCCTGACTTATGCTGTATTCATAAGGGCTAGTGAAAATGGAACCTTTTGCCTGTTGAAGTGCTACATAGTAAATAGGCTGTGAGGTGAATTTCTACACAGAGAGAGCTGTAAAATTGCCTGTTATGGGTTTTTTGAGCAGGTGCTTTAAATTAGTTATTCCCAAAGATCCTAAGCACCATAGCAAAAGTAAAAAAAAAAATAGACAAAAAATGTTCTCCTTGATTATTTTTTTAAACAAAAAAGAATGTTCTATGCGTCAGTTAATATACACAGTGGATCAGGATAGTGTTACAGGTTACCTTTAAACAGCCATAAAGGCACTTAAAACAGGAGCATTCATCCAGTAGGGTGTCAACCCAAGCTAAATACCCTCTAAATGGTTTAAAGTTATGCCAATTCCAGCAAGGGTTATCCTTTGATCTGTTTACCCTGGAATGATATGGGTAACTGTTAGCTCTGGGGAGATAAAGCACTCTATTTTCATTCATCTAGTATCCCATGATGCACCATTCCCACCCCTTCCCACTCTCTTGCTCTGTGGGCAAGCTTTCAACCCTCCTGATCTCTACAGCCTGGAGGGCTGGTGGGGGGTGCTGGCCCCAAGGCAACATGGGGGGGGGGTGCAATCCCAGCACACCCTGATCATGCTGAGCACCCAGGTGCAGCCCGTCAGTTTCCTGCTTGCTTTCGCACCCATGTACAAACAGCAACAGCAATACTGTCTACCTCCATGAAGAGAATGAGCCAGAAAATGGAAACCACCAGGTAGGTTTCAGCTGTGCTCTGATGTGGTATGCTTTGCCCTAACTCAGCCTGCTGAATCTCAGCTCTGCTGTGGTGCAAGTACTAACCCAACTTTTGCCTCCACTCCCAACCCAATCCTAAATCAGTGAATCATGTTGAAGATTTTGTTTCCTTTTAAAAATATTTTCTTTTCATTCCTTTTGTTTTACTTCTGCCCATTTACTTCAAACAAGGTATTTTTAAGAGCTGAGAGTATTAAGCAGGGGTGGGCAAAATGTGACCCGCAGGCTGGATGTGGCCCACCAGGCCATTCTATCTGCCCTGCAGGACCCCTAAAAAATAGAAAATCATATATGTGCCCCTGGCTGCCTGTCATGTGGCCCTTGATGGCTTGTCAAAACTCAGTAAACAGCCCTCTGCCCAGTATAATTTCCTGCCCTTGATATTTTAAGCCTTAACCTTTGACTGCTCTGAAACTGTTCTAACTTTATGGCAACATAGTATTTCAGATTTAAAATGGTTTAAAGGTAACCTGTAACAGTAACCTCTGTTATTTGTGAACTTGAATGTCTCTTTGTGGTTCTCTTAATAGAAAAGAAGTTGAAATTATAATATTTTTGACAAAACTGTGGCACTTCCCAATATCGAGAGAGGCAAAGACTTGTTGGGGGTGAAAAAATCTTATATTGGACCAAGCTGCCTCTCACAGTGTTAGCTGTGGACCATCACTGTAACACTACCATATACCCATTGATTCATATGGAGGCTGTAGTAGCTTGGATATCCTTCAGAAAGATATATTTATTCATGCTTCAGGGAGCATTGTTCAAAGGAAGTGTGTGGCATATGTATTATAAATGTTTAAGTGTACACTTAACATCTTTAGTCTTAAAAAGAAAAAATATGTGTAATTCTAGACTTTAAATTGAAGAGTCATTGACTTT
Organism: Crocodylus siamensis; assembly: GCF_052110815.1. Lineage (NCBI taxonomy): Eukaryota > Metazoa > Chordata > Crocodylia > Crocodylidae > Crocodylus > Crocodylus siamensis. The sequence continues at coordinate 237,409,883 of NC_143396.1, read as the reverse complement.
CAGTACCGTGAAGTGTTAAGCTTTAGATAATTTGGTTAATGGTCTTCCTTTTCAAATCTATGAATGAGTACCATGGTTGTGGACTGCATTTGTGTATGTATATGTGCATATATCATATACATAGTTGTGTTGGTTTAGGGGTTCCTAAATGATTATGGTACCCAAAGATCTACTTAAGCTGTCATTACAGATCATTAGTGATATGTAAGGGATGCATGCAGGTGCACATGCACCCCCTAAGATTGACAGTGCACCCCCTGGAAAAAGTGCTGCCGATGCTCACTCCCCTCCTCCCCCCCCCTCCCCCCCCAGTTGCTCCGGGGGCACACGTCATTCATGTTACAGATGGTAGCAAAGGTTTGTCAGTTATTAAATGTAGTGGGGGTTGGGGGATGTTTGATAAACAAGTTGTATTTCATTGGTCTCTAAACTAAAACGAGTTTTCATTTGTCTGTTTTCACAGCTTTGTGTATTTGACCGTTAAGTGATTAAAAGTATGCATTTTTTAATATGGATTGTCAATTAAAGTCAAAAACCACACCACAAACTTAAAATATTAATAGACATTTTGAAAATCTGAATGGGATATTTTGGCTTTTAAGATTGATTTACTAAACTGTCATTGTCCCATATCCCAAATGCATTTGTTTATAAATAGCACTCTTCTGTAGATTTCACTTCAGCTCTTATATCCTCTGCAGCCAGCACTTACCATAATTATGCAAACTCCAGGTCATGTAATGATGTTTCTTTTTCAGACCCAAAGAAGGGCAGTCAGTGCCTGAAACCTGTCTTAATATCTCTCCCAACTGCAGTTGGTCCAATAAAAGATATCACCAAAAAATCCTTGCCTCTTGTAGCATTTATTTTGCAAAATATCAGAACTATATATGACTTGTGAAATGGAAGTTAGTTTCCTTAAATGGTATTAGAAAACAGAAGCCAGTAGTAAATGTTAAGTGCAAATATACAAATATCCTTAAGATTGTTTTATCTCTTTCTCTCTTTCTCACAACAACAAATAACTTTTTAGCTATGCATAAATATGCAACTCTTTTTGGCGAAACATTTGTGGTCTGGTGAATTATGATCTTATTACACATACTATATAGAACTATAAATAATACCTTTTTTTTTTTATCTACAGGACATAACTTTTGGGACTGGTAAAATTGTGTAGTTTGTAAAGCAAATAGAAATAAATTTGTTTCCTGGCCTAGGGCTCATCATCATCCGGTCCCTTAGGGTGTCAGTGGGGATGCAATTCAGTTCTTTTTGGATTCCATATTGGATTATGTACGGAATTCATGCTGACAGTCTCATTTACTCCCTGATTAGTCAAAATAATTTGGCAGCTGATTTCCCAGAAGTAATTAAACCATTGAGTTGTATGGATTTGTTTGTTGTAGTTGTTTAAGCAGTTTGTGTCTTGAATGGAGGCTTTAGTGTCTCGGATATCCAGACTTTCCAATGCAATAGATTTATATAGAAAATATCCAAGGATAAGGAGATGCCTATAGAACAATTTTATTTTAAACTCTTAATTAAGAGTATGTTAATTTAGTTTATTAGCAGACAGTTTTTAAAGCTCTAGCTTCTTCTGGTTGACTGCAGTAAGCACAGAAAACACTCAGCAACCATTATATCAGCTGATGTAGTTTGGGGGATTTCAAATGAAACTGGATGCTTAGCTATTTTATGTTTACAGAAAAGCTTATTTGTTCTTTTACATCTCTTCCAGTAATAGTTATGCACGAGTGCGAGCTGTGGTGATGACCCGGGATGACTCAAGTGGCGGATGGTTACCACTTGGAGGGGGTGGACTGAGCTATGTCACAGTCTTCAAAGTCATTCACCAGGAAGAGAATAGCTGTGCTGATTTTCTTATCCATGGAGAACGACTCAGGGATAAAACGGTAACAAAGTATACATACATTGTATCCTTAATGGAGGCACCTTAGAGGCTATGATGTCAGCAAGTGTCTGGAAATAAAGGGACAAGAATACAATATTACTGAAATATTTCTAAAACTCCAAAAAGAATTCCACATTTAAAGGTGACAGCTGAATTTTTGTATCTGGATTTTAGCAGAATATCTTTTACTGCTTGAAATCTGATAAACTAATATCAAAATAATATTTGAAATCCAACAGAATGAATAGGAAACCTTATATTTTTATGGAAAAATCTTTAATACCAGAATGCAACAGGAAATAGACAACTTCAGGAATTATGCAATTTGGATTTAAGGTTGAAGGAGATACTGAACACAAATTACTGAAGGAGTTTTTCCCAAAATACATTGCCCCTAGATCCATCAAAAACAATATGGCTTAGTAAGTGATTTAATGTAGTCAGAAGGGGCATGCATGTTATATTGCCAAGACAGTGGCTATAGAGGCTGTATTACCTCAGGTACTGTTTATTTATATATTCTTTTATTTTTCATTTTTAAAAATAATTGTTAGTTTATATTTAACAAAATAAAATGGGCTTTACTGCTCTCGTATTAAAAATTAATAACCACAACTAATCTGTAATCTGTATTAATAGCTGTCAAGGTTCCTTTAAATGATTACTTTAAAGCTAGTCCCAGGTTTTCTTCTATCTTGAAAGATGGAATTGCATTTTAGATTTCTCTTGCTAATTCTTTTATGTGGTACCTTTTGCTTATCTCAGTCCTAATTGAAGATCTTTTTTTCTACCTTTTTATCTAATACAGGGGTGGGCAAAATATGGCCCGTGGGCCTGATCTTTAAAGCCAGTCCCTTGGTCCCACCTGGCTGTAGCATGTCCTGCCACCCCTGGGAATGCAGTGGGGCTGCAGTAGCTCTGCAGCTGGACTGCCTTTCTAGGCAACCCAGGTGGGGGCAGCGCCTTCTGGCTGCCATGGCTGCTGGCCCTGTGCACGCAGCCCTGACCCAGACTCACCTGTCCAGGCTCAGCAGCAGCAGCCAAGCAGAAACTGTTGCTTGGTGTGAGGAAAAGCAGTCCCTCCCCCTTGCTGCTGTACCACCATTTCTGCTGCAGCCACCTGGAGTCTGCACTGTGCTGGGCTACCCTGTATCTCTGCCACATCACCACCACCTGGGCTGCCCTGAAGTTGCTCTGCACTGTCACTGCTGCCATGCTGGTAAGCCTGGAGGTCGCAGTAACGCAGGAGAGATGCAGAACAGCCTGCTGCAGCGTGAGCTCTGGGTGACTGGAGCAGGAATGGCTGGACAGCAGCAAAGGGGAGGGACCACTTTTCTCCCGAGCTAAGCAACAGTTTCTGCCCAGCCACCACCGCTGCTGTTGCTGAGCCTGGATGGGTGACTCCGGCGCAGGCATGGGGTGCGCCAGGTTGGGGCTCCGCACACGGGTCTCTGCCAGTACTCTGGGGTTGGGGCTAGTGGCAGCCAAGAGGAGGCACCAGTGCCTGCACTGCCTAGAAAGGCAGTCCAGCTGTGGAGCCACCCCAGCCCCACTACATGCCCAGGGGCAGCAGGACATGCCACGGTGCGGAAGTACAGAGCAGGCACAGAGTAGGCTGGGGCACTGTTGGTGGTAGAGATGTGCCATAGGGCTCACGGGCTCAGGGTGGGGTCAGATGCTGACTAGCTCAGGGGGGCGTGCATTGGGGGGGGGGGCTTCCATGCATGCCCACCATACCCTTAAACTTTCCCCTGCGCACAAACACACACATCAGCATGCCTCTGGGGGCAGCCCCGCTTGCTGCTAAGTGTACATACACCCCCCACCCTCTCTCTCCACACACCCCACAAACCCCATACCTACCCACCCACACCCCCTCCAATATACAAGAGTAAGATTTCATTTTGAGTGATTTATGCAATCATTACTATATACACAACACAAACACACACAAATCATGACAAATATTTTTTTTGAATATAACTAAAATGTAATTGTGGATGTTTGACTTTTTAGTATACAATTTGGGGGTTTTCCAGTTCTAAGATGGCAGACCTCCTTCCCAAAAAGAATACTTCTGGGGGTAAGGGGAAGAACTTCTGGTGGCAAAGGTCATGGGTTAGGGGGTGGGATTGCAGGTCCCAAGATGGTGAGCAGGGTGTGGGGCAATCTTCAAAAGGCGGGGCTTCCTTTGTGGCCCTCCAGCCAAAATAATTGCCCACCTCTCATCTAATAGGACTAGATTATATAAGAGGAAATTGGAAATTTCTCTTGATCTCCCTACACAACCTTGTGCACTTGCAGTTCTTTCCCCCATGTTGCCAGCTCTTTATATACCTTGCATATCATTTGAGGATAGCTTTTGGAGACGCTTGTGATTAGAGATCTTCAGCCAGTTTCTCCTGCATGATACTTCTGTTTGGCTTCGGGATTTGTGGACTAGATCAGTCAGAGGGGAAGGAAATGTCCAAGACGCTGGACTTGCTGTACTTATACATATGGCATAAATATTATGTATGAGAGGGACATAACTCTTATGTCTGTTCTGTCCTCTGTTGGTCATTCAGTCTCCCATTCAGGTTCCTCTTATTTCTGTATTAATAGTTATTTGGTTGGAGATGAGGAAGTGTCAGTTTCACACTGTTGGCAACTGTGGCAAACCAAAGGGTTTGTTTTAAATGAGAAACTGCTTTCCCCTCTCACACCTCTGAATTGTTCCACACTCCCCAGGGTAAGTGGTACTTAGTTTCCCAGTTCTTGCAGAAGACTTGCTCTCCTCTTTCTCCTACTGTCCAGAAAGGGTCAGGCCCAGAATTAGAAGACTTCAGTGACTCCAGGCCCATTAGAGAGTTACTTTGTATACCTTTTCAGTATCCTAGCCCTAACTAATTGCTGACCAAACTTTTTGTCATCTTAGATTTTAAGAAAAGTTCCATCAAATTAGTACTGATTTTTTTTTTTTTCCCCCCTGCTGTGCAGTCTCTGACACTTTCTCAAGGCCTCAGGCAGGTCCTTCCTCTGTAACACCCTGCTGTCATTGCTTAAAGAGTAATGGGCTGCCCAGTAAGAAAAAAGTAGTTAATTGGTGTCTCCTGGCTAATACAATCTTCTAAATAGGTGATGCATCTGTCAATATTTGCCCACCTAATCTTTGGAAGAAGACAAGACTAGCCCGGCTTTCAGGAAAGTGAGGAGATTGAAATCTTGGTGAATATTATTTATCTTGTTAATAAATATAGAAGAGTCTTTATAAAACACACCCAACCTGCTCTCTTATGTGCTTTTAAGAATCAACATAGGAAGGTCAGAGCAGTATTTCCAGTAACAGATTTTTCTGAAGATCGTAAAAAGAATTGAATCAGAACAAGAGGTCCAGTTTCAGGGATATTCCAGAGCCCTTCTTTACTTATGTTTACAGTCCACTCCTTTTTTTTTCTTACCATCATATGCATAAGGTAGAGGTCAGTTTTTACCAACCAGTTCTGTCTTTAGTTAATCTGCTCTGGTTGGTAGCCTATAAGTCTGTTGCTTCAGGTTTTTAATGTGCCTTGGCTCATTCTCTCCTGTTTTCCTGGGGCTATCAAAACAAGGTTTGTTAAGGGAGCCTATTGGCATTCTTGCAGTGTGGCCCAGGTAAGCCTCACAGCTAATAATTGCACCTGTTCTAAGATCTCAATGCTCTCTCTCCTCCCCCCACTCCATGCTGATGGCTTCGATTCTCCACTGTATGCATTTACATTGAGAATTATTGAATTTATTTGGACAATCTTGCCACCCTCCCATGACTCCAATACTCACAGAAGCTTGCTAATAGAGATTTGCTGCTTAGTGCTACCGCAGATGGTGCTACATTTCCTCATTGAGAGAAACTTTTGAAAAGCTTTGCTTGTCTGCCCACTCTAGCTGCTACAGAGTAAATATAGTTGCTATGGAAGATACTGCCTAGGTGAGTAAGCTCATCAACAATACTCGAAGGTCTTCCTTCTCAGATGGTGGAATCCTGGATGGATAATTGACTTTAGTTTATATTTGTTTGATTACAAGATCTAATTGTTTAGCAGCAGTAATTTTTGCTGCATTTTAATTCATGGATGCTTATAGAGATGGCTATCATTAGGAATATCCTGGTTTCTAAGAAAAAAGAATAATCTCTCACCAATTTAGTCCCTTGGGTCCCTTTCCCTTATCCTAAGTGTTTTTTATGATGAGCCCTTTTTCCTGTTTTTCCATGGCAAATTGTCTATTCTATGTGAAAAGAAATGCTACTGAAACTCTGTGCTACTTATTTTGAGCATGTCTGTAATGATCTTATCCTGCCCTGCTGCCTTTTATAGTTCTCTAGTTTGTTGACAGCAGTTAAGCTCTTCCAAGGTGATTTCTGTACAGTTAACATTGAGTTCTTCTATTGTTGTCAAAGTTGAATTTTGTTTGGAGGTTTGCTTAATATATAATGAAAGCACATTTCCCACTTCTTTGTTTGTTCTTCAGGGTGGTGAGGAGATTTCCATGTTTATCTTTTACTAGTCAATTGTAACTATATGACCAGAATTACCCGTGAGCCTTTTTGTAGCTTGGTAAAATTCATATATGTTTCCTGATTCATGGTGACAAGTCAACTAACCTTTTGGACTACAGAAACAACTTTCTTTATCTCAGTCAAGCTTTCTCTCAGCAAAGGAAAAGCTTTGCGAATACTACTGCAGTCAGATCCCAAAAAGACTTTGCAGACAAGTTTAGTAAAAATGTTTTTTCTGTCCCATGACTTGCAAGCCTTTGTAGTCTGTGCTCTGTTTTCATCCTCTGCTCCCTGTTTCCATGTGCCATAGAGGCTTCCATTTGAAGTTTCTTATCTGAAGACATTTTTGTCTCTTCTCTCCCTTCCGAAATAAGTGAACTTTCGAAGTGGGGAGGTACTCCATAGAAACAGAAAATGTTTTTCTTCTTTTCTGTCTTTTCTTCCCCTTTTCAGGCCTGCCAGTATATTGCTGTTATATCCATTATTCTAGTTCTAGAGAACAAGAGGTCCTTCAGTTTTTGTTCAAGGTTCTTTTGGGGATATTAAAAGAAAATATCAGGGCTAATTTTAATGTAGCAGTAATTAAGGTCCTTTACTTTAAATAGATAAACCAGCCCTTCTGGCTCAGATTGCTTCTCAAGGGTTTTTGTGATTTATCTGACTGAAGAGACTGTTTCTCTGTTCCCTTACATTTATGTCACTGACACGCTGTGATATGCAGAATCGAGAGAACAATTACCAATGTCAAGCAGTATCCTTCAAACCTTATTCCTCAAACTGTCTCAAAGATACTGTTTGTATCATTGGATCTCTGAGCTCTGATCAGCAGATTTTACTTAATAATGAATAGTCTTAAAGGGTTTGTCACTTGATGGAAAAAAGTCTTCATACCACCTCAGAAACTCATTAAGGAGGGACCTGTCTTTCAAAGAAATGGTATTGTTGTATTTATTACCTGTAAGTAGAATCCATGAGATTCAACATCTTACCAAGGAACTTTTTAGAACAACCAAGAGATGTCTAGTTTACAAGGTTTTTAATAGGCACAATAGCAGAAAGTGTTGGATCAACCAAGGCCCCTCTGTTCTTTAATCAAGTAATTGTTTTTATGGTGGTAGTTTTCACATCACTTATTTAAGACCAAACCATCATCCAGCCATTTAGCAAACAAAATATAGGTGTGTGCTAGCTTGAATCTGAAGAATGTGTGTATTAGGTCCCAGATTACTCAGTTGAAATCCAGCAGTTACACAAGAGCATCTTCTTTTCAAAGTATAAGACTAGGTGGGATCCTAATGCTTATTTAATTTGACTACTTGCAAAACGCAGGCCACAGAATTTCACCGAATAATTCCTGCATTGTGTTTTATAACCTCTAGATGCAATAGAGAATCTGCTTTGAAAAGCCATCCAATCTTGAACTAGTAATACAGTATATTCAATTCCAATGGTATGTGACCCTCACTGTTAAATTTGCAGTGTACTTTCACTTTGAGTTTCTTCAAATTTCAATCTATGATATTTGGATCTTGTTAAATGTGGGGTGGGGGGGGTGCTGTTTTTTTCTTCTTTTATCAACAGACTTGCTACACTGTAATGAGCTAGAGTGCAGAGGGGGTTTGATACCAAGTTAGCTAAAATCTGATCATATAGCAGAATTGGTTCCATCAATGGTGGTTCAAAGCGATATCTTCTCAAAGCAGAGTTTTGCATCTGACATGAGCAGTCTTTAGCCCCAGACTTTTGACATTGTCTAGTCTTCCAGGGTTTAATTAAGAAATTTGGGTACCCTGCCCTCCCAAAGGGAGGCATTGACAACCTCATCCAGCAGTGTACCCAGTTTCCCCTGGCTGGCTTTTACAAGTCAAGACAGACACAGGTCCAATACAAAGATGGTCACCCTTATCCTACCCTCTACATTAGTGGGTGATACCAAGTTAAACTAATCCATATAAACAGGACAAGACTGTTCTTCGTCAACCCTGAACTCTGACTCTCCTGTAAAAGTGGTTGTCCCCAAGTCCTGCCAGGTACAGGAGATATTGTCTGCAAAGCAGGTGGCAAAGTTAGCATCACAGGGGACTGAATTAGACTCTGTTTCACTTTAGAGCATGGGACAGCAAAAGTCCCCAAAAGATGAACCTCACAAAAAATGGAATATAAAGTATTGGGAGACCAAAAAGACCACTGTCTAATGCCTGGGGCTCCAGAGGTATAAAAACACAAACACACAACAGGGGTGGTTCAGGGGTCTTTGTTCAGTGCCAGTGACTGGAAAACTACAAGTTCAAGGCTGGGTGTGGGCCCCTCAACCTCAGCCTGAAAATGCAGCCATGTGGGCTCAAGAATCTGAGGATGCTGAGAGAGTTGGCCATTATGGTTGCAGAGCCACTGGCCATTATCTTTGAAAACTTGTGGTGAGATGTCATGGATGATTGGAAAGGGGCAAATATAGTGCTCATCTTTAAGAAAGGGACATAGGAGGATCTGGGAAACTACACACCAGTCAGCCTCACCTTGGTTCCTGGAAAAATCATGGAGCAGGTCCTCAAAGTGAGGTTTAGTTTAGATATTAGGAAAAACTGTCTTACTAGGAGGGTGATGAAGCACTGGAAAAAGTTACCCAGAGAGGTTGTGGAATCTCCATCCTGGGGAGTTTTTAAGGCCCAGCTTGACAAAGCTCTGGCTGTAATAATCTAGGTGGGGATGGTCCTGCTTTGAGCAGGGGGTTGAACTAGATGACCATGTGAGGTCCCTGACAACCCTAATTTTCTATGATTCAATGAAAAGCCCTGCCATGGCCCTTGTTCTTCACAGTCTTAAGCCTTCATGCAGCCTTGAGGTTTCAGCATTCTCTTTTCCTAGAATATAGTTACTCAACACTTTTTAGTAGTTTTCTGGTGAGAATTTAGAGGATCCTCCACTAATAGGTCATATGAGGGAGTTTTGGAGAACTTGGTCTGCAGGTGTAATTTGCATAATTTAGCTGCAGTTCTCAGATATCTTTTGGATTTCATTTAGGACTGAACCTGACTGAAAGCAATGCATGCAACCTTCAACCAAGAGTGAGTTTGTAGCTTCTCCCTCATATAGCCCATATTCAGCTGATTACTAGGGGTAGGTGAGGACATCCTCAAGCACAAGCGTCCGTGCACTTTCTGCATGTAGCTCACAGCTGATCTGCTGTAGGACCAGTAACACAGTGGCAGATAGGGCAGAGCAGAGCAGCAGACTGGGCTGGGGAAGGGGATCAGAGTAGAACTTGGAGAAGGGTATGGGTCCAATTAGTGTCCCCCACTGCCAAAAATGTTGGACCTTCATAGATTTCATAGACATTAGGGCTGGAAGGGACCTCAGAAGATCATCAAGTCCAGCCTCCTGCCCAAAGGGCAGGAAGTCAGCTGGGGTCATAGGATCCCAGCAAGATAAGCATCCAATTTACTCCTGAAGATGTTCAGTGTAGGTGCTTGAACCACCTCTGATGACAAGCTATTCCAGACCTTGGGGGCTCAGACAGTAAAGAAATTCTTCTTTATTTATGTCCAGCCTGAAACGGTGTTGTAGTAGTTTATAACCGTTTAACCTCATCATCCCTTGGGGCGCTGTGGTGAACAAACGTTCCCCCAGTACTGGTGGTCACCCCAGATAAACTTGTAGGTGGCCATCAGATCACCCCTGAGCCCCTTACTGAACTATAGTGAGATGTAGGAGAGCCTAGGAGAGTTAAGGGAACTTACTTTTATATTTACAAAAGTTCCAGCAAAGGTGCTGCTTAAACTCAACATTGGTAAATGAAGAAAGTTGATTGGAATGCAGGCAAGAAGTTAATTTGCCCAGCTTGGATTGAAGGCAGTGTGGCGGGGAAGCCCTGAACAACAGATTCCAGTCCAAACAGAGAAAAAGTTACTGTGATACTTATTATGGCAATAGGTGTTTGGCAACAGAATAAGTTGCTTGTGTACTTATATTGTCCTGACTTCAAAGAAAGGCTGTTTGTAGGCAAAAGCTAATGTGTAGTGATTCAACAGGAAAGATCAGATACCCTGGGCAATTTAGGACATCTGTTTGGATAAAAGAAACAAGACCCCCAGAGCTGACTGATAACTAAAGTACATGAGGATGATCAGGCAGTGAAATTGCCTGAGAGGGACTCTAGCAAGGAACAGATCAGTGATGCTTAGAACTGTTTAGGTTTTAATCTTTTCTATGTAGTAACATGTTTTACAGCTGCTTTTTGAAGGGTCCTATAATGCTGTGTTCAAACATGCCATGTTTACCCAGTTCTTTTTTTTTTTTTCCCTCTTCTCTCCAGTATTCTTTTCACAGGATTTCTCAAAAAAACATTTAAAAAATATTTTTAACATTTTGATTTAAGGCTTCAGTTCTGCAGAGTTGAGCAGGTGAAGCGTCCCAATAGATCCAGTGAGAATACTCAAGTGATTAAACTTTTAAGCATGTATATAAAACTTTTGAAGGTTTGGAGCCCAAGTATCAAGAATTCCCTTCCCATTACTATATCTGCTTAATATTATAAATACTTGAGTTTACAATGAAGCATCTGTTGAAAGAATTATTTTCAGAAATGGGGTGGCTATCCCTCTTTATATGAAGGGGGAGGTGTTGTTGTGCATGAAGTCACAAAGGCCTTGGGCTTCCAGGTGCTTCTGAGCCTATCCACCTGCTCCTGCAGCTCCCTTACTCGATTCCTGAGAGAATCCACTGAGAGGCACCTCTCACACTGCAAGCACTCCCCTGCTTGGCTGTCTTCAGCAGGGACATGCAGGCTGCAGTCCCTGCAGAACCAGACTAGAACCTGGGTGGAAGCCTTGGTGACTAGTGGCCATGTCTGGAGAGAGTCTGTATAGGTACAGGCAAAGCACGAATTGATAGTGGCAGAGGCACTGCAACTTCTTTCAGCCAGCCTGTTGATTCTCTTGCTAGCTTTTTCTTCCTTTTCTGCAGGTACTTCCTGAGAAATTTCCTCTTTCTCCTTTACCTGCCTCCACTTAGCAAGTTTACAGTGACAAAAGGATAAGAAAGAAAATGTCCAAGCAAACTTTTCCAGTGAACTCTCTACTCAAACTCCCCTATTGGCTGGCCTGTTCTCTGCTCCTGATGTTGCTGCCCTGTGTGTCACTGGGTTCAATATGTACCTTCTTCTTGAAAGGCAGAATAAAGGAAAAAAGGTTTTGTCCAGAATTATGAGGACAGAACTAATCTTCAGCTGACTAACCCTCCTTTTCCTGCTTAACTATAGCTGAATTGTTAGCTGTTGCTAAAAACTGGTCTTCATAGGTAGATCTATGAGTTTGAAAAAAGCTAAGGGTTGCCTATGCATGTGCTCGGGTGTGGGTGGCATTGTAAGTAGAACAGTTCCCAGACAGAGAGTGGTAGTGGATGGGTCGGTATCAACCTGGAAGGGAGTGGGTAGTGGGGTCCTGCAGGGCTCGGTCCATGGACTGATACTCTTCAATGTCTTCATCAGTGACTTGGATGAGGGAGTGAAGTGTACTCTGTCCAAGTTTGCGGATGATACAAAACTCTGGGGAGAAGTGGACACACTGGAGGGCAGGGCACAACTACAGGCAGACCTGGACAGGTTGGACAAATGGGCAGAAAACAATAAAATGCAATTTAACAAGGAGAAATGCGAAGTGGTGCACCTAGGGAGGAAAAATGTCCAGCACACCTACTACCTAGGAAATGACCTGCTGGGTGGCACGGAAGTAGAAAGGGATCTTGGGAGTCCTAGTGGACTCCAAGATGAACATGAGTCATCAGTGTGACAAAGTCATCAGAAAAGCTAACTGCACTTTATCATGCATCAGCAGATGCATGACAAACAGAACCAAGGTGATACTTCCCCTTTATCAGCCGCTGGTCAGGGCGCAGTTGGAATACTGTGTGCAGTTTTGGGCACTGCACTTCAAGAGGAATGTGGATAACCTGGAGAGGGTCCAGAGAAGTGCCACTCATATGATTAAGGGCTTACAGGCCAAGCCCTATGAGGAGAGACTAGGGCACCTGGACCTCTTCAGCCTCCACAAGAGAAGGCTGAGAGGCGACCTTGTGGCTGCCTATAAATTCATCATGAGGGTGCAGAAGGGAATTGGTGAGGCTCTGCTCACCAAGGTGCCCCTGGGGGCCACAAGAAATAATGTCCATAAGCTAGCAGAGAGCAGATTTAGACTGAACATTAGGAGGAACTTCTTCACAGTTAGTGGCCAAAATCTGGAATGGGCTCCCAAGGGAGGTAGTGTTCTCCCCTACCCTGGGGTTCTTCAAGACGAGGTTGGATGAGCACCTGGCTGGGGCCATCTGAACCCAGCACTCTTTCCTGTCTATGCAGGGGGTCGGACTCGATCTGTGGAGGTCCCTTCTGACCCTAACGTCTTTGAATCTATGACATCTGTTCTAATTAAAACTGCTCACTGTCATGTGTATTAAGCCCTTGTGCATTTTAAAATGGTAGCAGGACACTTATTGTATAATCTCATTGAATAAGCTTCAGATAAAGTGCCCTGCACCTGTTTTAAAATGCATAAGGGTTTAATACATGGTGGAGTATTCTAATTACAACATGAAAAAACATGTATAGGCAGCCAAGGAGTCTCCAAGGCTGTGAAATAAGGAAAGAGACTTAAGAAGCAGCTAGCAGATGACAGCATTTCCAGAAGAAAAGTTACCTTGATTAGAGGAACATCAGGACTATTAAAAAGGATAGACAGTCATTAACATCTCTGGAGTGAAGTACAATGAGCCATTAAGTCAACTGACTCCCTCAGCTTCCTGAATAGTAATGCAACTGTTGCTGCACTGTGGAGCAGGAATCAAACCAGAATATTTCTATCTCAGTCAGAAAATCAGTATACACACCCCCTAATTTTGGGGGACTGGTTTCAGGGGAAAGCTGTATGTGAAAAATATGACGGTAAAGAAGGAAAAATTATATATTTTTTTAAACCAGGGGTATCAAACGTACAGCCCACAGGCCAGATCTGGCTTGCAGAGCTTTCAGTCCCAGATGCTGCCCTGGGTCTAAGCAGGCCGACACAGGGCACAGTGCATGCTTGTGGTGCAGGGTCAGTACCCCAGTATACGTAACCTGGCAACTGCTCTAGCTTGTCTGGGACTTGCACCATACACAGCATGTGTCCCAGACTGGCAGGAGCAGCTGCTGGATCAGCTGTGCTGGGGGAGAGGGAGAAGAAGCAGGAAGGAAGGGGATCAATGAGCTTGATTTGGCCCATGGATCAGCCCCACACCACTTCTCCAGCCTGGGCCAAATAAGCTGACACCCTTGCTCAGAAACTTTAAAAGATGTTTATATTTTTAGTCCCTTTTAAATCGGAGGATTGCAGCCCTTTACAAATTATGAGCCAGAACAACTTGGCCCCAGTCCTGCGTGGTCCGAGTGGCTTCAGCAGCACGTTAGTGGCAGGGGGCTTCCCCTGTGCCTATGCCAGGGCAGGCAGCTGGGAGCTGAGCCTATGCTGCCACTTTTCCTAGCCTCTGGCCCTCCACAGCTATGGTGTGGGCACAGTTTCCAGTTCTAGGGGTTTCTGCTCTGGGACCAGGTATCTACAAACTGCTGCCACTTTTCCCCACCATCTGTCTGCAGGATGGGTGCAGCTGGAAGCTGCCTAGCCCCAGCATAGCTCCCAACCAGCTGGAAGCTGTGCTTGGGCTACAGCTGGTGAGGGATTCAGGGGGAGAAGTGACAGGGAGCAGAGGATTGGGAAAGGCGGTGGTGGTGCAGGCAAAGCCCCCTACCACTGATGCACCACTGAAACCACCCAGCCCACACTGGACTGGACCTGGGAGGCTGGAGAGAAGCATCAGTGGCATGGGCACAACTGGAAGTTGCCTGACGCCCCACACAGCTCTTCACTGCTCAGCCCCGGTGCAGGCACAGGCAGAATTTTCTAGCTCCATGGGCCAAGTTCAGTAGCTTCACAGACCAGATCCAGCCTATGGGCTGTATACTATCAGCTGCTGCTATATAAACAGTTTTACCTTGCAAATAGGAGGCGTGTGCCTCTGTCCCAAAATAGCATATGAGGTGGGAGATTTGAGATGCAATTCTCTCTTTGGCATTAAGGGTAATCCCACTGTTTTACAAGTATCCTCTAACCATTAGACTATTATAAAGAGGGGGAAGGGTGCCACCTCTTTCCAGCTGTGCCGTAAAAGAAAAGGACTGAGCTTTCCGGAGCTGATTTGCCCCATTTGTTTAGTTCCATGTTGGAATGTAAAGTTGTTTCACAAAATACCCTTGACATAATTGCACATTTCCTCCTTTATTACCCTCACCTTCCTAGATCTGGCTCCAGTCAGTCTGCTTGAAACAATTACACTCCACTCTAACCTGGTCAGGTCTGCTACTCTGTCTGTATTTACATAGGCTCACTTCAGTCTTAATACAGCAGGTTTAACCATACATTAGACTTAAGCTTGTAATCCTTGAAATTCTGTAGATTTTACTTTGTTAAAAGAGAAACTCTTATTTCTACTGATTTTTTTTTTTTGCTTTCCTATTATATTTTGTACCTTTCTCTAGTCCTTCCCAGCAGTTGCAACTCAGCATGCCCCCCTCCCACCTACACCCCCAAAAGGTGGCAGGTTTACTTGGCATATTTATTATGTATGACAGATGGAAGAGGGTTAAAAACATTTATTTTCTATTTAATTAGCTGAAGAGAGAAAAATGAATTTGTGTAAGAGCCAGTATAGTCTATAAATCCACCACTTTTTAGCACTTCTATTGTTTTGTTTGGTTGGTTTCTTCTGATGAGTTAAGGACTTAGAAAAAGATTACTAGCTAAATTCATAAGCAACAAAGCCATAAGCTTTCATGCTACCAGGGGAAAAAGAAACACATGTATATATGTGTTCTAGCATGCAAATTCCTAAACAAGACATTTAATCCACTGTGCCATCTTTGTTCTTATAAGTTTACAACATACACTTTTTTCCCTTTTTTTTTTTTTTTTTAAATAAACAATCCTACTATTTCTCTTAATAAGAAGCCAGCAAGTACGCAACTTAAGTGAAACAATATTTAGATGTAGAAAACGTGTTTTTCCCTTAAAAGGAGTTGTGGTAGTGAGTATACATTGTAAACATACAGTAGAAATGGTTAATAGCCCACTGCTGATAAAATCACCTATACTGCAGCAAGATAGCAGTTTTGCTAATTTGAAAATTAGTGCTATTTGTTGCTGTAGTATCAGCTAATTTATAAAGATTGGTATTTCAGTGGAATGTTATTTAACTACTTCAAAACTACTAAAATATTAAAAATTATGGTTCTGATCTTGCAAACATTTAACTTACAGGATTGTAGTGAAGTGAATAAAACATTTTGTGTGCTAAAAGTCAAGTATGTGCATAAGTGTTTGTAGTCTTATGAGCTATAATTGTTTTTAACTTTTTAAGTTGAAACAAAGTTGCTTTGCAAAGATATTGGAAAGCTAAATAACTTTTCATTGTTAACTGTATTTTTTAATATGCATGGGCCAATTTTTTTTTTAAAAGGGAGGGCGCTTAATATTAGGTTTTTAATCCTCTTATTGAGCTTTGAAGGATGGTATAGTTTCATAAGTAATTGAGTGAATTAAATGTACAAATTCTATTCATTTCA
Source organism: Crocodylus siamensis (assembly GCF_052110815.1). Taxonomy (NCBI): domain Eukaryota; kingdom Metazoa; phylum Chordata; order Crocodylia; family Crocodylidae; genus Crocodylus; species Crocodylus siamensis. The sequence goes on along the minus strand of NC_143396.1, from coordinate 237,393,809 downwards.
AGATGCAAACCCTTAAAAAGGAGTATGGCTTGGACAGAGCATCTGAATTTTCTTGACTCATGCAAGTTCAAGATACCAGAATATTAGTTGCAAATAGAGCTTGGGCTGGTTGTTCATTTATTTTGTGTTTTTGACTTCATGGTAAAGATATTGGAGGCCTTGAACTTGCATTCACAGCATGCATAGCGAATTTTACTTGTCACTTCCAGCATTCTTGAAATTTATTGGTAGAAGTCTGTAAAATATAGACATTTACCAATTTAACAGACTAAAGAAATAAGTAAAATCAGTCCCAACACCAATTTAAAACTAAAAAATAGGATGAAAAGGAATTTCTTAAAATGGTAGCTGTGTTTCTAGGATAGCTCTTCCCAGGCTATTTTTTCCTCCCTCTGTTGTCTTTAATTCAGCAACTTTGTATCCTCTGCTCCCCACTGCATTGTATACTGTGGCAGATCTCTGAAGAACAAGCCTTAAATCCGTATGAACTTTACTCAACAGCGTACATGAGCGAAGATGCAGATTTGTGCCTTTGACAATTGCAGGCTGGGCCTGTAACAGATGGGACTGCTTTGGGGTTTTGCCAGTCCCTTCTTCATTGCATGGGGAAACACAAACCACCTCAGAAAGGCATTTCAGCAGGCCTTTCTGTCTCAAGTCAGGGTGCCTGAATTACCTTGAGCTAACCAGAGCAAGCTGGCTCTACAGGGCTTCTGCTTGTCATCCTCTGAGCAGACTTCCACTCACAAAATAACTGTAGATGGAGAACAGTTCTGAAGAGTTGGGACTAAGAAGCAGGTGAGCAACCAGATGACTCAAAGCAAACTCTCATGCAGCCAGTTTTTATTTAGCAGCCCCACTCCCCCTTTCCCGCCCAAAGGATTATTGTAAAGAGGAAGCAGAATGGACACTATCAAGTAAATGTGCCTGCCTCTGAAGCACAGAAGAGAGCTGTGCCTAAAACAGATCTTACTTGGAGATCTGCTCTACAGTCTTGCCTTCTGCTTCACCCCTTAATTTTCCACCTGTCCAAAATTCACCATTTGGGGCTGCAATTTCACTTTAGATGTTGCAGACTAGAGAGAAGGCAGGAAAAAAAAAATACTGCTGCCACTCATCAAACATGCATCTCCCTATCCTTCCAATTGCTTCGGTGGAGCTTTCAGTCCTTATTTTCGGCAAAGGTAGCCACAATCATGTAAAATTAAAATTATAAAGTGAACTGGTCTAGGGGATTTGTTGGATCTTCCAAACTTTAGGTGGCCTCCCCTCCATCACACCAAGTATAATAAGCCATATATTAGAGAACCTCCACTTGCATCTTCTCAGCCCCAGGACTGACAAGGAAACCAAATCTTTCTTCAAGGGATACACATACACACAAGATTTTGTGACCTGCCAGCTTCCCTGGCAGTTGCCTTGGTTCTCAAAGGTACTAGTTTTCAAAACAGAGGGGCCCTGGACAGATGTGACACTTGTAGTACTATAAATGCCTGTAGCACTACAGAAGTTGAGCAGATGGACATCTACATCACCTACAGTACTACAAAATGGTGGAAATACTACAAAAATGTTGCTGGTTGAGATACCAGCTGCAGTACTAAATTATGGTTCACCATCCACATGTACTACAGAGTGACAGGGTCTCAGTCCCCTGCCATCTCATAGGAGTCTTTTGACTTCAAAGGAAAAAACCTTTCTTTCTGTGGGGTTAAATAGATAAGGGACCTAAGGGAGGTCTCGTGACCTGGGAGCTTCTTGAAATTGTTCGGGGCTATGCAAAAGAATAGGGTGCACCTTGTGAATAAGGCTGGCTGGCTCTAGTTCTTAAACTGGTCGTAGCAAGCTCTAATGGACATTTTCGCAGGGCTTCGTAGCATGGATACCAGGTGTTCTCTGATGACTGTGTCCATGTAACACCTAGGGAAGTGTTTTCGCATTAATTTTAGTTGCATTTGACCAAGGTGACTTCACTCCTGCAAATTTAAACATTTTCCTGTTGCATGTAATTATATCCCATGATTGTAGGCAGGTTACTGTAATAGCATAGTGGGTCATCATTTGTAGTATATGCTTTGTTCTGTTTCTCCCTGTGTGTTAGTGGATTTGCAAATAGATCTGGGCTATGAGTTACTTTACTGGTTTTAATGGGATTACCCAGACAAGTAAAACAACACTTTTGAGTGGTTTTCTGAATTAAACTCTAGATTTTTGATCTAGTTATACCTATCCACATGTAGTGATGTTATCTGTTAGAATCACGTTTATATACCAGTTGTATACCACACTTTTATTTGTGTAATTGGCTTCCAGTGTTTAGAAGTTGTCAATAATGGGAAAAATAGTATCAAAGCAGATGTTTACACCAAATTAGAGTTCTTTTTGTAGACCATTGAAAAAAACTAGGCAATGATATAAGTGTCTTAGACACTAATAACATTATCATGCAAAAGTAATTTATTTGAAAGTGTGGCTTTGTAATTATGTTTCAGTTTATACAGATGTCGTCTTGCCTACCTAAGTCAAATGGCTTGGCCAATCCCTTCCAATGTAAGTGAAATTTTGAAAATGCAATCCACCAAGGTATTCAAAATGAACTTTATATAACTGTGGAAAGGAAAGCTGTGTTTACTATTTCAATACATAGCTCCGTTTGTATTAGAGCCTCTTCTTCCTAAGTTTTAAAACCTTGCTACTTTGAGACTTTACACTCAGAAAATAAAATAGTTTTGTCTGTCTGCCAGGAGCTGAGTTTTGGGGGGAGGGGGTTAAGTGTTACAGCTTTTTCTTTAACTTTTAGTTCCATCCATTGTGTTTTTAATAAAATGCATTAGTTCCTTGCTCTAACTCTTATGAGGCTGTAGCATTCAGATCAATGAAATATTAGATCAGGCTCAAAATCAAAGCCAGCTGGGATACAAGCTAAGTTAGCAAATGGCATTTGCTTATTCATGCCACTCACACATACAGACATATAGTTACAGACACAGGTGACTCGAGGTAGACCTGGCTTTAGTGGTCTAAATTTGGGGTTATTTGATGAAGGGTTTCAGAAATACACCCAAAACTATTTTTCATTGCATTTGGTAGTGGGGAAGGGAAGCAGGGGCCAGAGCCAGATTCATTCATTTTCTCTCTCTCTCTCTCTCTCTCTCTCTCTTTCTGTCTCTCCAGATTCACCCCTATTTTTCATGTTTGAGGAAGCAAACCAGGATTCTGGTTGTACCTCAAGAAGCCTCAGTTACTAAACATTTATCCCAACTAGTGCTTGGCATCCTCCACTATCCCTTTAGTATAGAGGAACAAATATGGAATGCAATATTCAATTAAATTAATCCCCGCAGATAAGTGTAAAGATGATGCTTGGGAATTAAGGGAGAATCCCACCCTCTTTGCTTTATGTCTGAAACCCTTGCTTTCATAGGAGTCAGGGGTTGTAATGGGGTTGTCTCACTATCGGAGAGTAAGGGAGGGTCTAAACCCTGATCTCTGTGTTTGTTCTGGAATTTGGAAAGGTTCTGTTTTCCTTCTCACTTTCTCATCCAGGTCAGTTATGAAGTAATGGGCCCTGAAAATAATCTCTATTTAAACCTCCAGGATCCAGGAAAAATGCAAATTGTATATATACACCATTTATGTATAAAGGCAGAAATGGCCAAAAGTAGATGGGAAGAGGTTTTGACTAATTGGGCCAAAAGTATGGTATATGAGTCCAGCAGAACAGGGGTGTAGTGCAGCTTTGTGGCCTAGTTCCAAGTGCAGCTTAGATTATAAAACCAAAGTAGTGTGCAGCGCATTCAGGAAGCTGCTTTCTTTATAAGAGCAAAGCTGCAGGAGTGGGGATGTGGGAATTATAGGGAAGCATGAAGCCAGAGTATGAAGAACGAGAGAGATGAACAAGTCATCTGTTACCTGCTGAAAGCTGCTGTACCAATCGTAAAACTGTCGAGATCTTGGGCAAGAATGTATGTGATTCTTTCATTGGCTCCGTTAACAGTGCCATGCTCCAGACTCTTCAAAGCACCGCCATGATCATATTCTGTTCCTCTTTCACAATGTATGGGTGGGGAGGTGTTTAAAGAATATGATATGATTCCTAACCTGTGTAGATAAAATGTTAATCGTTTTAGCCTGAAGTTACACAGAAAGTAGGGCAGGGTGGCACCTTTATAAACTAATTCAGAGAGGCATTAGCTTTTGTAGCTTATTTTGCTAGATACGATGAATGGACTTGCAGGGATACTGTGTAGAAAGGGAAGAATGTCATTTAAATACAAAAGATAAGGAAAGGAGGGGGGCACTGTTGAGAGAGATGAAGGTCAATAGATTAAGGAGATTGAAAGAGACTAACAAAGTAATTAACCCACAGAGAGGCATAGGGGTAATGAAAGCTAAAACAGATAATGGGACAAGAATTCATAGTCCCTTTTGAGGCTATACTTAACACAGTCCAGTCTGTGGATTATTTCTTGTTCTGTAATTTGACATTCAAGTGTTGGTTTTTTTCAGTGTTATTTTTAAGAAAGTTTTTCCTGTCTGAGGTCAGTGACATAGAGATTTCCCCACCTATCTAATATAGAGAGTAAGGGAGAACTGTAAGCGGGTGATGGTATATATAACATGAGCAGAGGAGCAGATAAATGAACCCCAGATGTTATAATCTATATGTTTGGTATGGTGTTGATGAGGAAGCACAGCTGGCATCTGGGTCTGTTACAACTCCTGCAGGAAACATTTCCTTTTGCCTTTAAAAAAAAAAAAATATATATATATATATATATATATATATATATATATATATTCAGTGATAAATACTTTGTTACAAGTGGGTCTCTCTTAGCTCTGCATTATCTCATGTCCTTCCAGACTGGGACATTTGTTAAAAACCAGATTTTAAAAATGAGGAGGTGAAAACAAAATATCTCTGTGAGCCAACTTAATTTCATCTGCTTTGACCAATGTCTCCATGTCTCATTCATACCATACACAGCCTCATTCTGCCTTTGTGTTGGAGAAGGTGATTATGTACGCTTTATGGTCTAGCAGACTATTGCATGCACAGAACACTACTACATTTGCAACCCGTTTCTCTCCTCCTGTAGTCCTATCACCTGTAGCCACGTAATGCCACCTGACGCTATTCTTTAAATTGCTCATCATTAAACCCACATACCACAAACTCCTAACTGCTTACCATGTTTTAGTTTTTAATCACTGAATCATTGAATGGATGCAAAATTGTGTGTGATGTCAAACTGAGCCTAAATTCTGAGAATGATTTCTTTCAGTTCTGGTACCCAAGACTGAGTATTCTGCATTTTCAATTAAGTATTAAAGTGGAGGAATTGTATCATTATCAATTCAGTTTTCCTGAGCCTATGGACAACAATATGAACTGGTGTACTCATGGTAGATGGTCCCTAATAAAACCTAAATATGAAATTGAAATGTGGTGCGAATGCAAATAAATATTTTAGCATTGGAAGAGTTCAAGGTCTTTGGTCACTAAGTCTTAAGGAATTTTAGTTCTTGCATGCTGTAGATTCCAACCCATAGCAAAGTAGCCATTCTCTGTAATTCTGTTTTCCTGTATGGAATATTTTAATCCACCTATTTGAAAAGCCTCTGCACTGTATTGAGTTTGAGGTTTTTTTAAAATAAACCCTTTAAAAACAGGTGGTAGCCCTCAGTACCATTTCAGATATGGGAGCAAATTATCCTTATGATTTGTCCAGCAGCATAACTTATTAAAGGCCCAAACTATCCATCTATGTATTCCCATTGTCCTTCACTCTTCCAAACATAGAGTAGGTATGATCACTGATTATTAACCCAACCTTCATAGTTTAGTGCTGAACAGCGACTCATGTAGAGGAGCAAGACTAGAAGCTCTAGAAAGAAAAATATTTCTTCAGTCTATTCAGAAATCTTGGTGTTGTAGCATCAGATGCAGAGCTTGGGAACTTCTGTTTTACTCTACATCAACAAAGATCATAGAACACTTATATAACTCTTACATGTAGATCTCAAAGTGCTTCATTGAAGTGGCCTGCTAAAAAACCTAAACTAGTTTGTGTTGGCACAAAGGGACTTGGTGGTTTTGTAGAAATGAAGAATATGTTGTGGCTGCTTGCTTTCCTTTGTTTGTTTAAAAAAAAAACATTCTCTATACTTCAGAGGGGAAAGCATTACCCTGAGGCTTATGGATTCCCTATGTGTTTGCAGATTAGACTTTTATCACAATTTTTAAAACCAGGTTTAGGAGATTATGTAGTTCAAATATATTGGACATATACATATTCCATAAAACAAGCTTACCAAGGAACAAAACAAAAAAAAAAACACCCCTTCCTCTATACCAGGCAAGAATTGAGTTGTGGACAGCAGTACAATTTGGCAACAAAGTTTTTAGTCTGGTGATATACATTGTATAACTATCTATTGTTCAAAAATGCTAATTTTCTGCAAAAAGTAACTGTTTTGTAGAGGACCTTTCTCTTAAAATAGACTTCCCTGCCATATTTATTGAATATAATGCAAGGATATTTCCCCCCTCTCCATTTCTTCATTTAATTTCTTCAAGGTTTTAGATGGCAACATTCATGGATGAGCTGACTCAGGGTGTAACCCGTATAAAATTTACAGTCTGATATTAGGCAGACTTTTAAACAAAAGGAGGTGCAAACAATGCAAAAAAACCTAGGTTGGGGGGCCAGGGCAGATTAAGCATACACTTTGGAGAGGATGGGAATTAGAATCCAAAATAAAGGTGTTTTTCATGAGAGAAAACTTTAATCACTAGTGTGAAAAGGGACATGGCAGTAGTCTGCAGAATAAAAATCAAGTGTTTTGTTTTTGTTTTTGTTTTTTTATTACTATACTGTTACTTTGTTTCCCCTAGAGGAGGTAAGGTAACATGCCCACTTAAAAGCTAAGTGGTTCAAAGAAGCATGAGCTTTCATACACAACAGTTGTCTATATCAGATTTAGGTATTTTTTGTCAGCACACTTCCATGCATATATAAGAAAGGCCTTACTTTGGCAAGGTTCTTTGGGTAGATGTGACTATCTTTTATTGGACCAACTGAGTAGTTGACAAAAAGTTCTTAGCAAGCTTTTGGGCTCAATCACTGTTCTTCAGGAATAGGAAGTCATGGGAGACTCCATATGTCTAAAGAAAGGCGATTACACCCAAAAGCTTGCTAAGAACCTTTTTCCAACTACTCATTTGGTTTAATAAAAGATACCACATCTCCCCAAAGAACCTCACCTGCCTATGTCCTTAGACCAACATGGATATGACCAAAAACCCAGCAGGCCTTAGTTTGCTTCTTCAAGGGAGAAGTATACATAGTATACCTCAGTATAGAATTATAGAAAATTAGGTTTGGAAGGGTCCTCAGGAGGTCATCTAGTCCAAACCCCTGCGGAAAGCAGGACCATCCCCAACTATATCATCCCAACCAAGGCTTTGTCTAGCTGGACCTTAAAAAACCTCCAAAGATGGAGATTCCCGCATTCCACGTTGGTGTAAAAATAATTTTGGAAGAATTTAGAAGAGTTACAAACATAATTTAATTCTTTAACTGTTTAATCATGTTGCAGGGGAAGCAGAGGAAGTTTCATCAAACTATACCCTTCAAAACAGATTAGAAAAAGTGTTAGACGAAAGGACTTAAGATAAATTCTAACATTCAGTGCAGTATACTCAAAGGCTAGGTACAGACATTCAAAAAGCCTGAGGCAGAATCAGTCTAAGTTGTGCAGTTTTCTGTAAGCTGTGTAGTTTACACACATTAGCCCTTTGGGTGGGAGGGAGGAAGGGCAGGGTGCAAATCATAGACTGGGTTCTGCTATTTTTTAACCAGTCAGTGTACACTGCACTTCAGTTATAGATTGGTTTCTGATCACCTATACCAGCAAAAGTATAATGTCTTTACCTGGCCTAAAGCAATTTTATATATAGAGCTCTGGCAATAGGGAAAAACCTGGCTAGACTGAAGAACACAGTATTTTTTGTAAGTTGAAAATACAACATATTTTTATTAAGAAAATTTGTAGTCTGGTAGTTTTTGTTAGTTTCCTTAGAAATTGCAGAAGACGTATATTAAAATGTGGGTAGTGCATTCCTGGTACAACCATTGTACACTAGTAATGAGGGATTTTTCTTGCAAGGAAATATTCTTCTTTCAGGAAGTATTTATAATTGCTAGATAAAAATTGTTTTAAAACATTGTCATTTTAATCTATTATGGTCATAATTAATTTTATTTTGTGTAAACACTCCTTTGCCATCACAAGCTGCTGGCTTAAACTATGGATGTAAATTTCATTAAAAAATGTAGCCATTTAAACTCTTCTTGTTATATCAGTTGAGTAACTTATAATGCATATACGTATGGGTTGGGCTGAGCGACACGCAACACTGCTCTGCAGTACTGGTAAACCATGCAATAATCCACACAATTATGTTGAAAATCTGATGAAATTAACTTCACCTTAGCAAATGCAAGCTGTGCTTCAGAAAAATTATTCTGTTAACTGTTTACTGTAATACATTAACAGTATAAATATAATTATAGTTTAACCATTTAAACTTTCCTGCCCAAGTTTAGACCTGCGTTTCACTTAAATCAGTGGGAACCAAGATTTTTGATAGATGGGTCCAGGGCTAATTTGAAGCATTTCCTGAATACTACTCCAATCCCCTTCACCTGCCTGACCCATTTGTTCTACTTCCTGCTTCCTACCCTGCGCTCCTTACCCAATCTTCAGCTCTGCCTTTTGCTTCCTGTTCTATGCTCCCTATCTGATCTTCCCTGTTTTCTGCTCCTTGCCCTGTCTGCCACTGTGCTGCCTGTCCCTTCTCCAATTGCCATGTCACACACCGAGGCTACCACTGCCACTTGTGGCATTTGTGCTGCAGATTGGCTGCTCCTAGTTTAAACAGTGATGAAACGGCTTTCTTGCAACTGGAAAAAATTGAAACAGAAGTTTTGGGGGTTTTTGTGTTTTTTAAAGAATTGGATCTGAAGTAAAATTACCCAGAATGATGACTGTTCTTTCTTCAGATATATTTAATATATTTTTCAGCTAAAATCTTTGTTTTTCTCTCTTTGGAAGGTGGTCTTGGAATGTACATTAAAGAAAGACCTCATTTACAACAAAGTTACCCCAACTTTTCATCACTGGAAGATTGATGACAAAAAGTTTGGCCTCACCTTTCAGAGTCCTGCTGATGCAAGAGCATTTGACAGGGGTATTCGTAGGGCTGTAGAGGATATCTCTCAAGGTATGTATCTTAGTTTGACTTGTAGTTTTTTAATTTATCCATATAAATCTGATGTGATGTCATCCAAGAGTGTTTTGATTTAATTCTCTGAAGGTATTTCATTATTTGGACTAGTCTACAGCATATGGTTATAATGGTTGGACAGACGATAATACGTAGCAGAATCTTCTAAGAAAGAATTCTCAAATATTTTAGAAACTCTAATTAATGTATTTTCAAACATCCCTGAGGGCCCTGATACATGTTCAAATTAAAGCTGGATAGAAACTAGCTAGAGAGTAGATGAGATCTTTTTTTCCAAGCACTAACTTTATAGCTGATTGGCTCTCTTTATAGAATATCTATAGAATATACCTAGATTATCACATGATAAAAATGACTATTATTTTGTACCTGTGCTAGTCTAAATTTATTGTGCTATTAATCAGTTAATTGTATGATAATTACTTTGCAAGTGTGGCCTGTCTAAATTTATTATACGATTAACCAGTTAATTGTATAATATACGTAACGTGTAGTGGGGGCCTGAGTGATTTAGCATTTTCTCCGTTTTACAGATGAGGAAATGAAGGCCCAAAGATTTAGTGCCTTACTGCACATCATATCAGAAGCCTGTAAGGGTGCTGATTTGAACATATCCCTAGATTCCTAGTTTTGTTTTGTTTTCTAACTGCTAGACTGTCTTTTCCCAATGCTGGTCCTTTTTTGTATGCATCAGGTAATATACTCTAGCACAGGGGTGGGCAGTATCCAGCCCACAGGCTGGATTGGGCCTGTGGCAGACTCCATTTCCCAGCATGCTCTGTCCGCACCACTATGGCTAGTGTCCATGGTTCTGCGGTCAAAGGTGTGCAGACTGCGGAGCGAAGCTCTGCCCCAGCTCCAGCCCTGTGATGTCACTGTCGCAAGATCCTGGAGCAGGTCCCCACCCAGCTGCACACCCTGCCAGCACTGCTCCAAGCCATTCTTCCTGAAGACCCTGGGAGTGCTGGGCTGTCATGGCCCTGCTGCCCCTGGGGTCTCCATGAAGACTGGCCAGGGTAGTGTGGACAGGGGCTGCTGGGAAATGGAGTTCAGCCACTGGCTGGATCTGCCATTTTTCCTCACCCCTGCTCTAGCATTTCCTGGCAGTATGTCAGTTTGTGTTCTTAGGGTGTAAACTGTAATGCTGATTGCTCTGACATCCTTAGAATACTATCTCTGTCTGCTTAGACACTTAGTTGAGGTTTGTTTGGGTTTTTTAATGACACTTTTCTAATAGTTCTGAGTACAAGTGTTTTATCTGATACTTACAGAAAAACATGTTATGCTAAATATTAAAAAGAGTCCTAGAGCTCTGTCTATGGCTGCTTCATGAAACAGGCAAACAAGGAAAACAAAGACTGTTAAATGTAAGGTAGAAACACAGTAAATAGGTTGGGGAGTGGGAGAATCAATATTTAAGTGTTCCCTTCCGTATATATATAAGTAGTAACTTCAAATAACGGAGAACTGTATACAGAAAAATCCATTTAATATATATTTTAAGTATGTTTTTCACTAGCATGAAGTATGCATAACAAAGGGATGCTTATTCTTTCAAAGGAAAAATATTAATTATTTTCTCCTGTGCTAGATGATTTGTGTTGAGATGTGCTGCTTTCTATACTGGCATCCAGGTCTCTAAAAAAAAAAGAGAGAATGAAAGACTAATCTATAACATTCTGAGTGCACATTGCTCTACTCTCTTTATTACCTTGCCCCTGTAATTTTGGGAGCTCAAGATGCCTAGTATGATGATGTAGCATGAAATATATTTACAATTACTGTAAGTAAACCTGCATTCGGGTTTTAAATCTATTAATCTGAAAGAAGGAACTCTCTTCTAATTAATGCTGGAGACATCACTGTGGTTGATAAACATTGTATCTGCAGTAACATGGTATGTGTATGTCTAGCTTTTGTGTATTAAATGTTTTTGGAAGAAATTAAAATGAAAAAAATGACCACATTCTTGCAATGTTTTCATAGGTTGTCCACCATCACAAAGTGAAGCTGAGGCATCTGAAGATAGCTATCAAGTAAGTACTTTAACTTTATATCAATCATATACTTAAGTTTTGAGAAAATTATCTTTACATGACTGTTGTTGTTGTTGTTGTTTGGCTCATTCTTGTTACTACCAAAGAAGTTTCAAGTTTTAATGATTCAAAATGAGTTCTCAAAACAAGTTTTATAAGTCACCTTTTTGGAAGAAACATATTATACAGTCCAACTCCTATTTTAGGCTACAGACCAATGTTAATTTGTAGCACTATATATAGGGTGACCATATAAGGAAGTCTGGGGCACTGCCCCCAAGTTAACAGTGCTGCTGCTGCAAGCAGAGGCAGATATGCAGGGTGCAGTCTGGCAGGGAGGCAGAGTGCTATAGTGCACCAGGCAGTCAGTTGCACCATGCCAGTCCACCTCCACACTAGACTGCAGCCAACGCCCTTTTGATTCTGGGACTCTTGTTTCAATTTTCACCAACCAGCCAGGACTGACCTACAAAATCCAGGACTTTTATTTGCTAACAGGATTTCATTATATAACAGTATGTTCTGCTGGCACTGCGAGTGATTTGGGTGTAGGGAGGAGTCGGGAAATAACATAAAGGTTAAAGAGTCATAGAGGAAATGCTGCTAAGGATCCGGTTCAAAGAAAAGAATGATATCGGTGCTCAATTGCAGAATTTCACATAATTTTAAATAAAACTTGTGGCAAAATTAAAACTGTCCATAAGCAGCTTTTAGAAGTGCTATTGATCCTGGCAACACTACAGGATTTTTTTTTTTAACTGTCCTTGAGCAATTTTTACAAACAACATTAAAAGGAGTAACAAGTTTCCTCTTCAAGTACCACAAAATAATGATACCTTACCAAAGGGCTGCCATTGAATACAGTGAGATTTTGATTTGTTATTTTAAATATTCCAAGTTTCTTTGTAATAAAAAAACATGTCATTGCTATGTTAGACAATCTGGTTTTCCTTCACTTATAAGTATACAGACAGGTCTTCTAGCCTCAACTACTTTGGGAAATACAAAGGCAGTCTTGACTTCTCCCACTCATGCATTTTATTTTTCACCTTTCAAATGCATCATTTAAATAAAGGATTAATTATTTACATACCACATTCTCTTTAAAGATTTAAGAGTCACTCAAAACTAGTGGTATTCTAAAGCAACTTTTTAAAGAGATTTTTTTCTTATGCATTACGTTAGATTGTTGCTGTACACATTTTTTAACCAGTTTATACAGGTAAGGTAAGGCATTGAAATGTAGAAAATGGCAAAGATAAGATTAGTGGATGATTTGTAACATATGAGAAATTGATTATGAATCAAACAATAATTAAAGAGATGGTATTCCAATATAAGGAAAAAACTGGAAGTGGATTGTAAGTGGAGATATCTAAGTACTGTATTTGAAGAAACAAAGGCCTTTCATAAGCTATCCTCCTAATTACTGAAAGAGAGCCTGAAAATTGAATGTGACACTTATCTGACCATGCAAGCATTTTAATTTGGGGCAGTGGGAAGTGTTAAAATAAAATAAGCTCCAGTTTTTTTAATCTGCACTGTAACTTAGTTAAAAGTGGATGTAGTTAAAAGTGCAATATTTGGTTTAATCATAGAGAAATCAAGCATTTTATTTTTAAACTACTATTTTATTGTTACACATGCAGCAATATTGAATTTGTCCCTATATAGTTGTATCTATCACTAAAGTAGTTCCAACAGTATTATTAGATCATATAGTGTTTCAGAGGAGAGAAACTTGTTTTCAACCTTACAAGAAACTGCCACAAAAAGCAATGTTATAAAATTTACATTTGCACAGAATTCATCTTCTTTCAGCAAAATTCTGACTTTTGGTAAAATTGTCTATTTTTTGTTGTCTAGACAATTTCCCCAATGTTTCAAAAATATTTTCCTGACATGTATATAATAGGTTCTGTTAAATTTTTATCTTCTAACGAACAATTTTGTGTAGACTTCTGTAATAGCTCATACTACGCAAATCCTCTGTATACATGTACAGAGAAAATTTTAAAACATTACAAATATATAATATACATTCACATTTTATTAGAGGTTTCAGCAAATATTCTCTAGTTATTCTACTAAGTATAGGAATTCATAGCAAAGAGCTATATGTCATGCCTGATTGACTTCTGTAGTATTTGCTAATATAGAGCTGTTAAATATGCATTCCTTTCTATTATGATATCCATTTAATTCGTAAGAGCTAAATTTAATAATAATCTAGAAACATCTTCCTTTGCAATTGTTTCAAGTATCTGTCATTTCTTTGTTTTCATTCTGACTTTCCTTTTTTAAATTAAACCAAGTAAGTTGCAGCATAGGGTCTGCTGCTGCTGAAACATCTGGGGATATTATCAGGGTAGCAAAGGCACATTTGAGCCCGCAAGTTCCCAATAAAGGAAACACAGATTGCAAAATATTGAAAATTAAATATGCTGGAAGATGAAATAAAATGTAATGCCTGCCTGCCTTACAAAAGGATAAGAGTTCCTATGAGAAAATAGCAAGTGACAAAGTAGCCCATATAACTGAAATATATGAAAAATCATTAGGAAGATGCTCCTGGTTGTTTGTTTGTTTGTTTGTTTGGTTGTTTGTTTTCCTTTGATTCCTCCATTACAAACTCAGTGGCTGCTGACAGATGTGGAGGAAAAAAAACCCAAACCTATGCTTTACTGGAAGAAGCAGTGTGCTAGTCTGACCCAGCTCTGCATAGTGTGTATTGATCAGGCACTTCAGCAGGGCTTTTTGGCACTTTTATCTAATGGCTGATTCAATAGCTGATTCAATCAGCTATTAGATAAAAGTGCTAAAAAAGCCCCACTAAAGCGTCCAATCTGTACAGACATTGGATGAGCTGGGTCCAATTAATGCGATGCATCTTTTGGGCATGCATTGTGTTTGGTGTGTGGGCATGTGGAGTTTAAAGTAAAGCACCATTTACTTAGTTATTTTTTTAACACAGAGCAACCTTTGTGATCATCTGCTCTGAACCCCTTGTATAGATTTCTCTGCATTAATTCTTGTTTAAACTGTAGCAAATCGTTTTTTAAAGAAAACTGTCCAACTTTGCTTTTTGAGTATTGGGGATGGAGAGTACACTGCATTCTTGATAAGTTGTTACAATTATTAATTAGTTTTGCTGCTAAGAGGAAGAAGCAGTTCCTCAGTCTTTGCAGAAACAGTTATCAGTATCACTCCTTTTACAAATGAAGCTTAAGGGAAAAAATAAGTAGTCTGTAGTCGCACCATGATTCTCTAGCTAGAGGAAAGAAAGGATTTGTGAACTCATACTTCCTAGGCTAGTGACTTTAAGTATAAAACTGTCCTCTCATAATTAGTGAACAATAAAAAGATTCCTAATTGGCAATCAAATCTAGTTGGTAGTGGTAAGGCACCCTTTTCATTGCAAGCCAGTCTAATTTGACTTTCAGGAAAGATCACTTTTATGTGGCTGCTTTAAATCAGGAGAGTCAAATATGTGGTCATGGAGGTTCCTAACCTGGCACTAGATGCTGCCCCATTGACCCACACAATGCACAGGACTGGCCACGCACCGCTAACTGGGGTAGGTGTCCCAGGCTGTGCAGCTCACATTGCTCGCTGACGGACATCCTGGACCAGTCCAGGTGGGTGCTGCATGCATTGGATTAGGCATATGAGAAGGGGCTCCATGGGCCTGCTCCAGCCTTTGGACCAGCCTCATGCCACTCATCTGGTCTGCAGAGCCAGATAAGTTTGATACCCCTGCTTTAGATGTTCTTTTTCAAACATAAAGTACTTTACTAAAACTAAAAAATGATCTTTTTTTTTTTTTTCAATCGGCACTACTTTTGTTTTTCCAAAATTGCTATTCAATTTAAGAATGGCATGATTGTATTAAATGACTAAAGTGGGATTAAAACTGCCGTCTATTTAAGCCACTGCCATCTCACGTTCTGAGACTTTATCTGGCTGCACTCTTACCATGTAGGTTTTATTTTGCTTGCAAGCATTAAAATACTAGTTATTGCCATAAGTGGTTAAATTCTGCTATTAGTCTTTCAATAGCTTATTGTTGGAAAAATGTTAGTATACTTTTATTAAGTCTCTTAAGTTGAATACCATTTATTGTTTGTTTAGGTACTAAACTAATTACTAATTGGTGATTCTGACTGTTAGTCTTAATTCAGGCAGAAGGTAGGGCAAGGTGGCTGGCACTTTTAGAGCAGTGGTTCTCCACTTTTTTGGACTTGGGACTTCAAGTTTCATCATAACTTCTGAGACTTGAATGGCACTAAATTTTAAAAAATAACTTGTATATTGCAGTGCTTATCTTTTTACACAGGGACTGGGCAGTAGGGGATGATGCAGACAGACAACTTGAGCCTGGTTTATTTGCTTAGTTTATCTGTTAATCCCTTCACACCTCCCAGCACACTTCAAAGGATCTGGCATCACCCTGGTTGAGAATCACTGCCTTAGAGTTTTCATAGGTAACAACCCACTTCATCAGATGCTAAGAATGGAATGGAGAAAGAAAAGATTTTATATGGAAGGGAAAGGGAGATGTTTTGAAGATGTGTAATAAGTGGATTGATTAGATCAGTTGAGAGGAACAAGGCAATTAAACTTGGAGGGACATAGATCAACAGTTATTCCAGGTAATGGGATAAGAATCTATAGTCCCTGTTGAGACCAAGGTTAATATGGTCCAGTGTGTGTATGACTAATTAGGGTACAGTATGACTGTACAGAGTGGGTGGGTGTCCTTAAAAATACATGCAGGCTTGCACGCTCTAATGGATGAGCTTTTAACCCATTTAGGAGACAAACCTATTTATTGGTCATATATATGGGCAGTTGCTTGGTCTTGCATTTGATTTTTTTGCAAGAAAACGAGATTAATTTGATCAGTAAGAATCCATGTCTCTGCATTTCAGTTATCTGTAACTAAAATGGCTGGCCTTCATAGTTTTTTCTTTGCTAAATGTAAACGTCTATATATAATTTATTTTAATTTATTAAGAATCCTAAACCAAAAGTAAGATTTTAAGTGTGTTTATCATATATAATGAAATATAAGCAAATCTCCTACTTCCATACAGTGTTTCTTTGAATACTTACCTGTCTTTTTTTTATAAAATTGTTATATTAAGTTTTAATTTGGAGAAGATACAACAAATGTCACAGTTCCTAGAAGATGTTAATGTTCAAGTAGATGAATGAGTTTCACAGGCCACCAACACTTTTTCATAATCATTGTGAATGAATAAGAAAAGGGCTTTCTCTTGAATTTCCTGGGGTAGAATACAGCTGAAACCTGAATAGTTTGTGGGGGGGGGTTGTTTTTGTTTTTTAAGCGGGAAGGGATAGGGGGAACGGGCTTGAACAGTTTTCAGGAGCAGATGCTGCAGACTTTTTGCTAAAGTAAGGGAAAAGTCCTGTGATTTGCACATGTTGTCTAAAGCGGGTTTTTTTGCAGCAGGCAGGTAGGCAGGATGTGGATTTTTTTTGTTTATCTATATAAAGGTAATATTTAATCGGCATTCTTTTTTGCCTGCAAACTACGTTAGTTTAGGATTTCTGTTGCACAAATAGCTTGTAGTATGAAGGTCTTCTGGCAAATAAGTGTGAACTATTCACTGATGGCACTACAATATTTGTAATGTCATTTTTATCAGGTAACACATAATTAAGAAGTTATTACATACACGATTTGCACATGATTCAAACAATAGATTAACTTGATCAAACTCCAAGCAGTTAAAAAAAGCAGCATTTATATTCCCTGTTTGAATCAACTGTTTTTTTTTTTATTAAGGCTGTTTACTTTCATATGTGGAATAATGTTCAAATAAGGAAGAGAAAACACTCGTTCTTTTTCTGGGTAATACCCAATAAGTGAGTTAGTCTCTATATATTTACTACTTGAAGCGTATGTTGTCTTACGTTATATTTTATTAATTTTCACAGCAAACTTTTGAGTTCCAATTTGTTCAAGTAAAGTAGATTTAGGTGAAAAATGTATTTCAGGTATCTTTTAAAAAAATCCAAATGAGTTAAAGCATTTAAACAAATCCAGATAACATTTCAAAATACTTTCAGAATGTAGGCCAGAAAATACATAACTGATTGCTTGTCGTGGAAGTGTTGCTGCCAAATCTGAAAGTAATTGTTTCATCAGTTTAAGAAACCACTAAAACAGAAGGAGGATACTTTTAATTTTTTGAGGCCTGTGTCACTTAAATTAAAAAAAAAAATCTTAAAAAATCTTTCCGTGCTGAAGAGAATAAAACAGCAAAATCTCAGGCTTCATGGACAGCAAATACAAGGATAGGGACTTAAATTTAGTTTCTTATCCATTCCTCTGTGTAATCATTCAGCTTAAAACAGAATGTTTTTAACAGTGTTTGCAGAACAATGCTGAATTCTCTTCCAGGCTTAGCTCTAACGAAGTGGGAGAAGGGGAAAAGTGAGGAGAGAAGCTTTGAAGAAGAGGGAAGCTCAGTCTGGTTTTCATTTTCTCTACAGCTGTCATCTGGCTTTGAATTCTGCTGGAGAGCTACAGCTGGAGTCATTTTATTGCTTTACCCAGCATCCTTTTGCTTGTGCGCACAGAAATGCTTTAGTAGTCTTGGAAAAAAAAGTCGGAGTATCTCTTAGCAACCATAGGACAGTAATTATTATACCAGCAGCTGGGAGCAAACCAGATTTCCGTTGTGCATTAAAAACTGGCGTAGGTTACTTTATAGATGATACTGAGCAACCTATGCCAGTACTGTACTTCACAGGCTGTGGTTAAAGGATATTGAGTGTGGGCGGTGTGTAATTGCTATGGACAGTCAGAGAGGGGAATGTGTGCATCTGTGTGTTGTGTAATATTTTGTGAATATAATGTAACAAGTTTTGTCCCTGCAGAGGGCTTTATATGCTTATTTTATTTATGTTTTATATGTGTGTGTATATGTGTGTGTATATATATGTATATATGTGAGTGTGTGGTATTTATTTTAAAAATGTGTCTGTGGTATGTGTATAATTTTTTTTGCTATGATAGATGTTTGTTTCTAGGATCTCTTCAAGTTGTCAATGTTTCCATTATAAATGCTGTTTTTCAGGTGTTTATAACCTTGCTATAAAAATCTACTTTGGACTAAACTTGGCATATATACCCTCTGTCCAAAGCAAGGCTTTTTCAAAATTAATAAAATTTGGTTTGGCATATCAAGTTATGAGTTCAATAGAAATGTTTATTGGTTCATGGCACACTTTTTGGTTCATGGCACACTTTTGCACTTTTATAGTGCAGACAGTTCTATTTCAGTAATGAAATTTTGTTAGCTAAATAATATATTAATGATCTAATCACTTGATATTTTGAAAAGGAAAAAAATTAAACACCAGAGACTGTTAAAGGGTCACTTTCTAGGTTGCTAGGCTAAGTGTTGCCCCTTCTGCATAGGTCTCCCTCTGGTTTCTTATTTGATTAAAGGTAGATTTCTCTTTCCCTATCTCAACCCAAACCATAGTTTTTAGCGCACCTGTATGACAGGAAGATTGGAAACAATTCAGAACAAAACAAAGCACCAAAACATCCTTGCTCTAAGTCATTTGGGTTCAGTTGGTTACATCTGGGATTCATTTCGACAGAAGCATCATTCTGTATTTGGTGCATACAGTGTCTGCCATCATGGCAGAAAAAGTTGAGACTGAAGTTTCAAACAGATATATATAAGATGTCTCTCCAAATTAAACTAATGCATACACAAATAAATTGCTTGAATATTCTTTGGGATCTGAATGTACACAAACTTTACAGATGCAAGCCTGGATTTGATAATTTATCTCTTTAAAATGTCTAGGGTACATTAAATCCTGAATTTGGATTTGTTTTTAACTTTAATTTCTTTTCTGTTGGAACGAGTTTTGATTTGGAGAGGAAAAAATGCATCTTCAGAATCCTTCAGTTACAAATTTCAGGACTGAAGAACTAATCAGACATAGGTGGCTTGTAGACATAACACAATGCAGTTTACATTATACATTTGAAAATTAGCATTTTAGATATTTTGAATATATTGTATATTTCTGAAATATGCTGTGAAGACCCTTTCAAATGTAACTTCAATTTTTAATGGGGAATTTTTTGAGGAAGAGAGCAAGGAAATGAATTTTTTTTAGTTTTGTTTTTGTTTTTTTAACTTGTAGGGAAAGGCCACAAAGTCCAAATTTTTCAAATACTACTTTTAATTAGTGGCACAAATATAGAACCATTAACCAGCCAAGCACAGAAGTTTTCCGAGGAATCGAGGATCTACAGTCCCTTGAGAATACGTATGACGTAGGGGTCAAAGAAAAAAAGGAAATTTGCAGACCGTTCTAGTTAGAAGAATAGAAGCAAGATTATTTCCTGGAGAGCAAACAGGGTAAAGTTCAGCTGTAGAACCCACTGGCCCATTTCACTCCAGGGCCTTCTCAGACTGGTATTGAGCGTGCGGCAGAACAGTTATTCTGTGAAACTCTTTCTCTGGATCCGTATCTATTGTAAGATGGGTATATCTTTTTTTGGTTCACATCACAATTATAATATACCATTATAAATTCAAAAAGTTGTGTATAATTATTTATACATAGTAAAATTCTAAACTTAAACAGCATCTATACGTTGACTCCAGGTTCAAAGGGGAGCCACTTTAATTAGAACGACTCTTAAAGCCATTCTAATTAAAGCTCTTGAAGCATCAGATGTATTCAGTGTCCCGTGCTTCAAAATGGTGGCAGGAGCACCTATAGCTTGTTCGATGGGGCACTTTAACTAAAGCTCCACCACCATTTTGAAATGCTGGGGTGCTAAATAACATGTGACGCAGAGGCTGCTGAGGCCTGCTGATTAGCACACTCCAGCAGACTCAAATAATTGAGTCTTCTCCGATGTGTGCTAAGCTTCATCACATGTATAGGTGCCCAAAGATTCTAAATGTTTCTCCTTCCCCAGTCAGTATTCACTGAAACAAAAAAGTCTGTCAGGTTTTTCTTTGCTGCCTTTTCTATTCTTTATTGGAGAGAGTGCATGTAGCATACTCAGGCTTCTCTTACTTCTTTCTAGA
Organism: Crocodylus siamensis; assembly: GCF_052110815.1. Lineage (NCBI taxonomy): Eukaryota > Metazoa > Chordata > Crocodylia > Crocodylidae > Crocodylus > Crocodylus siamensis. The sequence continues at coordinate 237,373,359 of NC_143396.1, read as the reverse complement.
AGTTTGAATCCAGAGCTGCTCCCATTTATAAGGGCTTGTTTGCTCCTTTTCAACCAAAGGTCCTTGAGAGTTGCATTTATTCTAGGGGCCTTCCAAGACTGAGATCTTGTGTGTACCGCTAAACAACAAATGCCACTGAGCCTTTTGAAACTGTGGAATCTGAGAATTTGGCATAAGGTTTCAATGGCTAAGTTACTGGGAAGGAGCTTGAGATTTATCTTGTCCCAAGCACTGTTCCTTTAAAGGGAAGTTTCCAACCCACCTCCTGGGATTTACTTCCCCAGAAACACTAGCCTTTCACTTAACTGGAACATTATTCCAGGCAATGATTTCCTAGTCCATGAAGAATGATTCGTTCTCATATCTGGAGCACAAGATAAGATTGTGCAACCAAACCTCAGGTTTCTAGTTCTAGTTTCTTTTTTGCACAACAGAAGAAATCTCAGCCAGTTGAGATTCCTCCAAATCCAGTCAATAGTAACCACCAAAAATAACATCTCTCCATGCCTTACATGGAGCTACTCAGACCAAAACAGTGAATAGAGAAAAGAATGGGTTGTAGTTTGTACAGTTCTTCTGGAGCTAGAGGTGAAACTTGATGCCCTTGATGCCTGGTCAGTGCTAGATGAACAATGATAGAAAACTGGGGGATGAACTTGGATATTGTAGGTCTTAAGTGCACAGCATCAGTCTCCTTCTGCTGCATGATCTACTGGCCAACTCACTATACCTACACTCAGTGCACAATAAATCCCGTCTGTGAACTGTGTAAATGACGCCCCTATCACACATTACATTTCTGGTGCAATGAATGTGTTTGTTGCACCATAAATGGCAACATGCCACACATTCATCAAATTTCTGACAGATGGGCCACGAAGATATTGCTGAAACACCATGTCACATTTTTGTGCCTGGTTTATGTGGTGCCAAGTGTTGAACATGTAATATGCCCATCATCCTGGGCAGCATCAGGTCTGGAACCTGGCTGGGGGTTGCTCTGATCCTGATGCTGACATTTGGTGATTGTTGGCATTGGGATGCAGGCTTACCGGAACCTGGCACCCTTAAAGAGCCTTGCTCCATGGCCCCTACTTGCTAAGGATTTTAAAGATGCTGGGTCCCAGTGATCCTCCGGGCATGGGGCAGCCACAGGGTCTGGGATAAAGCCCTCCCCTGCACGATTCTCAGGACGGCAGGGGACAGCCCTAGTTCTGAACCAGGGATTGGGGCTGCTTAGTTCTGAATCTCAATGGCACCAGGAAGCCCTGGGATCTAGGACAGAGCCATCCCTGCCCAGTTGGTGAGATCAGGCTGGGGGAATATCTGGAACTTGTACTCAACTTGTGGAAGATGCCCCTGGTTTACCCCTGGAGGATGCTGAATGCCTTTTTAAAAACAAGCACATGAGGATGGGAGAACATCTCCATCCCCCACTGCACACGCTGGTTTAAAGCAGTGGAGCATGAGGAAGCTCTCCCATCTCCATCTGAACATGCCAAGCAGTTCTTTTAATGGCCAAATGCTTTTGTCATCCCTGGCTTCACATGTCACTATAAAAAACAAACAAACAAAAAAAAACCCATGCAAGCATCTGAGGAGCAGGGAGTTTCCTGTTACCCCTGTTCTCTTGGTGCCTTCCTGTCTCCCTTCCCAATGCTGCCAACTGGCAGTTGCATGGTTGGGGTCTGAGGAATTGTGTGCCCCATTCCCAGAATGGCATGACTTGCCATCCACGTGCAGCATGGCAGGTTTTGTGATTTGGGGAATGGAGCATATGGTTCTTCAGACCCCAATTGCACAAATGCCTTCACATCTGCCAGCAACCTGAGCATCAGCCCTCTTGTGACAGTTTTTAAGCTGTGGAACATCTTCATGGGCCATGTACCTGTTGTTTATTGGAGATATTAGGATTTTTCCAGTACATGCAAGCTGTAAAGTCCTTATTGCCATAAGTATAGGTGCTGCTTTGCACTTAGTTTTTGTAAAATGGCTTCCAGCTGCTCACTCTGGTCCTGCTGTAACCAATTTCTACTTATAAACATTCATAGCATTGCTTGCAACCAAAAATAGTTGCCAGAGGTTTGTTTTGTGGGTTTTTTTTTTTTTTCAATCTGGACATAGCTCTCTTGTGGTTTGAATCAGTATTTTGGAAGCATCCTATGCCATTGGGCAATTTCCTTGCAATAGGACAGCCCACAGCATCTGTAACTTTTGCTTTAACTTACATGGTAGGCTCTTTGCTCATCTCGAAATATTTCAGATAAAATACATTTTTTAATTTTATCAAAGCGTTTTATTTGCCAGTCATTGTAATATCCTTCTAGACCAGGGGTCAGCTACCCCAGCACGTGGGCCGAGCATGGTATGCCACCGGCAGCCTGGGTTCTAGGCAGCTGCTGCCAGCCATGAAGCCCGGGCTGTTCCCAGCAGGTGGCTGGGTGGCTGCAAGCCCTGCTGTGAGTAGACCAGGCTCCATGGCTGGCAGCAGCTACCCAGAGCCTGGGCTGACTACAGCTGGGAGGCTGCAAACATCTGCTCTGGGCTCCAGTATTAGCTCCATACCAACAGGTGCCTTGGAGTGGATGGTGGGGGAGGGGCCTGAGGCAGTGCAACCCTGCCTCTCCCCTGCTGCCAGCACAGAGCTGGCAACTGGGCTCTGGAGCCCGGTGCAGCTTTTTGTAGTCAGCCTGGGCTCTGGGCAGCTGCAGCGGGCAGGATACAAATAGCTGCACCAGGCTCCGCAGTCCCGGCATCAGCTCCATGCTGGCTTCGACTGCACTTGCATCTCGGAGCGGACAGCGGGAAGGCTGTGCTGCCTCAGACCCTATCCCAACTGTCTGCTCCAAGGCACCCGTGCACCTGCCAGTATGGAGCTGATGCTGGAGCCCAGAACAGCTGTTTGCAGCTTCCCAGCTGCCACAGGCCCAGTCTCTGGTAGCTGCTGCCAACCACAGAACCCAGTCTGCTTGCAGCAGGGCTTGCAGCTGAGCCCACCTGAGTCCCACCTGCTCCGAGCCCAGCCCCCCACACCAGGATGAGGCTGATACTGCCCCTTGCCAAGAGCACTGCACCTTTTGTGGGATGGGTGGGTGGTTGGGCTGATGGGCAGGCTCTGGGCTGGGGCCGCAGCCAGCTGCACTGCAGCCCAGGGGCTGGCTCCCTGGGGAAGCACAGGGGTTCTGGCGGGACCAGGGCATTGTTGGGTCAGACTTTGTCTAGTGGCCCAGAAGCCTGGCTCTGTGCACCCTCTCTGTGTTTGTCTGCTTCTGTCTGGTTTTATGTGCGCACACATGTCTGTTCTGGGTGTGTTCTGGTTCTTCGTGTTTGTGCAGATGGTTCTCTGTGTGCATGTGTCTGGTCCTCTCTCTCTCTCTCTCTCTCATTGCAACATGCTCAACAAAAAAGGAATACACAACAACAAAGGCAATATTTATGATTATTTAATATACTAATATGCAGCGTGTCCTGTCATATACCCCCTCCCACCCCGCCCATTTTGTTTTTCTGGCACTCTGGCATCTTCCAAGGTAGACATTGTGGTTTTTTCGGCACTGCGGCTAAAAAAAAAAAACATTGCCTACCCCGTTCTAGACTGTCCTCCAGTAGCATTCTGAATGGAATACTTAATTTGACAGATCTGGGATGCATTTGTTTAGTTATGTCAACATGCCTGTTGCCTATGAGACATCCTTGTTTGGGGTTTTGTATCTGTGTGGCTTCCCTCATTGTATTTTGTTCTGGTCAGACCTTTTTGTCTCAGAGCATGGGTATCAAGCATATGGCCTATGGGCCAGGTCTGGCCTGTGGAGCCCTGTGATCCAGCTGCTAGTGCTTCCCCATTGACCCACATGCTGCCCTGGACTGGCCTCATGCTTCAGTGCTTGCCTAGGACCAGCATTTCAGGCTACACTGCCTGTGATGCTTACTGGAGCAAGTGTCCTGAACCAGCCCAGGTGGGTGCTGTGTGCACTGGATCAGGCATGTGGCCTGGGGGCGGGGGGAGGGGGTGCCTGTGGACTGGCCCCATGCTACTCATCCAGCCTTTGGGGCCAGATGACTTTGACACCTCTGTCATGGAACATATATCAGGTGTAACTAGTCTCATTCAACCTAGTCTGGCATTGATTACCTGCTGCTTTTCAACCCAAGCATACTTTGTTTTGTTATTTCAAGCCCTGAGTGGCATGGGTCCTGTAGGCATTTCATTATATATTTGCCATATTTGTAACCTTAGTTTCAAAATGTAAGTAGTCATTTTTCTGGTATACACACATGCCCATTTCACTGTACTTAGCTTCGATAGTAATCTTAAAATGATCTTTCTATTTATGTCCATTATTTCAAACCCTTCAGTTAAATGATCTTGCTTTGTACACTTTCTAACAAATCCAACCAGCAGTTGTTTCTGTACCATTATCTCCTCCAGCTATGAGAGTGTGAATATTTTTTAGGATTTTTTTTAATAACACGTACTGAGATTAAAAATTTGAACACTTGTATCACAAGTCATTGTCAAAGTTAACTTTAACTAACACCCTCATGGATAATTCTAGAGCCAGGGTTGTCAACCGGGGGTACGTATACCCCTGGGTGTACTTGTGAAGCTCCCAGAGGGTACACAGCAGCAGCACAGAGAAGCGGG